>NC_081370.1:59942596-60265052 GCF_030684315.1 Stegostoma tigrinum | reverse complement strand
GCAGAATATCAAGTTGAAATAAAAAATGTGGCGTGCCAATTTTGAATAGTTAGTTTGAGTAAAGCGAGAAAAGCAGAGGCAGCTGGAAGGAAAGCTTTAACAGGGAGTGTCATACTTCAGTATTAAAGGTTTTGATCGTGATTAGTGTGGGGACATCTAGCCAAGAGCAAAAGAAAGGCATGATTAGGAATGAATATCTCCAAATAAGTGGCAAATAGTCAATGGGAGACTGGAAATAGAAAGTGCTGGAGGAACTCAGCTGGTCTGGCGAGGAGAAACAGAGTTAACATTTTGAGTCTAAAATGACTTCATTTTGAGCCCAAAGATAGTTCTAGCAGGTTGGTCATGTTTTATTGCTTATCATTTATATTGTTGGAAATATTGAAGAGAGTGTTGTTTTATCTGCTTTCTCAGCAATGTGAATGTTCACACAATCATAACCTTAGTGAAATCACAGGGTTAACACAATGCTGAGCTCAGAACTAATCTACTAAACAAATGACAGAGTCCACACTGCTTATCACACCCATGAATAAAATCAGAAAATGTTTCTGCAATCACAATTTTTTCTATCATTAATGTTAAAACTCCAAAACAATTGAATTGTGAAAGACAAACAAAATGCAACTTTAATGATTTTAACCAAGTAGGACTTTGCCTCCCATTTATGACTGAGGAGCAGGAGGCAGCAGTTATGAAAATGTTTGCATAGGAATCTGCTGGTGGGACTGGAAGATTTCCTGGATTTCCCAGTGGTATTATTGCTAGATTATTAATCTAGAGACTGAGGGGTCCTGGTTCAAATCCTGCCATGGCAGATGGTGGTATTTGAATTCAGTAAAAATCTGGAATGACGAGTCTAACAATGGCCACAAGTCGATTATCTGGAAAAGCCCATTTGGTTCACAGGGAAAGATAAAAGACCTTAGATGTGACTCCAGACCCACAACTCTCTGGTTGACTCTTAACTGCTGTCTGGGCAATTGGGGGTGGACAATAAATGCTGGCCTGGTCAGCGACACTCACTTACCATGAATTAATAAAAAGAAACTAAAAATGGAAAGATCTAAGTTGTAAAGATATCTGTCATTTGAATCTGTCTGTAACACTGTCCTAGATGCAATTATTTCATTTCTCCCCAGAAGGCAGTGACGCAAGGTACAGCTCCAAACACAGGGGGCACTTTCAGGATGTGCCAGTTACCAGCAATAAGTCTGCACTTAGGGCAGTCAAACCAACTGAGATCTCTGCTTTTGTTCACAGTACATTTCTGGCAATGTTGATACATGGCGCTTGTTAAAAACTTCCGAACTCTTTTGGTTGTGTTGGAAATTAGGGCCTCCTTTAAAACTATTTTCTTTACATATTCCATATTTAATATTTCTTGCGGAGCATGAGACCTCATTTAACTATTATAACAGAAACCTGCCTCTGCAAGTGTGACAGTAGATCTGTCAGGTGCCACACCAGCCTGTTACATTCGCAGTTTTTGGAAAAATAAAAAGGTTTTTTTTCTGACAAGGAATGAAAATGGAACTTCAGATGGAAGTGGGCAAAGGGACAGCAGGCATGCTGGCATCATTGAGTAAGTACCCCTGGTCATTGGCTGAAGGGTTTTGGACAGTCCCCAAACTAATGTACATTAACATGGAAGAGTGAGAAAAAGGGAGAGAAATAGATAGAGACAGAGAAAGGTATAGACAGGGAAGAAGAAAGGGAGAGACAGAGACAAAGAGAATGATAGAATAAGAGAGAGAGAAAATCCAGGGGAATGAGACATGATCTTCTTGAAGATCCATTCTACAGAACCAGTCCTCATTTATCACGTTGTAAACTTCCCTTACCCCTGCTTCTTAACAAACTCAGTAAACCTTAAGAAGATTGGTACTAATTATCAATGCCTGTATTAGACACCTGTGATCACAGTCTCCGCCTACTAGATAGTCCCAGGAGCTCCCCATTTCCTGGGTGGCCAGAGCAAGGGTTGATTGTGGTGCCATTACACTTTAAGCTGGGCTTTGCCCCATTCCTGGGCATAATGAGACGGGGTAAATGAAATGAAAAACGTCAGGTAATTTGTTATGGAAGTTTGTTTAGTTAAGGAACTGAAAGAAAACAATTTTTCCTGACTTTTGGCTTATTAAGAAGATGACTATGAGAAAATCTAGCAGCACAATCCACGATCATCCATGACCATTAGGAACTTGCAAACTGAATGGAGTGAAAGTACTTCATTTGAAAGTTTGGGATAATGGAGGAGTTGCTTTGTGAAAGGATAGTGCTAGGAATACTGTCCAATTCTTTAGGTGCAAACAATCCTTTATTTAGAATTACTAAGCATTGATTAATAGGTACTTTCATAAATTTATAACAGCAAGATGAACTTGATTAAGCGTTTTATCATTTGTTCTTAATTCTATTCAATATTGGAATAAGCAATAAAACAATAAATGATTGCTTTATGGTAGACCTGTAAATATATTGGACCTTGTCCTCTATTGACCATATATAGCATTTCCTCTACTTTGGGTGGTCTGTATCTCAAATGCTTTATTGTAAAAAGAACTGACTTTTTAAGAATGAAGATGGTCATGTATGGTTATATCTTATTACAAATGTTTTCCCAGTTTCCCTGGAAAGAGGATTGGATTAGATCGACATGATTACTGGGCTGCCAGGGGAAAGGTTGGAGCCTGAAATGTATTTTTGATGGTGCCAGAAGGTTATTTTTCAGTCTGTGCTTGGTAAGGCTCCACCAGACTGCCCATGTCCTACACCTTTTGGACCAAAGTTCCTCGCGTAACAAGCTGAAACAGTAAGAAAAATTAGTTAACTTTTCATTGATTCATTTAAAAGATGACTAAATAAAAGTGATCAGTCAATCACGTCCTGAGTTTAATATGATTATTCAGCTGTTATTTCACTAAAACCATCAGAACAAGTGTTCTCTTAGCCATTGGAGAGAGATAATGGGAACTGCAGATGCTGGAGAATCTGAGATAACAAAGTGTGGAGCTGGATGAACACAGCAGGCCAAGCAGCATCTTAGGAGCACAAAAGCTGACATTTCGGGCCGAGACCCTTCTTCAGAGATGCTGCTTGGCCTGCTGTGTTCATCCAGCTCCACACTTTGTTCCCTTAGCCATTGGGCCATTTATCCAACAATACATGTCAGACAGAAACACAAAATAAACAAAATGGAATTTATCATTCCACTTTCTGATCAAACATTGTATTGTTCAGTAACCAAGGATTAATGGGATTAATTGCTGGCAAAACCAACATTTATTGGCTAACCCCTTGAGAAAGTGAGCTGCCTTCCTGAACAGCTACAGACATTGGGATGTAAAAACACCTACATACTGTTAGGGAGGGAGTACCAGGATTCTGACTCAGCAATAGTGATGGAAAACCAATATATTTCCAAGTCAGGGTGGTGAGTGGCTTGGAGAGGGACATGGGGGTGGTGGTTTTCCCATGTATCTGCTGCATGTACCTTTCTAGATGATAGAGGTCATGAATTTGGAAGGTGTTGGTGAAAGAACCTCAGTGGTTTGCTGCATTGCAGTGTGTAAACAATACACACTAATGCTACTGAGGGTCAGTTGCGGGTTGAATAAGTGCTAGAAGTAGTGGATGAGATGGTAATCGAGTCTGCTGTTTCTTTTTATGCTGGCTGGGGTCAAATGTTGGGTATTTTTGGAAATGCTGTCATCTGGTAAATGAAGAGTATTCTGTCACACTCCCGATTTGTGGATAATATCAAAACGGCTTTGGGATGACAACAGGGATGGCAAATGCTACAGAATCCCAGTCTCTAACGTGTTCTGGCTGATACAATATTTATGTGGCTGGATTCTGTTCAATCGTATCTTCTAGGATACTGACAGGCAGGGGCATTTGATAATGGCAATAGTGTTGAATGTCCAGGCGAAGTGTCTGTCTCCCGTTAGCATTGAGAATCGGCATCTAAGATGTGCTCAACCATCAGTTATTGCTGGAAAAAGGCACATTTTATCAAAGATTTTTGGTGTGCACACATCAGCAAGAAATATCAATCTAAAGAAGAACAATACTTTTGCACTGTTTGAGAAGAGGCTGGTGATCGGTACAGACTCTGCCATTGAGAATAAATCAGCTAGGTGATGACTGACAGTTAACTGCCAAGCTTTGTTTAAATTGAAACAGGTTGGCTGACTCTGATTGGTCAGGTCATTTCTGTGCGGAGCGGACTAGGGACTGGTTATTAGCTATATCAAGTAGAAACAGGTGCAGTGTATGTACATGTTCCTACTGTCAGCAAAGAACATGGTTCTCGATGTTGATATGTGCATCCTCCACTAAAGACAAGTGCAGCACATTGCAAACCCAGCCAACAGTTTAACCAAGTTGCAGTAAAATAAATCTATGTTTAATGTGGCTGCTTCAGGGAGGAATTTGGCCACAATTGCAAATAAGGTTGCAGAAATGATAATATCCACCTGAAACAACAGAAGGAGCCTCAGTATAAAGGTCTGATTGAACAGGCCTTACCCCTAATGATGTACAATTCACCCGAGCAACACCACCAAGCTCCCTCCACACCACACACCATCATGACAATTTTTTATTTGCCTGTGTGACATGGGTGTCTCTGGCTGGGCCAGCATTTATTGCCCATCCATAGTTGCCCTTCATAAAGTGGTGGTGAGCTGCTTTCTTACTGCTTCAGCCTACGTGCCACAGATAGACCCACAAAGATGGGATTCTACAAATTTGACCCAGCAACAATGAAGGAACAGCAATATATTTCCAACTCAGGATAGTGAGTGGCTTGGAGTGGGACTAGCAGTGTTCCCACGTTTCTGCTGCCCTTGTCCTTCCTGATGGAAAAGTCATGGGTTTGGAAGGGTCTGTTTGATGGCCTTTGGTGAATTTCAGCAGTGTATCTTGTAGATAGTACACATTGCAGTCTGACTTGTGCCTTGTAAATGGTAGACAGGCTTTGGGGAGTCAGGAGGTGAGTTATTCGCTGGAGTATTTCTAGCCTCTGACCTGCTTTTGTAGCCACTGTGTTTATGGAATGAGTCCAGTTGAGTTTCTGGTCAATGGTAACCCCCAGGATGTTGATAGTCGGGAATTCAGTGATGGTGACACCATTGATTGTCAAGGGGCAGTGATTAAATTGTCTCTTATTGGAAATGGTCTTAGCCTGGTATTTGTGTGGCGCGAATGTTATTTGCCACCCATGAGCCCTAGCTTTGGTATTGTCCGGATCTTGTTGCATTTGAACATGAACTGCTTCAGTATCTGAGGAGTAACGAATGGTGCTGAACATTGTGCAATCATCGGTGAACATCCCCACTTCTGACCTGATGATGGAGGGAAGGTCATTGATGAAGCAGCTGAAGATGGTTGGGCTGAGGACACTACTCTTAGGAACACTTGCAGAGATGTCCTGGAGCTGAGCTCACTGACCTCCAACAGCCACGACCATCTTCCTATGGGTCAGGTATGACTCCAGTTATGAGTGAATTTGCCCCCTAATACCCATTGATTCCAGTTTTGCCAGGGCTTCTTGATGCCACACTTGGTCGAATGCAGCCTTGATATCAGAGGCTGTGACTCTCACCTCACCTCTGGAATTCAGCTCTTTGTCCATGTTTGAACCAAGGCTGTAATGGGGTCAGGACCTGAGTGGCCCTGGCGGAACCCAAACTGGGCGTCACTGAGCAGGTTATTGCTGAGCAGGTACTGCTTGATCGCACTGTTACTGACACCTTCCATCACTTTACTGATGATCGAGAGGAAACTGATGGAGTGGTAATTGGCCGGGTTGGAATTGTCCTGCTTTTTATGCATAGGACACAACTGGACAGTTTTCCACATTTTCGCGTAGATGCCAGTGTTGTAACTGCACTGGAGCAACTTGGCTGGGGTGGGGGGGGGTGGGGAGTGGTGTGGCAGGGTAGCAAGTTCTGAAGCGCAGGTCTTCATTAATTTTGCCAGAATGTTTTCATAGAACATAGAACATAGAACATAGAACAGTACAGCACAGAACAGGCCCTTCAGCCCACAATGTTGTGCCGACCATTGATCCTCATGTATGCACCCTCAAATTTCTGTGACCATATACATGTCCAGCAGTCTCTTAAATGACCCCAATGACCTTGCTTCCACAACTGCTGCTGGCAACGCATTCCATGCTCTCACAACTCTCTGCGTAAAGAACCTGCCTCTGACATCCCCTCTATACTTTCCACCAACCAGCTTAAAACTATGACCCCTCGTGCTAGCCATTTCTGCCCTGGGAAATAGTCTCTGGCTATCAACTCTATCTATGCCTCTCATTATCTTGTATACCTCAATTAGGTCCCCTCTCCTCCTCCCTTTTCTCCAATGAAAAAAGTCCAAGCTCAGTCAACCTCTCTTCATAAGATAAGCCCTCCAGTCCAGGCAGCATCCTGGTAAACCTCCTCTGAACCCTCTCCAAAGCATCCACATCTTTCCTATAATAGGGCGCCCAGAACTGGACGCAGTATTCCAAGTGCGGTCTAACCAAAGTTTTATAGAGCTGCAACAAGATCTCACGACTCTTAAACTCAATCCCCCTGTTAATGAAAGCCAAAACACCATATGCTTTCTTAACAACCCTGTCCACTTGGGTGGCCATTTTAAGGGATCTATGTATCTGCACACCAAGATCCCTCTGTTCCTCCACGCTGCCAAGAATCCTATCCTTAATCCTGTACTCAGCTTTCAAATTCGACCTTCCAAAATGCATCACCTCGCATTTATCCAGGTTGAACTCCATCTGCCACCTCTCAGCCCATCTCTGCATCCTGTCAATGTCCCGCTGCAGCCTACAACAGCCCTCTACACTGTCAACGACACCTCCGACCTTTGTGTCGTCTGCAAACTTGCTGACCCATCCTTCAATTCCCTCATCCAAGTCATTAATAAAAATTACAAACAGTAGAGGCCCAAGGACAGAGCCCTGTGGAACTCCACTCACCACTGACTTCCAGGCAGAATATTTTCCTTCTACTACCACTCGCTGTCTTCTGTTGGCCAGCCAATTCTGTATCCAAGCAGCTAAGTTCCCCTGTATCCCATTCCTCCTGACCTTCTGAATGAGCCTACCATGGGGAACCTTATCAAATGCCTTTTCATGTCCCTAGCCTTTGCAATACCCAGTGCTTCCAACTGTTTCTTGATATCACATGTAGTAAATCGACTTGGCTGAAGACCAGTATGTGTGATGCTGAGGGCCACTGGAGGAGGATGAGATTGATCATCTAATCAGCACTTCTGGCTGAAGATTGCTATGAATGCTTCAGCCTTATCTTCTGCACTGATGTGTTCCATTCTTCCATCATTGAGGATGGGGATATTTGTGGAGCCTTCTCCCCCAGTATAGACCTTGTCTAGCAGTTATGTCCTTTAGTTCGCAACCAGCCATGGTCAGTAGCTCTGCTGCCGAGCCACTCTTGGTGGTGGACGTTGAAATCCCCCACCCAGAATACATTTTGTGCCTTTGCCATCCTCAGAGCTTCCTCTGAGTGTGTTGACCATGGAGAAATACGGATTCATCAGCTGACAGTGGACAGTATGTGGTAATCAGCAGGAGGTTTCCTTGCCCATGTTTAACCTGAAGCCGTGAGACTCCATGGGGTCCAGTGTCAATGTTGAGGACTCCCAGAGCAACACTCTCCTAACTATCCCACTGTGCTGCCCCCACTGCTGGGTCTGTCCTGCCAGTGGGACAGGACATATCCAGGGATGTTGATGGTGGTGTCTGGGAACATTGTCTGCAAGGTATGGTTGCGTGAGTATGACTATGTCAGGCTGTTGCTTGACTAGTCTGACACAGCTCTCCCAGTGTTGGGGCTAACCTCGAGGTGATAGTGAGGAGGAAGCAGACAGGGCTGTTCATGCTGTTGCTGTTTTCAGTGCCCAGATCGATGCTGCGCAGTCCCCCCGGTTTCTTTGATGAGTAGAGAGTTGCCTTGCTAGGCCATTTCAGAGGGCAGTTGAGGGTCAATGCTTGGTGTGGGTCTGGAGTCACAGATCAGCAAGATGTGAAGACAGCAGATTTCCTTCCCCGAAGAAGATAAATGAGTCAGATGGGTTTTACCAACGATTGACTGTGGTTTGATGGTCATTAGGAGATTCTTATATTCCCATATTGTTTAATTTCTAAATCTGTGGTAGGATTTGAACATTAGCTCTCTAGTTGGGTTAACAATCTAGTGATTAGACCACTAGGTCATTGACTCCCACTTGACTTGGAAAAATATCTCTGTCCTGTCGGTGTCGCTGGACCAAAATCCCAGGAGCTCACTCCCCAACAACATCATGGGTGTCCCTGGGTCCTCAGGTTCAAGAAGACAGCCCACTGCCACCTTCTTATGGGGCAATTAGCAATGGACAACAAATACTGGGCAAGCCAGTGGGCCCCGCATCGTCTGAAAGAATCAAAACAAACTTCCTTGGCACTGGTCTGGAGTAAAAGCCTAGATTGTGAAAGATTCATGAATTGTAATCTGCCATATTTATTACTGATTACAAGGAATCTCTTCTTCTCATTGCAATGTGTACCATCCGGAGCGAGTCATCCATAGCAAGGCACAAAGACCCGACTGTTAATCTGACAAACCCATTTAAAATTGATTCATGCATTTTACTGCAGCTAATTAATGGAGAAAATAAAGTAAAAATTCTCTCTCTCCGTCCCATGACGATCAACACTTCACATGAAGAGACATGAGGGCAGTGCTGCTAGGTTTGATGCATAGAATGCACCACTTGTAGTGAAAACTAGGAGCAATGCTTACTTTAACCTGGTTTTCTCCCTCATAAGAAGTAGACAATTGTAGCGCAGATGTTACCTTTGCAGTAAATTTCTCCATCTTTGTCAGTAACTGTGGTAGACTCCAAACTCTTACCACACAGCGCACAGCGGAAGCAGGTTTTGTGCCATGCCTGTAATCGGACAAAGTGAGGATTACAAAGTTTTACTGGATGAACACTTGTCAGTTTAATCATGGCTGTGCTTGCTATAGGGTACACCCTCCATTCACAAGTCTGCCTCACCATTAGAAAGTTGTATTTTCGAACTTTGCTTTTGGATTTTTTTTCAATTGGATCCATAAGGACAAGATCTAAAATAATTAAATCACTGGCTCAGCAACCGAGGTGCTTGAGCTGCCACCATAAAGTGAGCAGCTGGCGGTCGGGGGTGTGAGGCAGAGGTGCTAAGAGTGTGGGGATGGCGTGGGGAGAGGAGTGTGAGGCTGGAGAATGGGGCTAAAGGTAGATAAGTCTCCTGGCTCTGATGAAATGCATCCCAGGATACTAAAAGAGGTGATGGGGGTAATAGCAAATGCACCAGTAATTATTTACCAAAATTCACTGGACTCTGGGGTGGTTCCCACAGATCAGAAAACAGCCAATGTGACGCCGCTGTTTAAGAAAGGAAGTAGACTAAAAGCAAGTAACTATAGGCCAGTGAGCTTAACCTCGGTAGTGGGGAAAATGCTTGAATCTATCAATAAGGCAGAAATAGCAAGACATCTGGATATAAATTGGCACACTGGGAGCACCCAGCATGGGTTCATCAAGGATAGGTCGTGTTTAACTAATTTGGTGGAATTCTTTGAGGACATTACTTGCATGGTGGTCAATGGGGAACCTGTGGATGTGGTGTATTTGGATTTCCAGAAGGCATTTGACAAGGTGCCACACCAAAGGCTGCTACATAAGATAAAGTTACACAATATTACAGGTAATGCATTGGCATGGATAGAGGATTGGTTGACCAATGGAAAGCAAAGAGTCAGGGTAAATGGGTGTTTTTCTGGTTGTTGGTCAGTGGCTAGTGGTGTACCTCAGGGATCAGTGTTGGGACCTCAATTGTTTACAATTTACACAGATGATTTGGAGTTGGGGGCTAAGTGTGGTGTGTGAAAATTTGCAGATGATACTAAGGTGAGTGTTAGAGCAAAGTGTGCTGAAGACACAAAGTCTGCAGAGGGATGTAGATAGTCTAAGTGAGTGGGCAAAGGTCTGGCAGATGGAGTACAATGTTGATAAGTGGGTCATCCATTTTGGTAGGAACAACAGGAAAATGGACTATGTTTTAAATGGTAAAAAAAATGCAGCGCACTGCTGTGCAGAGGGAATTGGGTGTCCTTGTGCATGAATCGCTAAAAGTAGGATTGCAGGTGCAGCAGGTAATTAAAAAGGCAAATGGAATTTTGTCTGCCATTGCTAGAGGGATGGAGTTTAAAAACAGGGAGGCTATGCTGCAGCTGTATAGGGTCCTGGTGAGGCCACACCTGGAGTACTGTGTGCAGTTTTGGTCTCCTTACTTGAGAAGAGATATACTAGCACTTGGGGGGGGTGCAGAGGAGATTCACTCAGTTGATTCCAGAGTTGAGAGGGTTGGACTATGATGAGAGACTGAATAGGCTGGGGATTATACTCATTGGAATTCAGAAGAATGAGGGGAGATCTTACAGAAACATTAGGTGGAAGCAGGGAGGTTGTTTCCATTAGCAGGTGAAACTAGGACGAGGGGGCATAGCCTCAAAATAAAGGGAAGCAGATGTAGGACTGAGGCCAGGAGGAACTTCTTCACCCAAAGGGTTGTGAATCTGTGGAATTCCCTGCCCAGTGAAGTGGTTGAAGCTACCACGCTGAATGTTTTTAAGGCAAGGCTAGATAAATTTTTGAACAGTAAAGAATTAGGGGTTATGGTGAGTGAGTGGATAAGTGGAACTGAGTCTCAAAGGTCAGCCATGATCTTATTAAATGGCATGGCAGGCTGAAGGGGCCAGACAGCCTACTCCTGCTCCTAGTTCTAATGTTATTTTTTTTTATGTTATGTTATATGGGAAACAGTTCCTGACCAGAATGCAACAGAACAAATCATTTCCGAATTTTGGAATATTTCGGATTTTAGAATGAAGGTAGAACGCCTAAGCACAAGTACAAGACATAGAAAATACTGCAGATATAAATACTTATCCAAAACATTACAGAGTGACAGTAAAAATAATTCTTACTTCATCTAAAGACTACACCTTCCCAAACTACTAGAGTAAATATTGCTGTTTGAGTCTCCTCAAAACATTACCTGGTATTTGGTGGATGGCTGGTTCACAATGCAGGGTGATACCATCAGCACAGGTTCAATTCCTGCCCCCACTGAGGTTGCCATGAAGCCCTACCTTCACAATCTCTCCCCTCGATAAATCCTCAGGTTAAGCTACCATCAGTTGTCTCTCTCTAATAACAGAGCAGCACTATGGCCCTCTGGGGTGATGGCGAGTTTTAATGATTCTGGACTGGAAAGGTCATTGTTTGTTGCAGGTTCTTGAACGTGCTCCTTCAGTTGATTGATATTTGACTAAAAGCAGATCGTTCACATCAGTTTTTCTGTAACATTTTGAATCTTGCTGAAATGGCAATTTCCTGTCATTCAGAACTCGAGATGACAACTCTGCTTCTCTATCCACAGATGCAGCCTGATCTGCTGAGTTTCTCCAACACTTTCAGGATTCACAGTGATCTTCCTGGGCATATTTCCTGCATTTGCCAGTGATTGTGAGAGGCCTAAATAAAACCGAATGACCAGCTGTTGTTTCTGCCAATGATCCTCAAAAGCAACAGCTTGCCCAAGGCTTTTGGCAATTCAATTTGCAGATAATCTTTCATTTTATTAGCAGATAATCTTGTTGGGATTGCTATACAATTCATTTTACCTGCCACATGGAATTCATGATAAGCATTTTACCCATCACAAATCTTAATTAAAATGCAAGACTGGGGTTTCAACTAAGCTTCCTGTAAAAAGGCAGAATATATAATTTATCACATTCAATAAATGATAGGTCCATAAGCATATAAAAATGTAAAAGGAAACCGTGGTGGCATTTGCGTTTTCTCCCTTAGGACAACTGACCTTTCACTTTATTTGAGGAAGTAAATGTTAATTCAGCTTTTAAAAGGCAGATTGCACATATCTAATAAAATACCTCAATGACCAGTAGCCTGATGTTTAAAATGTAACAGTGTTAAAATAAAGTTAAACCTGTTATTTGCCAATTAGTAGAATCTGTCTGTAAGCAGACAACTGTTGGGATTCTCATACATTTACAAAGCTGGGAGACTTTGCTAGGATTTGACAAGTGAAGCAGAATTTGACAGTTCCAAATGAAGGCCACTCCCAGGCTGAAAGATCTAATTTAGTCCCCGAGTCGACAGTCTTTTCTCCATACCCTGAAAATTAGACCTCTCTAAGAATTACCTTTTAAAATCAGCCACCAAACTAGATTTGAAAGCCTCTCTGATGAAGGGTCTAGGCCCGAAACGTCAGCTTTTGTGCTCCTGAGATGCTGCTGGGCCTGCTGTGTTCATCCAGCTCCACACTTTGTTAATGTGGATTCTCCAGCATCTGCAGTTCCCATTATCACCAAACTAGATTCAACCACATTTTCAGGCCGTGTGGTTCAGAACACTTTGTGGAAAAGGTTATTGTTTCCTCTCTGGGTGAAAATATTTTTCCTCAGATCTCCTTTAAATACTTACTCCTCACCTTAAACTTACATCCTCTGGTCTTAAACACATCTGCCATGGGGTAGGGATTTTCACGATCTACTCTGTCTATGCTGCTCTTAATTTTCCATACCTCAATCGGATCCCCCCTCAGCTTCCTCTGCTCCAAGAAAATCAACCCCAGCCCATCCAGCCTCTCCTCATAAATGAGAGTTTCCATTCCAGGCGAGACTGTGGTGAATCTCCTCTACACCCTCTCCAGTGCAATCACATCCTTCTCAAATTGTGGTGACCAGGGGGAACACGGTGCTCCATCATTGGCCTAACTATGTAATAAAAGGTTGTAACAAGACTTCCTTGCTCCTTTATTCTCCTCCCCAGCTAATGAAGGCAATCATCCTGAATGCCTTCTTCACCACCCTGCCTACCTGTGCTGACACCTTCAGGGATCTATGGACTTGTACATCAAGGTTCCTTTGTCCCTCAGTACTCCATGAGGACCTACTACTCATTGCGTAAATCCTTCCCTTATTAGATCTCCCCATATACATGACCTCACACTTTATGGGATTAAATTCCATCTGCCTTTGCCCTGCCCAATTTACTATTTGATTAATATCAATCTGCAGCTTGAGACCATCTTCCGCACTATCAACAGCACTATTAATTTTCATGTCATCTGCAAACTTATTAATGATACTTCCACATCCACATCCAAGTCATTAATGCACTTAATAAATAGCAAGGGTCCCAGCATCGATCCCTGGTCACAGTCTTCCAATCACCCCTCCACCATCACAATTTGCCTCCCGTTTGCGAGCCAGTTTTGGATCCAGTTTGCCAACTTACCTTGCATCCCATGGGCCCTTACCTTTTAGACCAGCCTTCCATGTGAGACCTTGTCAGAGGCCTTACTGAAATCCATATAAACCACATCAACTGCTCTACCCTCATCCATATATTTCACCACCATTTCAAAAGACTCTATTAATTTGCCTTGGACAAAAATCCATGCTGACTATCCCTGATAAATTCCTGCCTTTCCAAGTATTGATTAATCCTACCCTTCAGAATCTTTTCCAATAATTTCTCTACCACTGACATCAGACTAACTGGTCTGTAATTACGTGGCTTATCTTTGCTGCCCTTCTTCTTGAACAAAGGAAGCACATGAGCCATCGTCCTGTCACCTGGCACTTTGCCTGTGACCCAGCGAAGTATTAGATATCTCTACCAGGACCCCAGCAACCTTGTCCCTTGCCTCCTATGGCAGCCTGGGATACATCTCATAAGGCCCTGCAGATTAATGTGTCTTTATGCCCACTAAAACATCTAATACCACCTGCTTATTTATCTTAACATCAACATTTTCTAGAACCTTACCATCCCAACTGATATCTGTGGTTACAATATCTTTCTCCTCTGAATACAGATGAAAAATGTTCATTTCAAACCTCACCCACTTGCTCTGGTGCACGCACTGCCTTATTTCTAGTCGGACTATCTATGCACTGGCACAAAAATTCCTCCCTGTCTAAACCTTTCACACTAAGGGGATCCCAGTTAATGTGAGCAAAGTTGAAGCCCCCCACTACAATTGTCCTGTTTCTCTCCTACCTTTCTCTGATTTGCCCACATATCTATGCTTCTATCTCCCTGTCTGTTGAGAGGCCTCTAGTATAATCCCAGCAAATTGATAGCCCCTTTTTTATTTTTAACTTCTACCCAGATGGCCTCATTTGAAGACCCTTCCTCAGAACAAAGGTCACCGGACCCGAAACGTTAACATCTAATTTTTCCTTCACTGATGCAACCAGAGTTTTTCCAGCAACTTCTGTTTCTGTACACGTCTTCGTCATGGTTGGTCTTGGCAGAAGAGATAAGTTTGTTTCTTGGTTGCTACCAGTTGTATAACAGCAGCGTGTCTACAGCTGATAAAAATAGGTTCCCACTAAATCCAGTGTAAACCTCATCCGAGAGCCATTCCCATACCAGAATCAGATGGCTGTTTCTAGCCTTGACACTCAAAGGGCGCTGGTCAGTGCAATGATATTGAAAACATGCCTTTGATGTCGCTGCACATGCACAGTTGTGGCACATTGAGTAATTCCAGCCCAGTCAAGAGGATTCACAGCTCATGTATCAATCCCAGATTGTACCATCTCACTTACAGCCAGCTGAACTCTGCCTCTTGTTTAAGCAAACTCACATCAATTCCACTTGTATTTGTAAACCAATGGTGCCTCACAAAGCTCCAATATGATTTCACATCGATTCCAGTTACGCATTTGTTGCAGCTTCACGATGTTGTCTGAATTTACATCCCTTGTGGCCTTGAGTGGCCTCAAAACTATTAACTCTTACTGCGACCTTCACTCACTTCCCCAACATTTTGCTTTTTCCCTCCTATAATACGTTTACTTCCCATGAGCCAACTGCAGACAAATGAGCCAGCCCACTATGGAACAGTGCACAATAAATACTGTGTCCTAAAGCAGAGGCTCCACTTAGACCGGAATATACTTACTTCAAAATCTCTTGGAAACAAAACTATTTTGCATTTCTATATTGTTAAGATAACACAAACTTCAATAAAACCTATCAAAGCAAATACAGCAGATGCTGGAAATCTGAAACAAATACAGAGAAGCTCAGCAGGTCTGCCAGAATCCATGTAGAGAGAAACAGAGTGAATGTTTCAAGTCCAATTAACTCTTCTACTACTTTAGTTACAGAATGCAAACTGTTGGCCTTGCAAACAGAGGCTAATGCAATGTTTGGCTCATTGATTTGCTCTAAAATCACGGGGTTTAAAGTACTTTAGTGGTGGTGAGTTACCAATCATTCAGGACGTGCAAGTTGCTGTGGCAATATGGATTTATGCCTTCATGTTGCAGTCTAGTCATACGAACAGAGTAGGCCATTCAGCCCCTCGAGCCTGCTCCACTATTTAAATGATCATGGCTGATCTCATCTCAGCCTCACTCACTTTCCTTCCCATTCCCTGTAACCCTTCAACCCATTACTCATTAAAATTCTCTCTCTCACATCCTTAAATTTACTCAATGTCCCTGCATCCACTGCTCTCTCGAGGGGTAAACTCCAGATTCATCACCCTTTGAGAGAAATAAGTCCTGCTCATCTATGTTGTAAATCTGACACCCCTTGTTCTGAAACTGAGACCTCTCAGCTGTAGCTACGGACACTGACAAAAGGACATCCACTCTTCTTTCCATCCAAGAGAAAGCAAAATCTCGAAATAGATACGGTAGGGAAGGATGCCATTTGGCCCGTTTTGCCTATACTGATTCTACAACCTAGTGCAAATCTCCTGCCTTTTCCCCATTTCCCTGCACCCCATTACTATCTGAAACATCACATGGAAGCTCACTCTAGTCCACCTTTCTGTGGTGTCCAGCAGAAAACAATCTGCTGACGGATATCGGATGCATAGAGAATGGATTTTCCTGAAAGTCTCCTTCAATTGGATCCTGGAGGCTGACACCTCAATTTTTAATCATGGTTTCAGCAATTCAATTGAAAAAAATACCTAATTTACTGAGTGTATTTATTGTGTAAGTTACTTATGAAATCAATGTCTGTTTTTCCCTTCTCAATATCAATGGTCTCCACCTCTGAAAGTCTAATCTACAGCTTTCCTCTTGCTGGCCTATGGCTTCACTGGCAAAAGAAACATTCCCTCCAAAATATGGCCCACAAGTGAGCTCAATCACTGAAGGGTAGACTTAACCTCAAGTAGGGACAGGGGACTTATTGTGGAAGAAAAACCACACCACATCCAGCATGGCTCTCTCATTGGACAATTTACCTCAAAGCAATGAAAGATGTCAGAGGCTAATCCTTATCCACAAACACAGAGAAAGGTTCAGCACGCATCACTAGTGATAACATTTTCCAATGGGATCAAATCCCTCCCAACAATATGCCTGGTTAGGATCAGCTCTCAAGTTAGCTGGTGTGCTTACTCAATAAACCATGGGGTACCACCCACTGAGTCAGTATCGGAAGTCTGCATACTCCATTTCGCACAGCAAAGACCAGAAGGCATGCTATCGTTCAACTCCTGATAGACCCGAAAACAAAATATTTAGCTTTAGCTTGTTCCAACTCCTCCTATTGTTTCTTACTCAGTGGTTCATAATGTAGTTTACCTCAGCAACGGCCAAAACAGAGTCTCAAACGCACAACACAGGCATAGAGTCCTTTCGCTTTTTATAAAAAAACAACTTAAACTAGTTTTGAAAACAATACAAGAAAATTTATACCACACAAAGGAAAAGCCTGTGAAAGCCTAGACCAAAGGGAAGCTATTGCAGGCCTACTGTTCGGTCACTGCCCTGGTCTTTTCAGTTAAGTTAGTGAATGCTGTATCCTCACCGAGTAGTTACCCACTTGGGCCTGGTAGAATTGGTGCACAGAAAGAGGCCATTCAGTCTACCACATCTATGCTGCCTCACAGAAAGGGCTAATCAGAATCCCATTCCCATCTCTTTTCTCTCAGACACAGGTATGTCATCTCCTTTGGTTTTGCCAGTGAATGATGCCCTTTGGCACTGAACTTCTGAATTCAAATTGAAAACGTAAATGAGAAACTGTTGGGGTCCCGACACTGATCACTGGAGCTCGCTTCACCCCAACATATTACCTAATGCTAAATCATTCAAAGAAAATGTGTTTTCCAGTTCTGTCCAACACCGCTCCAGCTTTAAGCTACATTTTTGTGTGGAACATGATCAAGTACTCCTTGGAAGACAGGGCAGATCATATTCAAGAACTTTCTGTTATGTTTGGGCTGTCACTTTCTCAATACACTGTCAAAGAAATTAGTCAGGTGCAGGAAAGAAATATTTCCCGCACCTTTCACAACCTGAACAGACATCCCAAAATGCTTAATAGTCAAAGAAGTACATTTTGAAGTATTAAAGGTAAAGTTTTCATTGTCCTACCATAGGGCTGCTCTGTGTGAGAGAGAGAGAGAGAGAACAGGTGTGGTTTGGCCTGAGGGTCAATGTGCCTCAGGCGAGGGGAGAGTTTGAGAAGGTGGAATATTCATGGTAACCTCAGCTGGTGCAGGAATTGAACCTACACCGTGGGAAGCATTCTGCCATGCTGACCAAACACCTATTTTGGAATATTTTCATCATTGCAATGAATGGAAATGTCAGCAACGCACATGCACAGCAAAGACAGTCTAACATTTGTTGAAGGATAGTTATTGGTTAAGAATAAGAATTAAGATATTGGTTCAAAATAAAGAGAAGCAGATGTAGGACTGAGGTCAGGAGGAACTTTTTCTCCCAAAGGATTGTGAATCTGTGGAATTCCCTGCCCAGTGAAGCGGTTGAAGCTACCATGCTGAATGTTTTTAAGGCAAGGCTAGATAAATTTTTGAACAGTAAAGAAAATAAGGGTTATGGTGAGCAGGCAGGTAAGTGGAGTTGAGTCTCAAAAAGATCATCCATGATCTTATTAAATGGCGGGGCAGCCTCAAGGGGCTGGATGGCCTACTCCTGCTCCTAGTTCTTATGCTGTGATGTTCTTAAGACTCCCCAGTAGGTTGTCCCTCTTCAGAGACTATGGGTGCAATGCAAGTTACTCGCCCCTGAGATTGGCAACGGAGGTGACAAGAACGGAGTGAGAATCTCTCCAGAGCCAGCTTGCCCAATTATTTACCTTTCTCACCAACTTCAGTGATTAAGTGAAGCTTCTACAGGGGACTTTCCAAACAGGCTAGCAACGGACACTAAGAAATCTCAATTCACCACCCACTACCCTGCATGCACAGCAGAGAAGAGAGGGCTTGCTGGTTCCAGGGCTTCCCAGCTTGGATTGGGATAAGTAGTGGCTGAGTTCAAACTGTGTTCAATTTGTCCCAATCACAGGTAGGGATGAGGGGCTGCTGAAATCTAAAATCCTCCCCTTGCCTCTGAGCTCCCTGTGCCCTCTCCCCAAGACACTCAGGCTGGGAATCCCAGGAGAAAGACACATCTTGCCAATGGGTCCCCCAAACTTTAGTCTTCCAGCAAGAACTCCTAGTTATTAATAGAGATAGTAGGAACTGCTGATGCTGGAGTCTGAGATAGCAAGGTGTAGAGCTGGATGAACACAGCAGGACAAGCAGCATCAGAGGAGCAGGAAGGCTGATGTTTCGGGTCCGGACCCTTCTCCGTTTCTGAAGAAGGGTCCAGACCCGAAATGTCAGCTCCTCTGCTCTTCTGATGCTGCTTGGCCTGCTGTGTTCATCCAGTTCTACACCTTGCTATCTAGCTTTTAATAAATTGAATTATATTGAATTAGGAAGTGAAAGGCTTTCAGAGATTTACCAGGGCTTAAATGTAAGCCTCTAGTTTAGCACAACCACCAATTTCTACCTTTTCCCTGTCCAGGAGTGGACTCCCCACTGGGCTGTTGCCTGGCACAAAGATCAATAATCATCACGTACTGTCAATAACTTGGAAGATGTTCTGTCTGGCACAGAAAGAGCCTGCATTTCTATGAAGTCTAAGACCCAGAGGCTCCTGACGTCCTATTGGCTGGTAGACTCTAATGAGGTGGCACCCCAATTGCAATTCATCAAGAAGCTCAACAAACAAGCTGACTAGAGTTTGATTCACCAAGGCATGTATATTGGAGCTTGATTCGGCATCTTGTGGTTGGTGGAGAGGGAGGTGCCACTGAATACAACTACCCTTGACACGTAGACTACAGCATGGAAAATCTCAGCCTATATTTCAGAGTTTGTCATAAAAGCTCATTCTTAGTTTTACTCTTCATAAATTATTTCAACTCTTTTAATCAGCTCAAACCTAATGTTCATGTGCATGTAAATGTCCTGATCTACTTTGCTTTTAGAATAATTTCAATAATATCTCACAAATGTTATATCTTGGACTCATTTAGGAATTCCGGCTAAAGATAAAAATAAGAATAGGCCATTCAGCACATCAAGCCTACACCTTTTTAATTAGATCACAGCTGATCACCTACTTCAAAGCCTCTTTCCTGTACTGTCTCTGTGTCCTTACATGCTGTTAGTCTCCAGAAATTTATCTTGAAACTGTTCAATGATTGAGGCTCCACTGACCTCTGGTACAGAGAATTTCAAAGATTCACCACCCTCTGAATGAAGAAATCTCTCCTTATGCCAGTCCCGAATGGCCTACATTTTATTCTGAGATTATGTCTGTCAGAGCGTACTAAATAGGATCAGGACTAGGCCATTCGGTTTGTCAGACCAGTTCCACCATTCACTAAGATCATGGCTGATCCAACATTCCTCACACTTATTTACTGTTTATACAGTAAATGGCAGAACCCTTAAGACTACTGATAGGCAGAGGGATCTGGGTGTATAGGTACAAGGTCACTGAAAGTGGTAACACAGGTGGAAAGGGTAGTCAGCAAGGAATATGGCATGCTTGCCTTCGTCGGCTGGGGTGTTGAGTTTAAAATTTGGCTGGTAATGTTACAGCTTTATAGAACCTTAGTTAGGCCACATTTGGAACATTGTGTTCAGTTCTGGTCATTTTCCCTGTAAATTGTCATGCCCCGTAAGAATTATGTAAGTGGTGTCTGACTTTTATCACTGCAGCCTGATTTTCATTGTTATCTTCATGTTGAAGTTTTTAAATTCTGTTTGGATTATTATTGGTCCAAAAGCATGTACTTTTTTATGAGACATCCTTTGTAGATACTCGAATGAAACCAATCATCAAACGTGTGAGCTATCTTATACTCACATTTTGCATGACTCTCATTTCCTGCCGCCTACGATTAGAATGCAGGAAAAAATGTATCTAGCTGTCACATTTTCCTACCTTTCCTCCTCCAATCACCTTCTCGGCTGCATACACAGATTGACTGCATCGTGGGCACTTTTCGGCACCACCAAATTTGTGAGCAAATTTGGAGGAGCTGGGGTTTGCAGATGGATGAGGCTTAGCCCTTGGGGGAAAAGCAAACAAAGACAGATTAAAAAATTAGAGTATAAACTTGTCAAAATACGTGGTTAGTGTGATAGGTATGTTACACCAGAAACAATAAAACTGCCAAAGTTTCTCAAAGCTAATTGTAAGACAGTAAATATGGTTTGACTATTAATGCATTGTGAAAGACCCATTCTGATATTCACTTCAATGTTTGCATGTTTGTCTTATCAATTGTTTAAATGTGGTACATAAAGTTGTGAATCTAGCTGATGTTACCACTGGTCCCAGAATAAAATCTGACATGATAGATCACTTTTTAAAAAAAATAATTTAACATTGTGGCCATTCAATGAAAAGTAGCTACAAAGCTGCAGATTTCTTTTAATAGCAACAAAGTTTATTACGTAAAAGAAGGAAAAGGCAAACAAAGCTATCTAAAGGGAGAAAACAAAATCATAGAAGTTAAACAAACTTTAATCTATTCCATAGCACCGTCACTTTAGAGCGATCAAAATCCAGAGAAATGGTTCTTCCCTATCAAAAGTTTGGGCTCGATTTAACTGGAGCTCCTCAGTTGTGTCCTGTGAACTGTGCAGGCTTCTGACGTAAATACTCACAAAATGGAAAGCTTATACTTTCTTAGTCTTTTAGAGCCATAGAGATGTACAGCACAGAAACAGCCGCTTCAGTCCAACATGTCCGAGCCAACCAGATATCCTAAATTAATCTAGTCCCATTTGCCAGCATTTGGCCCGTGTCCCTCGAAATCCTTCCTATTCAAGTACCCATCCAGATGCCTTTTGAATGTTGTAATTGTACCCGTCTCCATCACTTCCTCTGGCATTCCAAATGTGCACCACCCTCGGTGTGAAAATGTTTCCCCTCAGATCCCTTTTAAATCTTTCCCCTCTCACCTTAAACCTATACCCTCTAGTTTTGGACTCCCCTACCCTGGGGTAAAGACCTTGGCTATTCACCCTGTCCATGCCCCTTACGATCTTATAAACCTATATAAGGTCATCCTCAGCCTCTGAAGCTCCAGAGAAAATAGCCCCAGCCTATTGAGCCTCCCTGTGTAGCTCAAATCCTGGCAACATCTTTGTAACTCTTTTCTGCACCCTTTCAAGTTTCACGACATCCTTCTTATAGTGGGGAGATCAGAATTGCATACAGTATTCCAAATAATAATTTTAATAATCTGCAGGTTTCTAACTAAACACAGCTGGAATACAGTGCAATTTTGGACCCCTATCTAAGTGAAGATACACTGAGATTGGAGTCACTGCAGAGAGGTTCACTAGGCTGATGCCATGTTTGGAGGGGACTGTCTTATGAAGAGAGATTGAGTAGGCTGAGCCTGTACTCATCAGATGTTAGAAGAATGAAATGTGACATATCTGAAGCAAACGGCATTCTTAGGGGACTTGATATGGAAGACGTGGAAAGGTGGTTTCTCTGTGTGTGTGTGTGTGTGTGTGTGTGTGTGTGTGTGTGTGTGTGTGTGTGTGTGTGTGTGTGCGCGCACGCGTGTGTGTGTGGGGGTGTGGGGTAGGGGCTTAGTCTAGAACCAAAGGACATCATCTCAAAATAAGGGGTCACACATTCAAGACAAAGATAAGGTGGGACTTTTTTCTCTCAGAGGATGGTGAATCTGTTGAATTATTTTTACCACAGAGGGCTATTGAGGTTGGCTCACTGTGTATACTCAAGGTTGAGATAGACAGATTTTTAATCAGTTAGGGTATATTTACAGAAATATTCAGAGATTCCTCGGAGTGCAAGCCCATAGCTCCCTGAAAGTGACACCACAAGTGGGTAGGCTGGTGATGAAGGTGTACGGTATACTTGCCTTCGTAGGTCAGAACATGAAGCCTAAGATGGCGATTGTGGAGCCGGCAGTGTCTGGCCTCCTGTGCCTGGGCTTGTTCATTTCATCCGCTTTCTTTCCTTTTCTCTTTCTCGATTTCCCTCTTCTTCCTTTCTCAGTGTTATTTGGCTTTCACTCAAATTTACCTGACAAACAGAGTTCCTTGGTAGGGAGGTAGCTTTGATGGGTTCTGGAGCGGCGGTGCCATCTTCAGAGTCAGTGTGGCTACAGACTTGGCTGGCCTCTGAAGACTGGAGCGGAACTCTGGCGGTGACATGGCATGGGCTGGTGTAGCCTGGAGTCAGTCCCTGGTGACAGCATGGCATGGGCTGGTGTAGCTTACAGAAGGCCCCTGGCGGCAGCATGGCATGGGCTGGTGTAGCCTGGAGAGGGCCCTAGTGGCAGCATGGCATGAGCTGGTGTAGCCTGGAGTCAGTCCCTGGTGGCAGCATGGCATGGGCTGGTGTAGCCTGGAGTGGGGCTCTGGTGGCAGCATGGCATGGGCTGGTGTAGCCTGGAGAGGGCCCCTGGTGGTGACATAGTGTGGGCTGGGAAGCCTGGAGTGGGACTGTAGCAGAGAAGGAAACATTTGAACCTTCTTTAAGTTATCTTAAGTTATTGTGGATAGCGCCTATGAATGAGCAACAATTCACACTTTTCACTGTATTTTGTATTTAATATGTGACAATAAATGATTCGACTTCTACATTGAGTGTAAAGTTGACAAGGCTTGTTGCAGTAGTACAAAACGTTAGTTCAGACACATTTGGACGATTGAATGCAGTTTCGGTCCCCACAGTATAGGAAGGATGTGGAGGCTTTGGACAGGGTGCAAAAGAAATTTGCCAGGCAGTTACAGATAAGGATTTCTGAAGAAGGGTCCCAACCCGAAACGTCAGCTTTCCTGTTCCTCTGATGCTGCTTGGCCTGCTGCGTTCATCCAGCTCTACACCTTGCTATCTCAGATTCTCCAGCATCAGCAGTTCTTACTATCTCTTTACCAAGTTGTTATCTGGGTTGTGGTGAATTAGCTATAAGGAGAGGTTGGACAAATTTGAATTGTTTTCACTGGAGTTTCAGAGACTGTGGAGCAACCTGATAGATGTAAATAAAATTATGAGAGGCATGGATAGGTGGATAATCAGAGCCTTTTTCCCAGGGTGGAAATGCTAGGGGGCAATGGTTTAAGGTGAGAGGGGGCAAGTTTAAGATAGTGAGGCAAGTTTTGCACACAGAGAGTGGTAGGAGCCTGAAATGTGCTGCCAGGGGAGGTGGTAGACAATAGCAAAGTTTAAGAGATATTTGTATAGACACACAAACAAGAAGAGAATAGAGGGAATTGGGCCACGTGCGGGCAAATGAATACTTTAGAAAGGCATCATGGTTGGCTTAGACATAAGGGGCCGAAGGGCCTGTTCCTATGCAATTCTGTTCTATGTTCTACAAGTTATGGGGAAAAGGCAGCAAAGTGGAGTTAAGGATTATCAGATCAGCCACGATCTCAGTGAGTGGCAGAGCAGACTCTACAGGCTGAATAGCCTAATTATACTCCCTTATCTTACAGTCTACAAACTCCTAGTTGAGAAGTTGCAAAAACTAACTTCCAATGGGATAATTTATTCCTGCTATTGGATCAGCTGAATGTTCAGGAATGCTGACTGACCTAACTATTTTTTTAACTCCCTGAAAAAAGTGATGAATGCCAAGATTATTTTGAGATATGATATAAATCAGACACCTTTAAAATGATTGAGCCACTCATGCCACTGCAATGGCACAGGAAATTGGTGCTTCTAATGTCAAAGCTGGAAGCTGACTCCTCCCATAGCTGTTTGCTTGGTTTCAGAGAAAACAAACAAACTCCTGCCAACGTCACACTCTTCACTCTGCTCAGCTCAATGCTCTGGCCCCACACTCGTCCCCGCACTCTGAATCCCATTCCTCTGCTCACCACCTTGCTCACTACCTCCCTTTCTGCTCTGCTCCTGATCCTTCACTGCCACCCTCCCACTCGCTGTCTCACTCCCTCACTCCCGAAGGGAGGAGATGGTAACATGGTGCTGAGTGGGAGGCAGGCATTATGGAGACTGGGTGTTATGCAGAGAAGCATTTGGATTGAGATAGACTGGCCCAGGATTTGAATTTGCTTACAATGTTGGAAAAACGTCATTT
Source organism: Stegostoma tigrinum (assembly GCF_030684315.1). Taxonomy (NCBI): domain Eukaryota; kingdom Metazoa; phylum Chordata; class Chondrichthyes; order Orectolobiformes; family Stegostomatidae; genus Stegostoma; species Stegostoma tigrinum. The sequence goes on along the minus strand of NC_081370.1, from coordinate 60,240,524 downwards.
CATTACCGCAGTTCTTTGATAGCGGTACCTCCCTGGGCATTGCCCACAGGCACAGTGACTGTGTGGGTGGTGAGTGCACCTCCTGTAGTTTGGTGGCTGTAAATGCAGCCTAAAAATAATGCCCCAGCTGCGCTCGAAGAAAGAGTTTCTCACAAAGTAAACCTCCTTTAAAACCAAGTGCCTTTAATTGATTAGTTTTTCCTGATCTCTGATCAACGTTGATCCCATCTGCAGCGGCAGACAGAATATTAAAACTGCTTCATACCACTTGGGTTGAACAAGAAAGAAAACATTCTCAGTGGTGTGTGGGGACAGGATTGGTTTGGTTGATAATCATGGTATCCATGGGTTTAGCTGTGATGCATCGCAATTATCAAACATAACTTTAATATAACTTTTTAAATGGGACATAAGCGTTGCTGGATTGGCAATGATTTATCATCTACCCATTCTCTGAGGAAGGGTGCCCTGGCTATGAAGGTTTACTCGACTGATTCCTGAGACTGAAGGGCTGATGTATGAAGACAGACTGGATTGGTTGAGACAATACTCACTGGAGTTTAGAAGAATCAGTGCAGAACTCAGAAACTTATGAAGTTCTAACAGAATTAAACACGGTAAAATTCTACCCTTCGGGCCTGGTCTGCTAGTCTACAGGATCAGGACTGATCTGACATCCACTTTCCTGCCCTCTCCCTGTAACACTTGAGTCTCCTTCAGATCAAGAATCTATCTATCTCAACCTTAAATATACCAAACGATTCTGTCACCCTCAGCTCTCTTTGAGAAGCAGTTTCAAAGGCTCCAACCTTCTCAGTGAAGAAGTTCCTCCTTATCTCAGTCCTAAATCAATAACACCAAGTTATACTCCATCAGGTTTATTTTAAAACGTTGGCTTTTGGAGCATCCGATGAAGGAGCAATGCTACAAAAGCCTGTGTTTTCAAATAAACCCGTTGGATTACAACTTGGTGTTTTGTCATTTTTAACCTTATCCAATCCAGTCCAACACCAGCACCCCTGCATCATCTCAGTCTTAAATTGGTGTCCCTTTATTCTGTGATCATGCCCGATGGTCCTAGGCTCCTCCCATGAGGGGATACATCCTCTCAGCATTTACCCTGTCAATCTCCTTAAGATTTTTATATGTTTCAAAGAGTTCGCCTCTCATTTTCCTCAATTCCAAAGAGTTGAGTCTCAACCCATTTGGCCTTCACTCAAAAGACTGCCTGTCCATACCAGAGATGTCCCAGTGAACCTTCTCTGAACTGCCTCCAATGAAATGATATCTTTCCTTAAATAACAGGGCCAAAGCTGCTCACAATACTCCACATATGGTCTATAAATGCTGCCTGGTCAGTGATGCTCTCATCCAGTGAATGAATAAAAAAAGTTATTGTAGATGCTGCAAATTGATAGTGAGAAGTAGCAAATGCTGGTGATACTCAGCTGCAGATACAGGAAAATGTGAGATTGAAAAGCCAGAAGGAAAGGTTGTCCCAGAATTATTCTACAATCCTATCTTTCTCTTGAATCAGAACCATGAACTCTCCGCACAGTTGCAGCCTGACCTAACGAGTGTTTCCAACATTCTCTGTAAAAATACATTGCTCCTTTGTTTCACATTGCAACTGTGACAAATGGAGCGAAAAAGAAACAGCATGAGGTACACACAAACACGATAATTAAATTGAAATGTGATTTGTTCCATACTGCACAACATGCAGAGGCATTTATTCAAGTACTGATCTGTATCCATGTCCACACTGGGAGATAGATCAGCGCAGAACCACACAGATTGCGTTTTAATACTGGATTACAATGGAGACTCAGAAAACTAGACTGTATTTATAATGATACACATTTTCCATCAGAAACTCAGTTTGAGACAGCTATGATTCAAATTTCAATTTGTGTGGCGTTTTCATCTTTGGAAGATTCATAACAATTCTTTCTGTATACTAATCTGTTCACAAGCAGTCTCAGCAATTTCTGGTCAGCAAATGTGCATGAGGGTATTATCACTCCATTCAAACACTAATTACAGCATTCAAAGAGGCCATTCAGCCTGAAATGTTTGTGCCAGCTCTCTGCAGGAGCAAGTGCCATCAACCTGCCTTTTGTTCACAGCCCTACAATGGTTCTTCTCTAGATAATGTTTCAATTCCTTTGCAAAAGCCACTGCACACTCTAAGGCAGTGCATGCCAGATTCCAATGACGCATTGCATGAAGACAAATGCTTCTTGTTTGCCTTTTTTCTTGCCAACCACCCCACATCAGTCGTGGCTAGGTCTCAATCCTTCCACCAAGGGGAACAGCTTCTCCCCATCTATACTGTCCCATGATTTCATGTCTCTCAATCAAATTTCTTCTCTACTTTCTCCTCTCCAAAGATGACTGACCCAGCTTCTGCAAGCTATTTTACACAGTCAACATTCTTCAATCCTGGGATCATTCTCAGGAAACTTTGCGGCATCTTCTCCAAAGTCTTCACATTCTTCCTGAAGTATGAACCATTCAAATTAGGAACCGAGACAGACCATTCGGCTCTTTGAGCCTGCTCCTCCTTTCAATAAGATCATGGCTGATCTGTTTATGTTTTGAAACCCCATTCCCATTTATTCCCAATAAATCTCAATCCTCTGCCCATGAGGAATCAACCTAACTCTGTCCTAAAAATGTTTAATGACACTTTCGCCTCAACACCTTCTGAGGCACAGATTTCCAAAGTTGCACAGCCCTCTGAGAGAAAATATGTCTCCTGATTTCTGTCATAAAAAAGCCCAATCTTGACTTATGGAGCCATAGAGATGCACAGCATGGAAACAGACCCTTTGGCCCAACTTGTCCACATTGACCAGACATCCCAATCTGACCTAGTCCCGTTTGCCAGCATTTGGCTTAGTTCCCTTTCTATTCATGTACCCATTTTAAATGCCTTTTAAATGTTGTAATTGTACCCGCCTCCAAATCTTCCCTGGCAGCTCGTTCTGTAGACACACCACCGTCTGCATGAAAAAGTTACCCCTCAGGTCCTTTAAAATCTTTCCACTCTCATCTTAAACCTATGCCCCATAGTTGTGGATGCATCCACCCTAGGAAAATTGGCTATTCACCCTATCCATGCCTCCCATGGTCTTATAAATCTCTATACGGTTGTTAAACTTCCTAGCCTGGGACTGGAATGTCCTTTCCCTGTCCAACTCGTCAACGGTATTCAGCATCTTATATCATTCCTCACTCTTCTAACCTCCAGTGGAAGCAAGCCCAGCTTGTCCAAACTATCTTCATAAATGACCCACTCACAGCAAGTGTCAATCTGGTGAATCTCCTCCAACCCATCTCTGAAGCCTTACTTAAATAAGGAGACCAAAACTACACACTGTATTTGAGATGTGGTCTTACTAACACCTTGGGTACTTGAAGCAGAACATCCTTAATTTTATGTTCAATTCCTCTCGCAATAAAGGATGACATCTCATTGATTTCTTTGGTTATTTGTTGTAGGTGCAGACTAACTTTTTGTGATGAATGCACTAGAACACCTGGATCTCTTTGCACCTTGGAATTCTGCAGTTGCCCTCTTTTTAGTTAATATTTTACTTTTTTACTCCTCCTGCCAAAATGAACAATTTCACCTCTTCCCACATTATAGTCCATTTGCCAGATTTTTGCCCATCCACTCAACTGATTTACAGCCACCTGCAACATTCTTATGGCCCTTTCACAGCATATATTCTTATCTTTGTGTCAGCTACAACATCAGCCATCATATCTTCACTTCATTAAAGCATAGGTGTAAATTATAAAATGTTGAGGTCCCAGCACAGATCCCTGTGGGCCTATGCTTACCATGTTTGGGGCAATATGGTGGCTCCGTGGTTAGCACTATTACCTCACAGCACCAGGGACCCTGGTTCAATTCCTCCCTCGGGTGACTGCCTGTGGTTTGCACATTCTCCTCATGTTTGTGTGGGTTTCCTCCGGGTGCTCCAGTTTCCTCCCACAGTCCAAAGATGTGCAGGTTAAGTGGGTTGGCCATGCTAAATTACCCTGTAGTGTTCAGGGGTGTGTAGATTAGGTGAGTTATGAGGGATAGGTCTGGGTGGGATGCTCTGAGGGACAGTGTGGGCTTGTTGGGCTGAAGGGCCTGTTTCCACACTGTAGGCCTTCTATGATTTATGACGTCCTGGTAAAAACTCATTTAAACACTCTGTTTTCTATCATCAGTTGATCTTCTTTCCATGCTAATATATAACACGCTAGACATTGAGCCTCTACTTTCCACAATAGCCTTTTATGTGGCACCTTGTCAAAGCCTTCTAGAAATCCAAGCCTCGTCCATTAGCAGGTTCTCCTTTATATGCAGCGCACATGACTCCTTCAAAAACTCCAATCAATGAATTAAATGATATTCCTTATGCAAAATCATCATATCTACTTATCCTGCGTTTTCCTAAATAACAAGCCATAACTTGACTGAAAGCCAATGACAGCCAAACTAGTTTTTCCATGGTTCCCCCTTTTTTACTGCCTCTCTTCCCTCACAAACAGAGGGCTTATGTTTCTGGCTTTCCAGTCCTTTCCAGAATCAAGTGAACTTCAGAAAATTAGCTAGTGTATCTTTCACATCATTAACCACCTTGTGGAAATCCATTTGGGCCTGAAGACTTGTGATCCCAGAACCGGATACAACATTTCAGTTGAAGAGTAAACCGACGTTTTACTCAGGATTATTGCGACTTATTGTACTCTATTATAGGTTGATTGCAGCTTTCCTGTTTTTCTGATCTCTGTGCCTAATTATAAAAGCCCAAGAATCAACGCACAGTCTTTTAACCATTCTCTCAAACAGCCTTGCCATTTTCAATGATTTTTGTCCATAAAACCTCCAGCCCTTCTGCTGTTACATCCCCTTCAGAATTGTATCCTTTCGTTTATACAGTTTCTCCTCTTCCTTTCAGCTAAAATAAATCCATCCATCCTTCAGAAATATGCTTTATATTTTAAACACTTACTCCACCTGATGCGCACCAGGAGTTTCCAGGGTCTCAGAGCTAAGGGTGCCAGCACCTTGACCATAGCCATAGCCTTTTGGCCCATATTTCTTGCCATAGCAAGCCTTGCAGTAGATCTCAGCTTCATGTGCAGCCACTGTAGTGCTGTCCAGGGCTTTTCTACAGATCACTGAAAAGCAACAAAAGCAGGAGGCTGATGGAAACCATGGCTGCTGATGCATTTATTTAGCAAAATGAACACTAAAAACCTAACTGTAATGAGAAAGTGATTTGATAAGAAAAAACTGCACAGGTAGCAAGCAGGAAAAACTTGATACATGGGCTGCATTGATATAATTTCGAGAACTGAAGATGAATTATGAAGAGGGTAATGATCAAGTTTAAGTTAGTAGTGGAACAGGAGGCAAATGGCAGATGGAATTTAATGCACAAGTGTGGAGCAGTTAATTTTGCAAAGCATTAAAAGGTAAAAATAATTTAGAAATCTAAACAAACACAGAATGCAGGAGAAACTAGGCAGGTAGCATCTGTGGAGAGAGAAATAAAATTAACATTTTGAGTTCTACGTAATTCTTCTTCAGAACTGTTCTGAAAATTTGAAGAACAGTCATATTGGACTCTGCAGACGCTGCTAGACCTATCAAGTTTCTCCAGCATTCTTCGTGTTTGTGACACGAAGGGTACATTTAGAAGGGGATGAGGAGCAGATGGACCAAAGCGATATGCTTATAAAGGACTGAAGGTGACCAGCAGGTTGAGATTTTGTTTATGCTAGCAAAGAATATGATTTTGATTTTAGATTACTGTCCAGCTAATCTGGCATGATAGGAGAGAACTTCAATGACTACAAATGGGCAGTAATATAGCCAAAGTACTGTTAATGAGCAAATTGCAGTTGTTGCTCACAGTTACTAATGCTGTCGGATACATCACATGTCTGTCTTCTACAATGCCCACAAATCCACTAACAGAAACTGCTACTAAACAGTAATGAGTTTCTGATTTAGACTCCGGGGGGTAATATGGGTCAGAATCACTGGAGAACAATCAGCTGGTCATACAACGAGAATTTCATAGGTTAATGTTGGAGGGGGGCCCTATTGCCAAGCTCACCTTGTTCAGTTAGATTGTCTTTCAGACCTTCTTTGAGGGGTGGTGGTGGTGGGTGGGGGGGGGGGGTACATGATGGAAGAAGCTTACTTACTGCAGATAAAGCAGGTTTTATGGAAACTTCTGCTGTTGCATTGTATCTCCTCAGCATGGTAGACTGTCTTTTCACAGGCAGCACATTTGGCTCCACCACCCCACTGTGGCATCTTCTCGGAAAATAATGACCTAACAATCTAGAAGACAAATCCAGAACTGACAAATAACCAAAATGCATAAACACAATGTATTCTTCAAGATCATTCACAGCCATGAAGAAAGCCTCTCACCTTCAAAAGAGGGCAACATTTCAAAAAGTTAAGATGATCACATCTCCCAACATAATGTCAGTCAAAACAGCAATGCCTATTTTCTATTGTGCCTTTAAGACAATGATGATGCAGTCACAGGACCAATTGTTAAGCAAAATCACTTGACATATATTCCACATACATTCAAACATTTAAACACAGGTGCAGAGATAAGACTTCAACAAAAAGGAGAGAGAGAGAGAGAGAGAGAGAGACTAATGGACAGGTCAGAGCTTGGGAGTTCTCTGGTGAGTAACTCAACTTCCGACTCTCCAAAGCCTATCCACTCACATACAAGGCACGAGTAAGGAGTGTGATGGAATACTTCCCACTTACCTGGATGGGTGCAGCTCCAACACTCAAGGTCTCTACATTTTCCAGGATACAGCAATGTCCTGGATGAGCAACCCTTCCACTACCCTCATCATTCATTCTCTCCATCACTGATATACTGTGGCAGCAGTGAGTACCACTGACAAACTGCACTGAAGAACATTCAATCTGGTCTTTCTGTATAGAGCCAGACTCTGAAATCCTGTGGCTTTCTCTGGTCTGAGGCGATTGACCTTGGAGAAGGAATATATCCGAAGGAAGGGTCAAGTTGCCTGCATGAGACTGGGCTTGACAGGAACGTGTTCTATAAACTTCCGCCTCCCTCTCACTACAAAGGTGTACAACAATGTAACATCACTGCTGCATCCTGGAACACGTGACCACACGTAATACTTGTCTATTGTTGTATTGTGACCTATTTAATGAACAGTCACCAGACTTGGATGAAATGATGCTTGAATTAGACAATTCTAGGCAAAACACAGCAAAACAGCTCTTGTGGCACAGTGGTGGTGCCCCTAACTCAGACCAAGAGGCCTGGGTTCAAGTTTAATCTGCTCCAGGGCTGTGTATTAACATAACTGCAACGTTGGTTAGAAAACATCTGACCAAAAATAAAGCCAGTGAGGTGTTGCCTTCTGGACAGGGAAAGGGACCAGAAGAGAAAGCTAGGAGTTGTTTTTGTACTATAGATTTACAATAAAAGGCTTATAAATCACTGAAACTCCTCTGTTGCCTAATTCAACATAAGGACATTTGTGTATGAAACAATTATGAGACGTGAGTGTTGTTGGTTCAGCCAGTATTTATTACCCATCCCTAAATGTCCTGAAAAGGTGAGCTGCTTCCTTGACCCTCTGCAGTCCATGTGCTGTAGGTTAACCAAAATGCTGCTGGGGCGGGAGTTCCAAGATTTTGATCCAGTGACATTGAAGGAATGACAATTTATTTCCAAGTCAGGATGGTAAGTGGCTTGGAGATGAACTTGTAGGTTGTTGTGTTCACATGTATCTGCTGTCCTTGTCCTTCTGGATAGAAGCGGTCGTGCATTTGGAAAATGCTATCTGAGGAGATTTAGCAAGGTGTGCAGTGCATCTTGTGATAATACATTGTAAACTATCAAATGAAATGTGACTATTCCTGAGTTTCCAAATAGTATGTATGTACAGGATTTAAATCCTATTACCAATACAATTGTTAACATGCAAACAGCATCACAATAAATATCTAGGTCTCTCAAGTACAAAATAGAATTTATTTCAACAAGCTTGCAGCAGGTGTTCCTTCAAAAGTACTTTGCAATCTTAACATCAAATCACAGTTCAGACTTCCTGTGTCCATTTCTAATGTATTTCAGGTCACTACACAATGTCGAGAAATAAAGTTTTAAAAATTTTACAAATGCCATGCTTAAAACCCAGCATTATGAAGATCTATTCCCATTATTGTTATTCTTTATTTGTCTGTCTCCTGATAGTTGAATGTCACAAAATGTCAATCTGTCTGACAGATATTGTACCATAATCTGTTATCAGTGTACCATTATCCTCAGGCTGTGCATGATAGCTTGAGTCTATTTCCCATTAGATTCCTTCATACTGCTGCTTGGCACAAATGTGCCACAATTAACAGTGGAAGACAAATGGCGTCACTCGTTTAAGAGAACTAACGATTAGTTTTCACTTCCAAAAATTAAATAAAAGGATACAGCCGAAAAGGGTGGGAGAAGCAAAAACCCTCAAGATAGTTAAGAAGCATTTAGATGAACACTTGAAACAACTTTGCATACGAGGCTACAAGGCAGGTGCTGGAAAATGAGATTAAAGTAGATGCATGTTTCATGACCAAAGCTGACACAATGAGCTAAATGGCCTATTCCTGTGTTGTTAAAAACTCTGACTGTTTAATGTTTTATAACCGGTATTAGGGACTTCTCCATTGAATTATAATCAGCGAACATAGCTCAGGTTTTGAACAACTTTGTAGATGTATGTCACCTTAAGAAGAATATAGTCTAATTTAACAAAGTGAACCCTATATTATATTGGAAAATATGATTTCCTGATAAACACATGAGATTTTCAGAGGAACAACAGCAATATGCATTTACAAAACATATTTAACATACTCAAGACATACAAGGCAGGGCATGCACCCTGTGCTGGAAAATGGGATGAGAGCAGCCATGTTTGTTTTTGACCAGCATATACATGACGGACATCCAATAACCTCAATGCCTGTACAACGGAGATATCCGAAGACAGTATGGGATATTTCTTCAAAACAAAATTCACAGAATCTCTTTAAAACCTGCATCAATTTTTGAATCAAATACACACTAGCCCCATACAACAAACTCTAACCACTACTGTGTTGTTCAGTGAAGTGTGAGCAATTCAAATGAAATACAAAGATTAATTCTTAAGGTCAGTCCCAAACAATAATGCTATTGACCTTATCATTGAGATATTCATAGGTTCACTTCAAATTTGGCTAAAAATGGTGAATTTTTTTTCACAAAATTATAAAATAAATTTCCAAATTAAAAGACAAAACTATTTCTCTATTCTCTCTAAATTATATACATTTATCACAACTAAACACTTTAGAGGTTTCCTTCCAATTTGCATAAGGACATCTCAACTGTGGTTGCTGATCACAGTTCTAATCTTGCTAAATGGTATAAATCTTTGACATTTGTACAATTGGTTTTATTGAATTATTTGGAAAACCTAAGGAATCTGGAGGGAGGTTTATTTACACAGCCAATACGAGCTGCTGCTCTGTTTCAGTGAGACATGAATCGATCTCTCACAGACAGTGATAAGACACAGTTGACTGCCAGGCTGGATAGATTAGAATTGTCATTATAACAGGTCCTGGTGCCCTTTCTGTAATGAAGAAGGGGGAACGTCTGGAATAACACGATAAGAATCCAGGAGTAGCTGGGTAGGAAGCCAAACTCTGCTTGAAGGATCTCACTATAGCTGGCTCTGATTTTGTTACCACAATACAAAATGAGTCACTGCTTCCATGCTGCAGGATTAAGCTTTTCAGTTTTTCTTTAGTTCAGGAGCACCTGCTTGCCATGTGCTCTGCTCTGCCTAATTTGTCACAGTACTATTTTCCTGATTTAAACTGCTTTCAGTCTTCAAATCAGATTAATGTTAAATTACTTCAAATTATCTCATGTATACAATGCAAAAGCTGATTTAAGATTCAATTGAAACAGACATCCCCAGCACGCAGCTACCATTACAGCTACTTCGCAGATGAAATGTTTACGCACAAACCATTTAGTACAATTTCAATTTGTCAGCTGCTGTGAAAATTAATTAAATTAAATCTTTATGGCCTATACTATTTATTTGTCCATCAATTTTGATGCACGGTCAGGGAGGGGATGCTAATTATGTACCGAAACATAGTTCAGCAGTTTACTTATTTGTTCTAGAGTTGTTCATCACCCTAAGGAAATGTTGAACAGATATCTGATAAAACATTAATACCCAGTAAACACATACCCCACCTGACATTGCAGAGCCCCTTCTGCATATTTGTATGAAAGCATTCAAGACAAACAACAAGGGCAGAAAAATAAAAACCGAAAGAACTGTGGATGCTCTGAATCAGGAACAAAAACAGAAGTTGCTGGAAAAGTTCAGTAGGTCTGGCAGCGTCTTTGAAGGAAAAAACAGAGTTAACGTTTTGAGTCCGGTGACCCTTGCTCAGAACTGAGCAGAAAAATGCTTGCTTTGAATTTCCAGGAGCCCCTTGCCCAAGTTTCATAGCAAGGTTGCTTCCCAGTTTTGAGAAAACCCTACACAGGACAGCAGTGGGAAGCAACCAAAAATCCAGCTACAATTAAATTGAAATTCCTTGCCAAGGCTACTCAGCTCGTGTTAATCAGCGGAAGTACAATGACCTTCAGAAGCATTTCACATGAAGGTGAATTACGGCGGAATATAGATAGAGTGGAGACTTGGGCAGATAAATGGCAGATGGAGTTCAATCCGGGCAAATGTGAGGTGATGCATTTTGGAAGATCAAATTCAAGGGTGAACTATACAGTAAATGGAAAAGTCCTGGGGAAAATTGCTGAACAGAGAGATAGAACATAGAACATAGAACAGTACAGCACAGAACAGGCCCTTCAGCCCACAATGTTGTGCCGACCATTGATCCTCATGTATGCACCCTCAAATTTCTGTGACCATATACATGTCCAGCAGTCTCTTAAATGACCCCAATGACCTTGCTTCCACAACTGCTGCTGGCAACGCATTCCATGCTCTCACAACTCTCTGCGTAAAGAACCTGCCTCTGACATCCCCTCTATACTTTCCACCAACCAGCTTAAAACTATGACCCCTCGTGCTAGCCATTTCTGCCCTGGGAAATAGTCTCTGGCTATCAACTCTATCTATGCCTCTCATTATCTTGTATATCCCAATTAGGTCCCCTCTCCTCCTCCTTTTCTCCAATGAAAAGAGACCGAGCTCAGTCAACCTCTCTTCATAAGATAAGCCCTCCAGTCCAGGCAGCATCCTGGTAAACCTCCTCTGAACCCTCTCCAAAGCATCCACATCTTTCCTATAATAGGGCGCCCAGAACTGGACGCAGTATTCCAAGTGCGGTCTAACCAAAGTTTTATAGAGCTGCAACAAGATCTCACGACTCTTAAACTCAATCCCCCTGTTAATGAAAGCCAAAACACCATATGCTTTCTTAACAACCCTGTCCACTTGGGTGGCCATTTTAAGCGATCTATGTATCTGCACACCAAGATCCCTCTGTTCCTCCACGCTGCCAAGAATCCTGTCCTTAATCCTGTACTCAGCTTTCAAATTCGACCTTCCAAAATGCATCACCTCGCATTTATCCAGGTTGAACTCCATCTGCCACCTCTCAGCCCATCTCTGCATCCTGTCAATGTCCCGCTGCAGCCTACAACAGCCCTCTACACTGTCAACGACACCTCCGACCTTTGTGTCGTCTGCAAACTTGCTGACCCATCCTTCAATCCCCTCATCCAAGTCATTAATAAAAATTACAAACAGTAGAGGCCCAAGGACAGAGCCCTGTGAAACCCCACTCACCACTGACTTCCAGGCAGAATATTTTCCTTCTACTACCACTCGCTGTCTTCTGTTGGCCAGCCAATTCTGTATCCAAGCAGCTAAGTTCCCCTGCATCCCATTCCTCCTGACCTTCTGAATGAGCCTACCATGGGGAACCTTATCAAATGCCTTACTGAAGTCCATATACACCACATCCACAGCTCGACCCTCATCAACTTTTCTAGTCACATCCTCAAAAAACTCAATAAGGTTTGTAAGGCATGACCTACCCCTCACAAAGCCAACCAACATCTACTGCTGTCAATCTTTTTGATAACTTCCTGAAAAAAAAATCAAGTTTGTCAGCCATGATTTTCCTCAAACAATCCCATGCTGACTATCTAATATATTTTTAGCTAAGCTTAGAGGTTGTCCATGTCTTCTACAATGTGAAAAATGGTTCTGAACATTCAGATGATTCCACAATATCCCCACTCTGACCGCATGATGGAAGGTAGGTCATTCATGAAGCAACTGAAGATGGTTTGGACCAAGGCACCAGCCTGAGAAGCTGCTATAATGATGTCCTGAGGCTGAATGATTGACCAACTAAAACAATCTTCCTTTCTACTGGGGATGACTTAAACTAGTGTTCTGTTGATTCTGACTGCAATTCGCTAGGGTATCTTAATGCTGCTCAGTGAAAGGCTGCCTTGATATTCAGGGCAGCCATTCTCACTCTTTCTTTCAGGTATTAAGGAACAAAAGCCTTCTCTCCTGTCAGAATAAAAGCTACCATTTTCCAGGTTCTTTCCACTCTGAAGACTCGTATCAGACTCAAAAAAACATTAATTCTGTCTCTCCACAGTTACTGCAAAGCCTGTGAAGTTTCTTCAGCATCTGTAGTACTTTGTTTTAATTTGCCACTTTTCACTGAATACCAACCTTGAAGTTCTGCTATTTTCTCCAGCGAGATTTCCATTTTAACCTTTTGGCATTTTCCACCTAACTGTTTTCTGTCTCCATCTTCTACAACAAACCTCCCTCCTCAGTGAACGTCTCTTGCTCAGTTTTAACCCGCATGGATTTCATTCTTCATATTTCAAATTCATCCAAGATTACAAGCATCTCAAATACATATGCTCCTCAGACAGCTACTCCTGCTACATCGAGATCCACATTTGGTGCATTGCACCACTATACGCACATAGCAAAACTTTCTGATCCACAGTTTCATTCCATTCGATTCTATAACTAGAAACTTCTTCTCTTCCATTCAGGCATTAAGACAGACAAGCTCAGGTACCAATGCCCTTTTGGATTCTTCCTCCCGTGGCTTGATCCCTTCTCACCCCACCACCTCTTGCCAAATATTCTCATCTGATGCTAAATCAGTGCTCAAAGGAGTTAGTTCTATCCATTCAAATCCCCCACCTCAATGTATTTCAGCCATGAGATGTTGCTGAATTCTTATTGTCTTTACCTCTGTGCTCACTTCTTTGGAGCAGAGTCCTCCCCTCCACCCTCTTTTCACCCCAACAACCATTGACCCTTTCAACCACTCCTATAATCCCTCTCCACCTGAATTCTCCCATGTACTTTATCTCATCATTAAGAACTGCCAACTTGGATCTGGGTGTTCAGGTCCATTGTTCCCTGAAGGTGGCAACACAGGTCAATCGGGTGGTCAAGAAGGCATATGGCATGCTTTCCTTCATTGGGCAGGGTATTGAGTACAAGAGTTGGCAGGTTATGTTGCAGTTATATAGGACTTTGGTTCGGCCACATTTGGAGTACTGTGTACAGTTCTGCTTGCCACATTAACAAAAGGATGTGGATGCTTTGGAGAGGGTGCAGAGGAGGTGCACCAGGATGTTGCCTTGTATGAAGGGTACTAGCTATGAAGAGAGGTTGTGTAGATTAGGATTATTTTCATTAGAAAGACGGAGATTGAGGGAGGAACTGATTGAGGTCGACAAAATCATGAAGGGTGTAGACAGGGTGGATAGCAAGAAGCTTTTTCCCAGAGTTGGGGACTCAATTACTAGGGGTTATGAGTTCAGAGTGAGAGGAGGAAAGTTTAAGGGAGATATGCGTGGAAAGTTCTTTACACAGAGGGTGGTGGGTGCCTGGAACGCGTTGCCAGCGGAGGTGGTAGGCGCAGACACATTAGCGTCTTTTAAGATATATTTGGACCGGTACATGGATGGACAGGGAGCAAATGGACACGGACCCTTAGAAAATAGATGACAGGTTAGTCAAAGGATCTCGATCGGCGCAGGCTTGGAGGGCCGAAGGGCCTGTTCCTGTGCTGTAGGTTTCTTTGTTTCTTTGTTTCCCCACTACCAGTCAGAGTGGCCTCACCAGACTTGAAACTTAGCAATGCATTCCAGACCTTTTCAAAGTACATTCGTGGGGTGTGGCCAGTATTCATTGTCCATCCCTAATTGCCCTGGAAAATTTGGTGGTGAGCTGCCTTCTTAAGCTGCTGCAATCCATTTGCTTTGGGCATACCCACATTGCTATTAGAGAGTGAGTTCATGGATTTTGACCAGGCAACACTGAATGAATATATTTCCAAGTCAGAATGGTGTGTGGCTTGCATGCAGCTTTATCTTTTAAGTACAAAGACATGGCAAGAAGAAACAATTTTCAGGTAGTGATAGCCTGTCAGTGACAAGTGTTTTGAGTTTGAGATTATTCCGATCCATGTTTAATGTAGCGTTGTTCTTTCGAATGGGAAGTTACCAGAGCTTATACACATTGGTCGAAATAGGGTCCTGATACAGCTAAACATTGTGTCTCTCTTCTCAAGATGTGGCACAAATGTAAGAGGACATGGAAACATTTTACTAGAGTGGCAACAGGGATGCAGGCTTCAGTTACTTGGAGAGACCAGAAGTGCCTAGGAGATTCAATAGAGGCTTTCAAAATTATGAAGGGTTTTGTTGGTGAGAAACTGTTTCCACTTGCAGGAGGACACAGGTTTGAGAAAATCAGCAACTGAGCCAAAAAGAAAGGACGAAAACTTCTTCTACATTGTAAGAAACACTTTGTCTGAGAGGATAATGGAAACAAGATTTAAACAGAACTTTCAAAAGGAACTTGGATTGATCACTGTGGTTGAAAAATAAAAAGTTGCAGTTCTACAGGAAAAGTGTGAGGCATTATTTAGATAACACTTGCAAGAGAATTGATGCAGGCTTGGTTGGCTGAATGACTTCCTTCAATGCTGTAACGTTCCCTGAATGAGGCTAAAAATTTCACAAGTTGGGAAACTGATACTTCTTGACACCATTTTTCGGCAGTCTGTCATCAGTCTCATTTTACTAGAAATTAAATGGATCTACCTCACCTATTCATTTTAACCCAAGTATCCAGATGAATTTTACAGAAAACCTTTATGTTTCCATCCAGTGATCTCTTCGTATGACAATGACTGGTCACATTTAGATAGGACATTATTATTTCAATAACGTCTTAAGGAACTTCAGGATAGATTCAATGAAACACTATCATTGAACTTAAGATGACACTAAAAATAGGATTAAGAAAATTAGTTTTTCAATATTATTTTTGAAATAGAAATGGAGAGGTTTGCAATATAAATTCCAGTAAATAAGAAATAAGAACTAGCAGCAGAAGTAGGCCATCCAGCACCTTGAGCCTGCTCCACCATTTAATACAATCATGGCTGTTCTCATCTCAGTCTCAACTCCACTTTCCTGCCTGGTCTCCATAACCCTTCAATCCATTACTAATTAAAAATTAGTCTGTCTCCTCCTTAAAATTACTACATGTCCCAGCATGTATCACACTCTGGGAGAGTGAATTCCACAGATTCACCCTTTGAGAGAAGTAATTTCTCCTCATTGTGGAATTATGACCTTTCCCTCTGGATTGCCCACAAATGGAAGCATCCTCTCAACATCTACTTTGTCAATCTCCTTTAGCACCTCTATACCTCAATCAAATCTCATGTTATCCCTCTCAACTTGAGAAAGCGTCAGCCAAAACTACACAAACTCTATACGTAAGATATACAGAAAGCACAACAGAATACGGGTAGTTAAAAGGCAATAGTAGGACAAAGAGGGATGGGTAATTCCCAACGGATCTGACAGCACTGGTGGTGCACTGCCTAGGGATAGGCTGAGATTTTTTTCGGAGTATTTGAGTCCTCCTGACTCAAGGCAAGAGAACAACCATACAACAAGGACAGCCACAATGACGACAAAATACTCATAATTCCAAGGGGCACAGCTACGTACATTCTTTAACAATGGATGAACTGCTGGTTAATTTTTAAACTTGTGGTTTGGCCTGAAACACTGTTGGCCTCATCTGACCTCTTGACATTTTCATGAAAAGCTTGAATCATTTAAAAGGTGTGTGTAGAAGATCCATTTAAGATATCCACAACAGTATAATTTGTTTGCAGTTGAAAAATTGTGCTTACATCATGACATAAGTATCAGGTTGTAAATTTTAGATAAGGCAAAAGCACAACAGAGTGTTTGAGTTGTATCTTATTTACACATCAGTCTGCTACCAACATGAATGCTTGTGTAAATGTAACATTGGTATATATCAAACTGATCAACTGGGTTCATTTTCAGAGCAGCAAAAATCTGTGAATCAAGAAGAAAGGCTCTGAAATGAAAGTCTTTCACAGCTTGTCCAGATTGGTGACAGGCTTCTGTCACATGGGATGAAGGTTTTTGCTGTGGTCAACTCTGTGATAGGCATTGCCCAGTGTTACCAACAGTCTCTGCTATGTTTGCATCGAGAGGAAGAAAGCCAGAAAATGCACAATTTGCTGACCTCTTTTCTTATCTGGATGGTCTTATAGGATTGAGTTCTTTGTTCCTGTTCACCTCTTCCAACATTGCCTTTCCAAAGATTCAGCCTCTACGAGCCACGGCTGACAGTGTCTGTTACCCAGTTGCCTGTGTCTATGACTCAAACACCAAGAAAGGTTCGAAATAAAGGGCAAACGATGACTCTTGCAGACTCTGGATGTACCAAAACACTTCGCAACCAAAGATGCCCTGTAAATACTGTCGCTGTTGTAAGAAAAACAGCAGCCAAGTTGGGCATGGTGGAGATCCCAAGCAGTAATGGAATGACACCGGGGACTGGGACCTTTTAAAATCAACTCAACAGCAGACTGTTATTATCTCAGTTGAAAGTCAGTAACAGCACCCAACCCCAACGACTTCCTGGGTGTCACATACTGAAGTGCGAACCTAAGTAGTGCAGCCCACAGCCTGCATTTTGCATTCAAGCGATGAACGAATGGAAACAGCTGCTGGTCACGTTTACACACAGTCACTGTCTCTTTAGACTTTTGCATCAGAACCTGCTGTTATGTATTCCAACAGCAAATGCATTCTTTGCAGGGTCTCCCATCAGGTGCTATAACAATGATTGATGGGTGTGTCGCTGAGATTCAGTCAATAATGTGAAGGAAGTCTATGCAGTACAATGAGTGGGTGTCTTGTGGTGCTGTGGTACTGTCCTTATCTCTGAGCCAGGAGACCTGGCCTTAAGTCCCACCTGCTCCAGAGCTGTATCATAATATCTCTGAAAATATTGATTAGTGAACATTTACAATGCAATTAATCTGCTCAGCAAACACTCTTCAGGTTTTTAAAACAAAACATGTGAGAAGAATCAGTTCATTATAGTTTTCTCTGCCAACACTCTCTCATATGCCACTTGAGGGTAGGGTTTAGAATAAGACCCCAGATACCAGATCCTCGACTTGCACACAAAAGTCCATGTTCCAGCTTGGACTTTAATGGATCTATCAGAGAGTGGGCTCACAGCTAGGTATGAAATGTGAGGCCAACATGCGGGAGGGAGGGAGCAGAGCAGGGATGGTAAATTGAAACAGTCTTTCAAAAGTCAGATTATACATTTAAAGTGAAAGACAGAGAGATGTGTTCACTTTTTCTGTCCAAAAATAGAAGTTGGGATATGTATCAGATTATGTATCGGGGACATTTCAAATCATTCTAATGCATCTGCTTAGTAGTTGCTACAAGAGTGTAAACAGCATAGGACAGAGATCTGCACAATATATGGTCAGCTCTGGCTGTACAGACACTATTATTCCTGATGACCACCATCCAATGGCCATGGCATTTGAGTAAACTGCTAGAGCAAGTCTTTTCAGCAGGGCTTTTTAGCTTCAGGAGAATAGACCAGAGTTAATCATGATCTCTCATGATGTGTGACCTTCCAGTAAAGGTGGGAAAAATATTTTTGGATGGCAGCAGAAGGCAGCCAACTTTCTGATGGCAATTAGGGATGGGCAATAAATGCGCTGCCAGCGACGGCCAAATCACATGAATTCATACAAACAGAGATTCTCTAAAAAAAATGACGTGTCTACTTGGTGAAGAAGATCTGCATTTCAATGATAAACATCTTGGAACAAACATATGTTGAATACAGAGGATTATAAATAGGAGCATTGACAATGCAGGCTGTAAATTGCAAATTCTCTGTTCTACAAGAAAAGTACAGAGCATACCCTATTTATAGTCTGGCCTTCTCAAATTTAGCTGAGGCACTTTAATGTCCTAACTCTTCCTTGACCAAAATTAAGTTTCAATTTGGCTGTGTAACAAAAGTATCAGTTCTATATGTCTGCAGTTCTTAATTTATTCAAGATGCAAAGTACAGACTTCAAAATGTTGGCAGGCACTTTAAAGACTTAGAACTTTCTCTGACTAATAATAAACATTGCTAAATATATCAATAGATAAACAGACCATGCATGTCAGGTTTTGAAATGGTTTGGCAGTATGCTGTTGGTAGGAAATTATGTTAATGGACAAAATAGCATTTTTACACAGAAGTTGCACTTATTGAATTCATTGGTATCGACAAAAATATAAAACTGCTCTACAGTTCGTAATAAACAGCTCCATTGTGATATTGAAGACAAATTGGAGACATTTTTCTTGAAAATAAAGACGGTATTTTCATGATCTAGCAATGTCAGCTGTAATGCAATTTGTAGCGAATTTGTTTTTAAATCACAAAAGTCTGGTTTGAATCCTACTTGTGGTGTTCAGTACAAGAATCAAAGCTGACATTCCAGTGTGGTGCTGCTGCATTACCAGAGCTGCTGTTTAACTGATGACATGTTAAACTGAGGCTGCAATGTGCCTGATTAGGTGGATGCAGAAAGATCCCGCGGCACTATGTAGAAGATGAGCAGGGATTTTATCTCCAATGTCTTGGTCAGTGCTTCTCTCGAACCATGTTACCAGAACGTGTTTATCTGGTCATTGTCATTTTGCTGTCTGTGGGAGTTTGCTGAGTGCACTACCATTCAATCAGATCACTCTGTATGCATGACTATCCCAATAACCCACTCAAACATGCAAAACAGGAACAGGAGTATCCATAAATGTCATTTTGTATAAACACCAATGTCTAGTAACAAAAATTAACAGGAAAGAGTAAAATGTGTTATTTCTGCAGTAGTTATTTTGTTGGCAGAATACTCAGCACAGAATTATTTAGTATTTCTGTTTGTACATTGAAATGATCAATATTTATTGCTTTAATAATTTTTTAAAAATCTATCACTACTTTATTGTCTAACCATTTATGTATATGAATGATCAAATATATGCTATACCTCAAACAGAATAATTACAAAACTGTCATCTAATTAAAGGGTGATAGTAACAAAAGGTCGAAATCAAAGTTGAGGTGATTTATCCTGTGATCTAAAATAGGGGAGACAGAAATTCTTTATTAAATATTACTGTATATGATTGGAGGGCCACTTTTATCTTCAAGCAATTTTCTGCTGATTCCCTCAAAGAACAATGAATTCTGATATCAACAAAATATTGAACATAATTCACCACATGCAATTTACTAAGATGTACTGCCCCCCCTTCATAAACATTGCAGAAAATATCCTGGTGGCGATACATTTAGGAGGAATTGACTCTTGTTGTGGTATCTCACTGTGATTTGACAGTCACTCTGCCAAGCCTGCAGGTGTGGGATGCTACTTAGTTGTGATGTGCGTCACAATCCTCTATACTTCGAACACAGAACAATACAGCGCAGAACAGGCCCTTCGGCACTCGATGTTGCACCGACCTGTGAACTAATCTAAGTGTACATCCACACTACCAAGAATCTTTCCATTGACTCGGTATTCTGCCTTCCTATTATTCCTCCCAAAGTGAATCACCTCACATTTATCCGTATTAAACTCCATTTGCCACCTTTCAGCCCAATTCTGCAGTTTTTCCAAATCTCCCTGCAACCTGCAACATTCTTCCACACTGTCCACCACTCCACCAACTTTAGTGTCATCTGCAAACTTACTAACCCATCCACCTCTGCCTGCGTCCAAGTCATTTATAAAAATGACAAACAGCAGTGGACCCAAAACAGATCCTTGAGGCACACCACTAGTGACCTGACTCCAGGCTGAATATTTTCCATCAACCACCACTCATTGCCTTCTTACAGAAAGCCAGTTTCTAATCCAAACTGCTAAATCTCCCTCAATCCCATGCCTCTGTATTTTCTCCAATAGCCTACCATGTGGAACCTTATCAAAGGCTTTACTGAAGTACATGTACACCACGTCAACTGCCCTTCCCTCATCCACATGCTTGGTCACCTTGTCAAAAAACTCAGTGAGGTTTGTGAGAGCTGTCCTTGATGAATCCATGCTGACTATCTCCAATCAAATGCTGACATCCACAAGCACTCTCAGGCATTGTAGAAACTGGTTTGTTCAATTAGTACATATTACGACATCCCCACCAAGAAAGCTCCAATAAACTGTTGCTCCTTGGATTCATTCACTACATTAAAAAAGGACTATACAAATGCAAAATGATGTTGCTATGTGATGAACCTTAGTGTTGTTTTTCTTCCAAATAGTTTCCATCTTTCATTAGAAAAAACACAAAATACTGCCAACCACATTGAAGGTAGCAACAGTGAAGGAATATATATTTTGTAATGATAGAAAGGCAAATTTACAATGAGAAAGTTTACTATAATGGAATCAGAAATGTGAAAACACACATTATCTCTCTCTCGCACACAAACAACCCACGTGCATACACAAACACATGCAACCACACACAGACACACACACACACGCACACACAAACACACTCACACACAAACACAAACACGCACACACAAACATACTCACACACACACACAAACACAAACACGCACACACACACTCTCACACACACACACACACGCACACACACACACACACACACAAACACACACTAACACACACACACACACACACACACAAACACACTCACACACAAACACAAACACGCACACACAAACATACTCACACACACACACAAACACAAACACGCACACACACTCTCACACACACACACACACACACACACACACACACACACACACACAAACACACACACACACACGCACACTGTTCTCATTTACGGTTAGCTTAAAGCTTTGAATATTTTGTTGATTCTGTAAAATCTGTCAGAACTTTTCAGCTCCAACATAAAGGAAGACACCTCTGCACAGACAATATTTTACACACAGTCTAGGGTTCCAAAATTACATCCTGTGACTTAAACTGAACAGAAGAATGGGTGATTTCACTGGTGCCCTTTGCCCATAGAAAATTAATATACAAATGTATCACACACTGTGCGGTTGCTGATTAGCTTGGTTGACTAGATGACAAGCAGTTTGATTCCGACTCTGACTGGAGTAGACTTGGGATCTGTCCCCAAGTTCTACCCCTAATGCTGGAAGGCAATAGTAAACCAATAGTGCTCAGCAACAGCGTGGGGTTAAGCATCGTGACAATCAATTACTATTCCATTCTAATGAGCCAAGGGCTGAGCTTCAAGCACAGTATACATAAATGAATGAAGTGTAATGCAAATTCTGATTGAAGTTACTTTTTATTTTAGTTGTTTTATGCTTCTTAAATGTTGATTTTTAAAATAAACAAACAAAAATGCAGAAATCAGGACACAGGCTGATGGGTTAATCCTGAATCACAGGGTGAAGTATCAGTTAACTTTAGTAAATGAACAAGTTGAGCCTACACCACTTGGTCAGTGACAGGACTCTGTTTATGTGTAATTTTACTGACATGGAGTGCTTTTCCTGATTGTGCATGGCCTTTTTTAAAAAAATTACTAAACAAAAGCTAATGGTATTAATCTGTTAGACAGACAAGCATGAAGGCAATAGTTTGAAAGCAACCTGTACTTACAAAGAATCTGACCAAGATCTTTACTGGTTCAAGTTTACATCTTCCTGTTGAACTCACTAGCAGCTCACAATGTGGATTTTTCCATTTTAATCAGAATTTAAGGAAATCCTATGTCAGCAACTGCTTCACAATCTAAAAGCAGCATGAAAAGCCTGTAGTTTGTCCTGTCTCCATTTACCTATCATTACACTCACAGTCCAGACACTTCAAAGCATTCTAAACAAAAAGCTCCATATAATTTTTTGAAAAATAATTTTCTCTTCTCTCCTGAAGAATTCCCCAGGCTGCAGTCATTACTCAAGATTGAGGCCATTCAACTGCAAAGGGCGGCACAGCAGTATTTGTGTCTCTTCTACGTGACATGCACACACAGCTTGGACCAGCAGACAATAAGACTACAAAATGTAGGAACAAAAGTAGGAAATTCAGTCCATCGAGCCTGCTACACCATCCAATGAGATCACAGTTGACCTTAATTTCACTTTCCTGCTTTTTCCCAATAACCCTCGATTCCCTCTTACTGATTAAAAAATCTACTTCACCCTTGAATGTACTTAATGACCCAGCCTCGCCAGCTCTCTGTGGTGAAGAATTTCATAGAATCATGACCATCTGAAGTGGAAATTCCTCCTCATCTTTGTCTTAAATCTGCAACCCCTTATTCTGAGATTATGTCCTTTGATACTAGAACTGAACTATGAAGGGAAATAACATTTCCACACCTACAATGTCAAATCTCCTAAGAATCTTGCATGATCCAATAAGGTCATCATTTACTTTTCTAAATTCCATTGAGTCAAAATTCCCATCTTGGTAAACCTTTTGTGGACTGTCTTCAATGTCAGTACATCTTTCCTTGGACAAAAAGACGAGATATTCCTAAGTCTACAACTTTCCCAACGACGTTCGCTCCTTCCCTTTATTACATTTTCTTTAGCTTAGAAACGAGAGCTAGGGATGTTAGCTCAGGTACCCTTGTTTACAGTCCTGGTGCTCTATGCTAATCACCATGACCTAGATAACAATAGTTTCGGTGTTTATGTGAGTTTACTTCCAGACAGTAGGTACAAAGCGCTACAAAATATTTCCCTGCCATGAAAATATCCTTGTAGAATTGTTTGAGGAATTGCATTTAAAAATGATTTAAAACAAATGAGAACAAGAAAAGACTCAGAAAGGACATGCCTTACCTGTCAGTGAGGAGACCCTGCAGTAAGTGGATTGCTTGTCGTTTCCAAGCTCCACGAGTGGAAGAGGCCACTTTTAATCCTCTCCCCTGGGGCCCTGAAGGTCATGCAATGTGTGACGAGACAATAAAATTTTCCACTTAAAATAGTGACTGACAAACCCCAGCATGAATCAGTGTCGGAAATTAGGAATGAACACAGGCGCTGGAACAGCCAGCAATCCCAGTGACCTACAAAAAGTGACTTCAAACCAGATGGGCTAAAACTGACAGCATTTTTTATTTTGGGAGCCTGATCTAGGAAAGCCCACCGATTCACAGGCACTTCTGTGAAGGGACATTCTTAAATCTGTTTGAAATTTTGGGGGAACTGGCCATGACTTTTCTTTGATTTGTTTATCTATTTTGATTTATTTATTGTAGGATAGTAAAACGTAGGGAATGCAGGGTAGATTGACCTTGGTAGGATAATAGGTCGGAGCAACATCGTGAGTCAAAGGGCCTGCGCTGTGCTGTACAGCTCTATGTTCTATGATTTATCCTGGGAGTATTTGATTGTGCTGACAGTTAGTCTCACTCTAGCCTACAGTTCAGCTGCAGCCCCACATTATTATAAAGTTGGAGCACTGTTGTTCATTATAAAACATCTTCGATCCTGCTATAAAGGTCAAGTTATGATGTTTAACTAAGTTATGATGTTCAGTTCTGAGGAAAGGTCACTGGACCCGAAACATTAACTCTGACTTCTGTCTCCATAGATGCTGCCAGACCTGCTGAGCTTTTCCAGCAATTTCTGATTTTGTTGATGATATTTAAACTAGTTTCACTGAGACTTCAATTACTGTCTGTATTCCAGCTGAGTGTAAGAGACTCTTGTGATGCAGGGGTATTGTCCTAACAGCTGGGCTGGAAGATCAAGTTCTGAGGAAGGGTATCTGGATCCAAAATGTTAACTCTGTATTCTCCCCACAGATGCTGCTAGAGCTATTGGGATTTTCCAGCAACTTCTGATTATGTTATTGTTCAAGAAAATCACGTCTCACTTTCTCCAGAGTTGCGTCATGATGTGTCCAATGATGTATTTTTAAATGCTGATTTTATTTGAGTTTTTCAAAGTATTTCTGGATCCAGTTGCTATAATGCAACATGATTCCCATGTACCCCATTGGCTGGGAATTAATGGTTTAAAATTCGATCATGGGCCATGACTGTTTCTGGCTGGGGCAGCATTTCTTGCCTCTTCTTAATTACCCCTGAGAAAGGGGCGTGAGCTACAGGGTATACGTACACTCAAAATGTCACTCAGGAGAGATCCAAGATTTTGACCAAGCTACTGTGAAGGAACTCCATTATAGCTCCAAATCAGGGTGGTGTGTGTCTCGGACGGCGATGACCTAGTGGTATTATTGCTAGACTATTATCCCAGAAACCCCACTAATATTCTGGGGACTCAGTTTGAATCCCACCATGGCAAATGGTGGAATTGGAATTCAATAATTAAAAAAAAGTCTGGAATTAAGAATCTACAGATCATTGCGAAACCATTGCTGATTGTCGGAATAACCCATCTGGTTCAGTAATGTCCTTCAGGGAGGGAAATCTGCCACTCTCACCCGTTCCGGCCTACATGTGGCTCCAGACCCACAGCAATGTGGTTGACTCTCAGTTGCCCTCTGAAATGGCCCAGCAAGCCACTCAGTTGTAACAATTGCTACAAAGTCTCAAAAAATTGTAACTGGACGGATCACCTGGTATCGACCTAGGCACCAGAAAAGACAAGGGCAGAAACGGCCCTGTCGAGTTTGCAGGGTCCTCCTCACTAACATCTGGGGGTTAGCGCCAAAATTGGGAAGGCTGTCTCACAGACTAGTTAAGGAACAGCCTGACAGAGTCATACTCACACAATCATACCCGACAGACAATGTACCAGACACCACCATCACAGTCCCTGGATATGACCTGTTAATATAAAATATTAACAGGATAAGACAGGGTTGATACAGATGAACGATTTTCATTAGCTGAGGGTTCCAGAATTAGGGACATTGTCTGAGAATTAGAGCCAGATCATTCAGGAGAGATGTTAGGAAGCACTTCTACACACAAAGGGTGGTAGAGGTTTGGAACTCTCTTCCACAAAGGGCAGCTGATGTTGGATCAGTTGTTAATTTTACATAAGTTTTTATTAAAAGTATTGAGGGATATGGACCAAAATCAAGCATATTGTGTCAGAACACAGATTAGCCATGATCTCATTGAATGATAGAACAGACTCAAGGGACTGAATGGCCTACTCCTCTTCCTATGTTCCAAATGCCTGGTTCCAGACAGGGCAATTAGGGATGTTGAAAAAAATAGCTGATGATATACACATCTAATGAAATTAACAAGTCATAAAATAGACCTGTTACTCATTTCCTCCTGTAATGTGAAATTTTCACATCCTAAACAAACCCCACCTACTTGACCCGTCCGTCTTCCCTGGACTGACCTATCCCCTCCCTACCTCCCCACCTATACTATCCTCTCCACCTATCTTCTTTTCTCTCCATCTTCGGTCCGCCTCCCCCTCTCTCCCTATTTATTCCAGTTCCCTCTCCCCATCCCCCTCTCTGATGAAGGGTCTAGGCCCGAATCGTCAGCTTTTGTGCTCCTGAGATGCTGCTGGGCCTGCTGTGTTCATCCAGCCTCACATTTCATTATCTTGGATTCTCCAGCATCTGCAGTTCCCATTATCACTCATGAATAGGATATCTGACTGGGGAAGTACATCATGGTGAATCTGACACAACTGAATGTTGTGTGTATAGGCTAGCTTTCAGTTTGTCATTTGATCACTTTTATTCATTGCCCTTTCACTCGGCAACTCAAATTATTTCTGGTGTTGGCATCAATGTCTGAAATAGCCTAGCCTCTTGTGCTGTTGACAGAGAGACTTTCTGCTCTTCTTTGAGCCAAAGTATGTTTAATGTTTAACAGACATCAGTTTTGGAATATCAGTATTGATGATATGCTCCACTGAGTCCCCTGAGTTAGTGGGATCAGAGGAAGTTCTGTTTCCCCATGGTAGGCCTAGACAAATGTTATATCTGGTTTGTCAAAGGGAGTCTGGCTTAACATGTCTGATGTGATCAAAGCAACTCTTCTCCTCAGTTCCCTGAGCATTTTGTAAGTCAGAAGCCAACATGATTAAAGGACATACAAACAGAACAATACAATATTCAAGAACAAAAACAGAAGTTGCTGGAAAAGCTGAGCAATTCTCGCAGAATCTGTGAAGAAAATATCAGTGTTAACATTTTGGGTCCAGTGAACCTTCCTCAGAACTGATGGAAAATGTTGATTTATCTGCAGAAAATAGGGAGGGGGATGGGGTAGGGAGTAAACGATAGGATAGAGCCCAAAGAGAAAGAGAGACAGTTGGATAGACAAAGGAGTTGATAGCGATCTGGCTGGGAGAACGAATAGCTGTTAATGGGGACTGTTAGTGACTAACAATAGGTAGTGTGCCAGAGATAGTAGGAACTGGAGATGCTGGAGAATCTGAGAGGTGTAGAGCGGAATGAACACAGTAGGCCAAGCAGTGTCAGAGGAACAGGAAAGCTTAAGTTTCGGGCTAAGACCCTTCTTCAGAAAGGTCACCTCAAGCCGTACCCCCATTTCCTACCTACTAACCTCATCCCACCCCCTTGACTTGTCTATCCTCCCCGGACTGACCTATCCCCTCCCTACCTCCCCACCTACACTGGCTTCTACTGGCTCCATTCCTGCCTCTTTGACTGGTCTGTCTCCTCACCACCTATCTTCTCCTGTACCCAACTTCAATCCGCCTCCCCCCTCTCCTTATTTCTTTCAGAACCCTCTCCCCCCCACTCATTTCTGAAGGGTCTAGGCCCAAAACATCAGCTTTCCTTCTCCTAAGATGCTGCTTGGCCAGCTGTGTTCATCCAGCTCTACACTTTGTTACCTCGGATTCTCTAGCATCTGCAGATCCTATTATCTCTGACACATCCTTTTGGTAATGTGGCGACCAGAACTGTACGCAGTATTCCAAATGTGGTCGAACCAACCAAGTTTTCCAACTCCAGACAAGAGACAGAAGTAGCACCGATGATATCATTGATGAATTGGAGAAAGAGTTGTGGGTGGAGGCCAGAATAACACTAGAACAATGAATGTTCCACATACCCCATGAAGACAATAGCATAACTAGGGCCCATGTGGGTACCCACAGCGACCCTTCTGACGTGAAGGAAATGAGAGGAGTTAAAAGAGAAGTTGTTGAGGGTGAGGGTGAGCTCGGCCAAGCAGAGGAGGTTGGTGGTGGGTGGAAATGGTTCAGGCTTTTGTTCCAGGAAGAAGTGGAGAGCCATAAGGGCACCCTAGTGGGGAATGGATGTGTAAAGGGATTGTACGTCCATGGTAAAGAAGAGGCAGCTGGATCCTACAAACTGGAAATATTGAAACTGGTGTAAAGTGGATGTACGTGGACAGGGACTGGACCAGGGGAGAGAAGACTGAGTCACGCAGGATGAGATGAGTTCCGTGAGGCAGGAGCGGGCTGAAACAATGGGACTGCCCAGACAGTCCTGTTTGTGGATTTTTGGAAGGAGGTAGAAGCAGGTTGTGCAGGGGGACGATCAGCTTGGAGACAGTTGCAGGGAAAGCCATGATATGAAATGAGATCAGTTACGTAGTTGATACAGTGGCCTGATGCGACATAGTGGGGTCATGGTCCGTGGGATATAGGAGAGGTATCTGAGAGCTGGCGCTCAGCCTTTGCAATGTAGAGGTCAGCACACCAGACTACAACAGCACTACCCTTATCAGCAGGCTTAATGACAAAGTCAGCGTTAGATCTGAGTGCACAGTTTGGAGGGAGATAGGTTGGACTTGGTGAGAGGGTCAGAGAAATTGAGGCGACAGTGTCATGTCAACAGTTTTTAATAAACAGATTGAGAGCAGGTAAAAGGCTGGGGGAGGGGTCCAGGTGGAGGGACAGTGTTGGAACTGGGGTAAGGGGTCTGTGGGATGGGGAGAGGACTCTTGTCCAAAGAAATGAGCATGGAGGCAAAGCTGGAGGAAGAAGAGTTCAACGTCGTGTCATGCCCGAAATTTGTTAAAGTGGGGACGCAGAGAGATAAAGCTGAGGCCTTTGCTGAATACTGAGCGTTCAGCATCGGACAGCGGAAGGTTAGGAGGAATGGTGAATACTCCACAGGAGGTGAGGTTAGGGATGGAGGAGGGAAGGGGAGGAAAAGAAGGTTCCAGAGGGCCATGGGTATCTCTGTGTCGTTGATGTTGATGCCTGAAAGGAGAAGAAAGTTTCTTGTTAGCACAACAAATGAGCTGGAGGATGAAGTGGAACTGTGGAGTGATGTAGCCCTGAGCCAGTATGTTGTGGTGCTGTTGGAGAGAGAGGTTGAGGGTGTGCATGTGGTGCTGCATGGCACTGAGTGTGGGTCTCAGGATGCACGAGAGCAGCTGTATATGGAACTTTGGATGTCACGGAGGTACCTGTGATCCTGGGAGGATTCAAAGCATGTGGGATGAAACTTCAGTTGAAATCCATGTGGGCTGAACCTGAACTGGAGGCAGTCTCTGAGAAATGTGATATGGCTGTTGAAACAAGTTTTAGCAAATATGAGGTCAAACACCAGGAGTGACAGAGAAATTAATGTCAGTGGGCAAGAAGAAAGATTGGAACAGAAATCCCGTCGGAGAGACGAGCAGAACTCCTTCAAGGTGGGCATGCCTAGAAGAAATGTGGCAGTGAGTTATTATTTAATACAATATTCATAATGCTTACAGTTGGAGCATGCACTTCCATCTCAGAAGGAACAATATAACTTACAAAATGTAGGAAAAAGCCCTTAGGAAATTATACATTAATCTTGTGCATGCTAAGATTAATTGTTTTTCCATTATCATAGAATTCGGACAGTGTGGAAGCAGGCTATTCAGCCCATCGAGAGCAAACCAACCCTCCAAGGAGCACCCCACACAGGCCCACCCTAGACACTATGGACAATTTAGCATGGCCAATCCACCTTGCCTGCACGTCTTTGGACTGTGGGATGAAACCTGAACACCCAGAGAAAACTCACGCAGACATGGGGAGAATGAGCAAACTCCACACAGACAGACACCCAAGGCTGGAATCAAACCCAAGTCTCTGGCACTGTGATGTAGCAGTGTTAACCACCATGCCATCCTTAGTGGCTATGTCTTTAGCTGCCTGGGCCCCAAACTCTACAGCTCTTTCCTAACACTTGCCATTTTTTTTGCACATTCATAAAAAAACCTCTCTCATTGTCTAATTTTTTGGCACCTGACCTAATATCTCATTAAGTGGCTTAGTGTCACATCTTATTTTGTGATGCTCCCATGAAGCACCTGCAAATGTTTCACTGTCAATGGTTCCATAAATATGTTTCCATTGCACTATTGGAATCTAACTGCTACACAGTGTATAAGGGAATCTTCCTTCTTCGATTAATTTTGGTGGGATTAACTTTAACTTTCAGCACTTTACATAATGAACAAAACTGTCTGCCCTTCCCTCTCCTAAATGGTCAGGCCAGATCTTAGCAGCGACCAAAGGTCACTAGGGCTGGATAACTACCAATACTAACTGTGGGATACCAAATCTGCCACGAAAGATCAACTCTGTTCAGATCATAATTGTTGTTCTCTCAGTCCGCTGAACCTCTGATTGCCCGCAGACACATTCCATCAGCTTTGCTCCTCTATCACCCCGCCTTAAGATGTCCCCACCCTCTTCATGACAATTTAATTAATGGAATTGTGAACAGAAAGGATCCCAAATTTATATGGAAGGGTAAACAGATTGTTGAATAACTGTTGGAAATCTGAAATAGGGACAGAGAATGCTGGAGAAATTCAGCAGGTCTGGTAGCAACTATGAGCAGAGAAATGGAGTTAATGTTTCAAGCCTGGTCAATATGGCTTCTTTCAGAACTGATCCAAAAATGGTTAAAGATAACCAGATTGACTTATATTTGCTCAGCTAGTTTCAGTAGCTTCTAGAATCTGGATTTAAATGTAAAGTTTTCAGAAATACTGGAGAATGGCATGAAGTTTCCTTTCCAAAACTCCAGATCCCCATATGCGATCAGAACCTTGCGTTCTAAATTTGAATCCTGAAATTCTGTGATCCTTTTATGTAAAATGTACATGCAGTAGGAGCAGACCATGTGCAGAATGTGGCAGTCACCTGGCACCCTGAGGTAGTGGACACAGTTCTCCCCAGTGATTGGAGGCAGCGGTAAATGTGGTTCCTCCTGGCCTCCTATCACTATTAGAGGTGGCAGCAGCATGACATTGTCAGCGAGAGTGGGCCACGTGTTGAATGGCGGTAGCCTCGTAGTGCTCTGAGGTGGCGGCAGCCGGTGTGGTATCTCCCAGTGATTGGAGGTAGTTGTCCCGGTATTAGTAAGTGGCGGCAGACATGGTCCCACCTGGGGTCCTCTTGCGATCAGAGGCGGCAGCAGCATGACATCAGCAGCTGTTGATTGATGTGAGACTTGCAAGCTGACCAAGACTCCAGGCCGCAGTTAGGCCTAGGTTTCTGCATTGTTGGTTACAAACACCTTTATGGAGATTAGACTTAGATTTTAAGATCTGGATGTTTTTTCTATCTTCTGGCTTTCTGTTATTTCTGCTGGTTTTTATATAATTCTGGCTTTGTAACCAAGGTGGCACCAGAGAATGGGGATTTTGCACACTTTTCACTGTACTCCTAGTCAGTTCTCAATATGACATGGAATTGAATTAGCACCTGTGGTGCTGTGGAGCTCAGGAGGAGGCTGAGATGAATCACTGAAATAATATAGCCTTGTCTTTTATACTGATGTACTGGGCTCTGCATTATTGAGGACAGAGATACTTGTGGAGCCTCCACCTCCAAATTATTGCCTAATTGTCAACCACCATTCATATCTGAACTGCAGTGCCTACATCTATACCATTGACTTTTGGAATCAGTCAGCACTGTTCACTATTGTTGTGTCACCTTTTGGCAAGCAAGTCCTAGATTTTAGAACATAGAACAATACAGTGCAGAACAGGCCCTTCGGCCCTCGATGTTGCGCTGACCTGTGAACTAATCTAAGCCCCTCCCCCCACACTATCTCATCATCATCCATATGCTTATCCAAGGACTGTTTAAATGCCCCTAATGTGGCTGAGTTAACTACATTGGCAGGCAGGGCATTCCATGCCCTTACCACTCTCTGAGTAAAGAACCTGCCTCTGACATCTGTCTTAAATCTATCACCCCTCAATTTGTACCTATGCCCCCTTCTACAAGCTGACGTCATCATCCTCGGAAAGACTCTCACTGTCCACCCTATCTAATCCTCTGATCATCTTGTTTGTCTCTATTAAATCCTCTCTTAGCCTCCTTCTCTCCAATGAGAACAGACCCAAGTCCCTCAGCCTTTCTTCATAGGGCCTGCGCTCCAGGCCAGGCAACATCCTGGTACATCTCCTCTGCACCTTTTCCAATGTTTCCACATCCTTCCTGTAATGGGGTGACCAGAACTGCATGCAATATTCCAAATGAGGCCGTACTAGCGTTTTGGACAGTTGCAACATGACATCAAGGCTCTGGAACTCAATCCCCCTGCCAGTAAAACCTAACACACCATAAGGCTTCTTAACAGCACTATCAACCTGGGTGGCAACTTTCATGGATCTATGTACATGGACACCAAGATCCCTCTGCACATCCACACTACCACGAATCTTTCCAGTGACCCAGTATTCTGCCTTCCTATTATTCTTCCCAAAGTGAATCACCTCACATTTATCCACATCGAACTCCATTTGCCACCTTTCGGCCCAATTCCGTAGTTTATCCAAGTCTCCCTGCAACATTCTTCCACACTGTCCACCACCCTACAGACTTTAGTGTCATCTGCAAACTTACTAACCCATCCACCTATGCCTGCATCTAAGTCATTTAAGAAAATGACAAACAGCAGTGGACCCAAAACAGATCCTTGTGGCACACTACTAGTCACTGGACTCCAGGCTGAATATTTTCCATCAACCACCACTCGTTGCCTTCTTATAGAAACCCAGTTTCTAATCCAAACCGCTAAATCTCCCTCAATCCCGTGCCTCTGTATTTTCTCCAATAGCCTTATCAAAGGCTTTACTGAAGTCCATGTACACCACGTCAACTGCCCTTCCCTCATCCACATGCTTGGGCACCTTCTCAAAAAACTCAATGAGGTTTGTGAGACACGACCTGCCCTTGATGAATCCGTGCTATTTCTAAACAAATTGTTGCTTGCTAGATGATTGTAAATCTTATCTCTTATAATCCTTTCCAAAACTTTTTCTAGAGCAGATGTAAGGTTCACAGGTCTATAATTACCTGGGTCATCTCTACTGCCCTTCTTGAACAAGGGCACAACATTTGCAATCCTCCAGTCCTCTGGTACTAAACCTGTAGATAATGAGGACTCAAATATCAAGGCCAAAGGCTCCGCCACCTCCTCCCTAGGTTCCCAGACAATCCTTGGGAAAAATCCCATCTGGCCCAGGCGACTTATCTACCTTCACACCTTCTAGAATTGATAACACCTCCTCCTTACTAATCTCAATCCTTTCAATTCTAGTAGCCTGTAACTCAGTCTTCTCCTCTACAATATTCTCCTGTCCCTCAGTGAAAACAGATGACAAAAATTTGTTTAGTACCTCTCCGATTTCCACAGGGTCCACACACAACTTCTCACTTCTGTCTTTGACTGGCCCTATTCCTACCCTAGTCATCCTCTTACTCCTCACATACCTATTTTAGCTTCACTGGTCTGACACCTGTGCCTGGTGCTGCTAATGGCATATCGTCCTGCACCCTTCATCAAACCAGGGTATGTCTCTGACTTGATAGTAGGACATATTTTAGGCCACGATGTTACAGATTATGGTTGTGTAGGATTGAGTTATTTTTCAATGATTAATCATTTTGACTTAGTTAGGAAAGTGAGGAATCAATGACCTTTACTCTAAGTGTAACAAGTTGTAAAACCTTTTATTTTAAGAATAGCCATATGGCTCAGGTCATAAGTTTAAAGCAGATGTTCAAAAAACTGGAAACTGAAGTCTAATTTCCTATATTTTAGAATCTAAATTCTCAAATAATATAATGACTCTTCAATGACATAGACAATGGAAAATTCTTGTTCAAATTTCACAATAAAATTAATTTTGTACTGTTTAATAAATTGTCTAACATGTGTTTACATGTTCAAAGGCTTGAAGAATACAAAACCATATCTCTAATGTCAAAGCTCATTTAGATGAAATCAAATGGAAAATAATTTACCTGCAAATTTTGGTAGAGTAGCAGAAAAGTGAGACCTAGGCGTTCAAATACATAATTCTTTGAAATTTGTGTCACAGTGGGGGTGATTAGGCAGCTGCGTAGGATGCTTTCCTTCATTGCTTAGACCTTTGAGTAGAGGAATTGGGACGTTATGAGTAGTACAGGACTTTGGTTATGCCACTTCTGGAGTACTGCTTACTGTTCTGGTCATCCTGTTAAAGGAAGGATGTTATTAAACTGGAAAGGGTTCAGAAGATTTGGCAGGATGTTGCTGTGAATGGACGTTTGAGCTGTAAAAATAGGCTGGGGCTTTTTTCACTGGCGCATGGGAGGTTGAAGGGTGACCTTATAGAGGTTTATAAAACCATAAGGGGAATAGATAAGGCAACAGCAAGGGTCTTTGCCCTATTGGGGGAAGTTCAAAACTAGGGAGTGGTGGCATAAGTTTAAGGTGAGAGAAGAAAGATTTAAAAAAGAACACGGAGAGTAGTTCACGTGTGGAATGAAATGCCAGAGAAAGTGGTGGATACAGGTACAACAACAATATTTGAAAGACATTTGGATAAGTTCATGAATAGAAAGGGTTTTGAGGGATATGGGCCAAGTACAGGCAGATGGGACTGGTTTAGTCTGGAAACATGGTCAGCATGGACTGGTTGGACCAAAGGGTTTTTGTTTCTGTGCTGTATAACTCCATGCTTGTTTTTAATTGCTCCATTTAATCTAACAAATGTGAGAATGCTTCAAAGTAAAAAAAGGCATTTACCCAACAACTCAGCTATGTTTTAAAATGGTTCAATTTACAAAGTTGAGCCACTAAAGTATGTAAGACGCCTATGCATATTAATTTGTATTACTACTTTGACCTTTAATTTATTTTAGGCATCAACAGTTGTTTTGGAGTCTCTCATATTTCTTTCAACTAAAGATCGGTTTTGGAGAAGATACTTGGGCATATCAATATTGAAATATCCAGGGTTGACAGTACATACTGTAGCAGTTGCATAGATTGTTATACTTACCGTGGTTAAGAATAAGGTGCCATTTTATCTTGGTTAAGATCTATGAAGTTAATAAGCCAAGATGATAAGCTGTCTTAAAACTGATGATGTTACAAAGTTAGTAGGAACTGCCAATGCTGGAGAATCTGAGGGCTGAATGAACACAGCGGGCCAAGCAGCACTGGAGGAGCAGGAAAGCTGACATTTTGGGTCAGACTTGAAACGTCAGCTTTCCTGCTCCTCTGATGCTGCTTGGCCTGCTATGTTCATCCAGCTCTACACCTTGTTATCTCAGATGTTACAAAGTGATTGGCCTGCCAAAGAATGAATCAGGAATTTCATTTCCCCCAGTTTTTATTCCTGCTGAGCAAATGTGCAACATCTGTGCTCTGCAGTGACTGTCCAGTTGTCAGATAATGTTGATTTGGAGTCAGGGAGGAACAACATCACTATGATGACCATTACTTTTAAAGAAACAATTAGAAGTTGGGTCTCTCTTGTTTGGCCAATCTGAGATTGATCATGTGCTGACTATGCACTGGCAAGCCCATTGAGAGGTTGGGAGGTATTTGATCACACACGAGGTGGGGGGCAGTTGCTACCTGGGGTTAAGAAATGCTGATTCTTTCTGACTTGGTGCACAAGACAGGATTAAAAATAGAACTTCAGTCACCAGAACAGAACATAAGACATGTGCCCAGTCAGTCAATCAGTTTCACGATCTTGTATCCTAAAGTAGATTGACCAAAAATCACTTTGTATTACGTATTATTTATTTTGTACTTGTCATGATAAACTCTGCAAAACTTGTGGAAACATACTTATACCAGGAATGCATGTTGTAACCACTCAGGACTAGTAACCATTTACATTAGCTTTCTCATACTGTGCCTACAATTGTAATATTTGAGTAGGTACATAATAAGTTATGGGCACACGGTAAAATTTTGGAAGTCAAATATAGTTCTGTTCCTGATAGCCTACAGCATCTCATTGATGATCAGTTGTGTATTGTTAAATCTATTTGAAGTATCTCATTTAACATGGTGTGCCACACAACATGACAAAGGGTTTTCTGAAAAGGGACTTTGTCGCTATCAGGACTGTGTGGTGGTCACTCTTACTAAGATTGTAATGGACAGGTATATTTATGATAGGTTGGGTGTTGAGGATCATTTCAAGCAAATTACCCCTCTAGTTGGTTCCTTCAGTGTCTGCTGCAGACTCAATCTGGCAGTGATTTTTTTTGCACCTGGTCAACTGCCAAGCCACTCTTGGTGATGGATTTTGAAGTCTGTAAGTACATTCTGTGACCTTGCTACCCTGGCCGCATGCTCCAAATAGTGTTCAACACGAAAAGAGTACAGATTAACTGACGGCAGGGAGGGGGAAACAGAAAGATTTGTAGGTGGTAATCAGCCAATTCCATCTTTGACATGATTGCCATGAGGCTTCATTGGATCTGGAATTAACTTTGAGGACTCCCGAAGCAATTCATTTCCAACTATGTACCACTGTGCTGCCATATCTGGAATGGCAGTGTAGCATTCATTTTTTTCCTTCTCTTTCTCTTTTGTTTCTTTTATCGCCTTTTTTGCCATATTTTGGTGGATGAGAGTGGGCACAGCCTCCTGAACATGTGAGACAGTGAGCCCAGTGGTGTGGGGGTGGGGTGAAAGGAGGGTGAGGAGCACAGAGGAGAGCATGCAGGCCCAGTGGTGTGGCAGAGAGAGCAGGCCCAGCTTTTCAAGAAAATGACACCAGCTGGCTAGCTGCATTTTTTTCCCCTCTCTCTTTCTTGTCTTTTTTCCTTTTCCTTCTTCTTTACTTCACCCTCTCTATGTCACAGGGGGTCCGCAGCAGTGTTGGTAGTCACTGGAGGGGGAAAATGGCTGGCTTCATAGGCTCAATCCATGGATTCCTGGAATTGGTGGCGAGGCATCGGCAGCAGTAGCGGAGTGAAGACATCGGCTGCAGTAGGTAGAGACATTGCATAAGTCCTGAAGTTGTGCTTTGAGACCCCATTGGATGGAGATGAATTCTATTTTTAATTCTTTTATACCTCAAAATGGTGCCAAATTGTGGCAACTGAACACTTTTCACTGTATCTCCTAGATATGTGACAATAAATCATTCATTCATTATTATTCTGTGAAAGCTTAACTTTTTAAGTAAGACGTTATTAAGTGTCACTGCACTACGCAGAGGCAAGAATTAAAGTTTTCTGAGTCCCAGTTTACTGCACCAGTGCCAGTGGACTACTGTGTCTTCTCTGCCATCCAGGGAAATAAGCAGGCAGCTAACTATTTTGCTTTATAATTCATCTTGAGAATAAAAATTCATGAACACACAAACACCATCCATTATATTGTAAAAATCATCAAATTGTTTGGAAGCAGTTCAATATATGGAAATTTAACTGTACATATTTATTCTGAACTAGTCACTGTACAGAACCGCATGACAATATAAATAAATTCAAATAGCTGGACAGAAACTTGATTGGACTAACTAAAATCACTACCTCTTTACCGGGGCTTCCACATTTTTAAGATTTAATTGTGAAACGCTCAGAAATCATGGAAACCCAAAACAATCTATAGCTCACAGTACTTGTTCAGATTGGTTTTACAAGAGACAGTGACAGCTAAAATTGGATCAGCATATCAATTTGAACTTTAGTTCAATTTAAAGTTAATGCTTTAATGTCATACATAAATACAACACAATATGCACAAGATACAGTACTTTTATGTATTTCCCCAATGGATTATTCCGGTACTATGCACATACTCAATTTCAAACAGACAATTTTCCGGTAATTTTACATCCAGTTCAAGTTGTTCTGTGCCATCTAAACTTGTGTTGACCAATTTTGTTTAGTAACAATGGCCGTCTAATATATTGTTTTCTTAAATGGAGAATGAGCTGACTTTACAGTACATATATTTCTGTGTTGGGGATATCATCCCCAATGCATGCCATAAATGTCATCCAGTGTTAATTTGCAGCTGATGTGTACAATGGTTGTACCATTTATATACATAAACAGTAAACTAACCCAGGTAGGATGGTGTACATTCTACTGTTTCACTTGTATAATGTGCAAAGTAAATATTCCTTGTAGTTTGTAATTCTAGCCATATTTAACCATAGTACTTATATGAATATGGTTCTGTATTGAATTATTATTCTGCTTAAGCAGAAGATCACAGTTTTGTAAATTATGGCTATGTTAACATCACATTGGTACAATGTAAACTTCAAAAGAATCCCTTAGAGCAATATGCGCTGCCAGATAACATTTAAAAAAAATCATAGGATTAAACGCAAATTATGCGTTACATATTTAGAATGTACCCCAAGATTTGTTCATAACCTAGCAATACATTAAAAAATCTTGTAGACCATTCTGGATTTACCAGCCATTCCACCATCATTGAAAATCTTCAGTGCAAACCTCAAGCTTTCGTTGAGGAAGGGGCAAGTTTCCTGCAGGACTTTTGTTATTGCTGTTGGTGATGATAGCAGGTACTGATGATGGGATGGAAGCTGATAATGGACCTCCTGGAGTACGGAAAAAGCTCTCCCTGTTGACTGACTGAGCACCCTCGGGTGTAGCTGGCACATTAGGCTGCAATATCCAAGAGATCATTAACAACTAGTTAAAAGCAATTGTACATTATCATTTGTTTCATCCACAGTTAAGGATATACTTCATGACTCTTGCATACTTAGAATAGAATCGTCATTAAGCTCCAATTTTCAATGTGATGGACTCAAGATGTTTGCACAGAACTGGAGTAAGTGTCTACAATACAACAGAAAGAACCAACTAAACAGCTTTAAGATACTGTACAGTACAAGAGTAATTCCTGAAGTTAGTATTGCTAGTAGCTCACAAGAAAAGAACCTACATACTTCACAGTTTGGTAAATGATGCATGTTGCAGTTAAAATGGATGCTGTTTCTGGAAGATCTAATGACACAGAAAGACATTTTCAGTCCAAATCCTCTCCCACCTGTTTTAACTAACCTTACCATAACCTCTATTCTTTTCTCTTGCATCTTTGGTCCAACTGCTCCTTGTGGCAGCACGTTCCATATTCAATCTACTCTCTGGATGAATAATAAATGAATACAACGTCTAGAAGTCTACCTCACTCAACTCTATCATACAGTTGGTTCTGCTATAACGTGTGTTACTTCAACATGAATCTGTTTTAACACAATTGCAGAATTCAGACCACTATTTATAGAATGTGAACTTACCTGTACTGGCTAAGATGCGATTCTGGCTGTTAGTTTAAATGGTGCAGTTATTGCACGATTTTCTTATAACACGAGAATGGAACTGTTGCATTATATCAGCACCAACAGTAATTTGAAAGAACTCTATTAAGTCAACTAAAATACAGCTACATACTGAACTAAGTTGTTGCTTCATGCAAAGCACGAAGCCTGGAAATTTGCTTGGGACTTCATCCAATTGAAACTCTTGTAACTTTTACAGTGTACACGGAGTTTCTGATATCAAAGTGGGTGGTCAGGACAATACTGAAAGGAAAGAAAATCCATATTATATGATATTGATCGAGGGATCAATATTGGTCAGAACACTGGTGATAATGCCACTGCTATTCTTTGAAAGAAGTACGAACCACCAGAGCAGACAAATGGGATCTTGGTTTAATAACTCATCCAAAAGACAGCACAGCCAATAGTACAGTGCTTCCTCACAAATTACACAGGGACATCAACACTGATTTTTGTGCTCAGCCTGGAGAGGCACTTGAATCTAGAAACTTGTGATTTAAGAGGCTTATATTTTACCATGCTCAGTAATAGTATGTTATTTCAGTAACAAGGATTGGCCAAAATTGAAAATTAGAAAATAGAGCAAAATCAACTATTCATGCACTCTTTCCATCAAGTCAAGTTGGAAAGCAGAAATTTTGGATTTTTCTTTCGCCCCATGTATACTGGAAATATTAAAATTTTCCTTACAATCTCAGTCAAGGAACATGTCTGCACTCATCTAGAATCAAACTAAGCATCAGTTGGTTATAGTTAGCTATAGTTATATGGATTCTGCAAGGTGCAGTTCATGCATTCCTTGCTGCGAGATTAATGAAGCCTTACAGAATACAATATTTGGATATGTTCATTGCAGTTTAGTGTCTTAGCTTACCTGTTGTATGCTAATCAACGCTACAGGTTGTCCATTCAGCTGATGCTGAGGAGAAACTGGTTTAACAAAAATCATTTTTCCTTGTTGTAGATTGATGTTTCCTGTGAGAGGACTAGCTTGTTCAGGAGGAGCAGTTGTCATTGTAGGCCCTTGACTCACTGAAAAGTGTACACCAGGATTGATCAAGCCAAGATTCTGCAGTGTGAAATTCAGAATTCCTGGGCTGGGACTGTGAACAGGAAAGTGATGACCTGAAGAAGTGAAGGATGTGACGTTGGCTTGGCTTGCGATAGGAAGAGAAGCAACAGAAGAAGCTACTGCCACTGGATAAGGCAATTTCAGAGGGGTTACATGTGTAGCAGAGAAATTAGCTGGTGAATATTCTGAAGTAGTCATCGATGCAATACCTGCAAAGGGAGGGAACATTTTAATAACTCATTGGTAAAGCAAAAAATTATTTTTTTACTTCTACTACTGGAAACCAAACAATATATATTACTGTATTACTTGAACCAAAAATATCTAAACAACAAGCTGAACAGTGAGCAATACAATCTCCATCCATCCTCTCCTTTCACTCCTCCTAGTGAAAAGCTCAATTTATCTGGATCTAAGGAACTGCCACAAAACAGTTTTGCAAGAGAGCTGAAAGGTTGTGAGAAGGGGTTGAAGTGCAAGGTAAAGGAAAAAAATAAAAGAAATCTGTATCAAGACTGAAGGCTATAATTGTGTATTGAGGACCTTTGAATTTTAACATTAATAAGACTCTACCTCAGCTGTTCTGAGAAAGTAACAGCAAGTTGTAGCAGAATATCAAAGATGCTTTTCAATGGATTGGTGTGGCAGTTATAAAGATGCCTTTGTTCCCCCAGCAGAATGATTGTGCCAATAATGAAAAGTACATTCTTCATTCTCAACTTCCACTAACGAAAGAAGAAGTTCTTAGAAGCATTACACAGTTTAAATCTTTTGAACATGAAGGTTTAATCACAAACCTGATAATGGTGAATGGTAAAGTTGATGCTCTGGGGAGGGGACACATTTATTTTTTATTTCAGGAGACCCATTCCTTGAAGTATTGAAAGATGCCTGCTGTGGCAATGGGATGAGGTATCCTGATGGTATTACAGTCTGGAAGCAAATTCAAACAAATAATTAAATGGGGACAATCAATCACAATTTAAAAGAAAAATGAAATCATGTGGTAATAAAGTGCACGGATTTTTCCAACAAAGCAAAAACTAAATATTGTAGCAGAAATCTAATTCCAGCTTTTTGGTTGAAAGTTCATTTTGCTAATTGTAAATATCAATTCACAAAGTCAAGATCTCACCTCAGAAACAGGATGAAGGGCAGGAAATGCAATTGCCACTGGAACAGCCTTCACTGTGGCAGCTTTTCCTTCTGACACAATAATCCCACTCTTCTCTTCATTCTCAAGGTAACATTCAACACTGTGCTCTAGTTTTTCACAGCCAAGACTCTTGTCTTCTGGGGCATTGATGAACTCTGGGTCAAGATGCAAAGCCCTTGGGGAAACCCGATTAGTTATGAGGCTTCTGCGAGCCTTTAGCTTTGCCTGATGAATCTCAAAAAGCTCATCTTTGTTTGATGAAGAGCCCTTCAAGACAAAATGAAGGGAATGTCAATTTTTTCTGTTTTTTTTGGTTTAGGTTCTGTACTAAGCATAAAAACACAAATCCAAAATATTATGTTTTGTGCAAGCTGCAAAGTCAGGCATCAATTATAGTAAAACTGCCTTAATTTTGACATCAAGGTGCATTAGAAATATTCAACATCACAATAAAAATTCAGTTCATTATCACATTGCTGTTTGTGGGAGTTTGCTGTGCACAAATGTAGGCCATGCTTCCGGCATTTCAACAGTGACATATTTCAAAAGCAATGCATTGGTTGTAAAGTGGTTTGGGTGATCATGAAAAATACACAGAAGGAAACTTTTCTCCATTTACAGATTTATCAACAAACAATTGAAAACCAAATGCACAATGAAATCTCCAAACTGAAACTGGCAGCCAACTTAATGTAAAAAACAAGCAGCGCTAACATATTTATTATACCACTGTCAGCTACTGGTCCATAAAAATGAAAAGTTTTAAATTTTCAACGTCAAATTATTGAAAAATATATAGAGCCAAATCTTACCATATTTTGGCAAA
Source organism: Stegostoma tigrinum (assembly GCF_030684315.1). Taxonomy (NCBI): domain Eukaryota; kingdom Metazoa; phylum Chordata; class Chondrichthyes; order Orectolobiformes; family Stegostomatidae; genus Stegostoma; species Stegostoma tigrinum. The sequence continues at coordinate 60,198,459 of NC_081370.1, read as the reverse complement.
ATGTTATTTCATTCCTGTAATTTCCTGCAGGAACCTCAGCAAATTTTCTTGTACTATCAGCCCAAACTCACCTCATTAAGGACCTATCATGTTTCCATTGTATCATGCCAGCCTGATTCTTTCACTTTCCAGAGTCAGAAGTACTTGTTACTGTTTAGATATTCTGGCATCTGTGCTATCACATAAAATGTAAAAGGCCATTGTGCACTGGGTCAGGGTCTGGCTGTCCAGAGCTGCCCTGTACATTTATTGACATTTTTCTAGGCAAGGGGAAATTGGCATCCCGCTTAATGAGAAAGTCTTAGTGGATCTGATGGTGCAGAGGAGGGACGTTGTCTTCCTTCACGACTAGCAGACGAGGCCACATCATCGGAATCTGCTAACGTGGTATGGCATTGCTACACTGGTCAGTGTGGTGTCCAGGGTCTGGAGCAATACCTAACAATCTTAGGAAGAAGGTCAATGACCTTTTCTGCACTAGCATGGGAGGTGCCACCATTTTCTGCCTACTACCTCACACTCTATATCTGTGCTATGACACCCACCTCCCACCAAGACTCATGCTCTACCACAATCACTACTACATGCAACATCTTCCCCCAATCGTTTTTCACTCTCGTGCCACCCTCATGTCCACCAACTCTGCATGCCCTCAGAGCCACCAACTCCATCCCCTCCATATGTACCAGCCCTAATAGCTGTGCCACCCACTTTCATCTTACTCAATCCTACCCTTTCTCTTGTTATAGAAAAATATGATCCTTTACTGGGCTGAAAGATCCAGAATGGGTCAGGGCGCTGTATATTCATCTCCAGATGCCCTGTGAGGAAAAAATCTTCGTGCTGGTCTGCAAAGACTGGAAACTCTACTGAGGGGGTTTAGAAACCACATCTCCCAGCAACCAAGTAACAAGCATTGTTCAATGTTGTGTTACTCTTCAATTATAGTTGCTGGTAGATGGTCGTGGGGAAAGGGAGAATGGTTGAGGTAGTGTTGGAAATCAGACCAGTTCATTTTGGAAGATCATATAAATAGCAGCTCAGATATCTTGCTCAAGCCACTATTGTTTTTTGAAACTTGAATAGACTTGAAACACTGTCACGTGAACTTTGACAATGAATGTTGCCAGCTATTTTGTTTCAACCTAGAGACATTGAGGAGAAGCTCTCAATGATCCTCAATCACTGTTCACTCTACTCACACAACAATGGTCAAGAATCTAGTCAACAATGAGAAACCCAAAATATCCTGAGACTGTTTTGCCTTAAGCCAGGAAATGCACTTGTTTTACATGGCACTTGGTACACTATTAAGGGGACGGGGCATTGTGGTGAAAGAAGCCTCAATTTACCACTGCATCTTACAGAAGTAGACATCAGTTAGATGATGGTTGTTACATTCAACTGTTACTCGAATGAAGTCACCATGAACAGACAATTTGAGAAATTCATATATATATTTTCAAGTTACCATACCTTGAATGAATCAGAATCTTTTGTTAGTTGGCTCTCAATGGGTTTATTTCCCTCTTTGGAATGCAGAACATCACTGAGGTCACAAGTACAGGGTTGCTTCAGGCACCACTCAGGAACATTATCATGTTTGGCTGCTTTACTATTCTGGATGTCAACATGTGTTTCTGGCATATCAGCACAAGTTTCAGCAGTCCGTTTATTGGTGTGGTTCCTTGACTTTGAATCATTAGCATTTACAATTTGTTGCTCGGTGGCCAAGGATATAGACTGTACAAAGCTAGATGAATGTGCAGTCAGGTTTCCTGGCTGTGAAGGTTGTAAATAAATTGTATATGATCCACCAGATTGGCTTTGAGGTAACATCACTGGTAAAACAGAAGAATATTGTCCGTGCATCAAAGGAAAGACCCCAAGAGGCTGCAATGTTGGTTTAACCTGAGGGAATATGGTTGAATTAACTCCAGTAAATTGTGCTGGTTCCACAAGTCCAGGAGGATGATCAAGTTTTGATTTCTCTTGTGAGGAAGATGGTTTTAATGGTGAGGTTATGAGTTTACTGGCATTCAGACTGAGGGAAAGAAAAATACAAATGTTAAAATAAATGTGCCCATTCACAACTGATAATAAAAAAAAACTTTCATGTTGCACAATTCAAATGAAACTTGACTTCAATTATGTCTTAGATTTAAGTTATTTTTAAGCATTTTGTATGGACATGTTGCACAAAATTCTCTGTATATAATAACATTTGAAAGTCCAGTCAGACAGGTGCAAATGTTCAATTTCTGGCACTTACTTAGATTGTGCTTCCAACTGAAGTTTACAGATTGTAGCAAGCTGGTCCATTTTACTTGGATATAACCCAGCTTTAGATGAATCACCTTTCATAGAAAAAAAAATTCTGTAAAACCGCATGACTAAACAACACCAACATAATGCATTTGTTAGTAGAATCAGTCATTTATTGAAAAGTTGCCATTTCTTTATTTTTGGGCTGGTGAAAAAGAGGGACGGTAAAAAGAGGACTGCATTTAACTAACCTCATTGATAGGCTTGATACTGGCAAAGCAATGAATTTTTAAAAAACCTTTGTTGAAAAACCACATAATTAGTTTGTTAACAAAATTAAAACTCAAATAGGAGGGTCACATCTTGGATTAAAAAACAACTAAAAAAACGCTTAAAGATAGAAAACAGGTGTCATGGTAAATGGCTGTTTTGTTTTTAATTGGAGGTGCTAGGCAGTTGTGTGCCCCAAATGTCAATGCTACAGCCACTCTTTTTTAAAAAAATATCTTTGTTGATGATTCTGTATTAGGAGGTGCAACTGGCAGTGAGGATGATACCAATCGATTGCAACAGGACATACTCAAGAAATGTTAGGTGATGCACTTTGGCAGACGAATTAGGGAGAATAAATAAATACTAAATAGTACAGTGCACGGGGCAGAGGGATCTGGGAAGTTTATGTGCAAAAATGTTTGAGGGTAGCAGGACATATTAGGAAACTTAACAAAAACATGCAGTGTTGTGCTTCATAAATAGAGGTATGTAGTTACAAAAGCAGGAGGTTATGCCAAACCCGCATAAGGCTCTGATTAGATCACATTTCGAGTATTGCATCCAGTTCTGATCACTGCATTTCAGGAAGGACAAAAGAATTCATAGGAGATCTACCAAAAAAGTTCTAGAAAATAGGAAAGTAACTCCACGGTTTGGTTGGAGAAGCTGGAATTTTGTTGGAGCAAAGAAGGCTGACAAAAATTTTGCTTGAGGTACACAAGCTTACGGCAAGCTTTGATAAGGTACAGTTAGAGAAACTGTTCCGATTAGTTGATAGTACAAGAACAAGAACATATTTCAAATTTTGGCAAGAAATGGGATGGGGGAGTGGTGCACAAGGAAGAATACTTTTTCAAACATGCAACAAGTTGTACTGATTTGGGACTCACAGTCTGGTTGGATGCTGGAAGTGGAGATGATTAATTATTTCTAAAGGAAACTAAATGGGCCATTTGGTTGAAATAAATGTACAGGGTTGTGGGAATATAGTAGGAGCACTAGACTGGTGGATTTCCTTCCAGAGACCTTGCATGGAATCAGTGGTTTGAAGGTTGTTGGAAGCCATATTGACACTTGCCTCATCCAAATCATTGATGTAAACTGCAACAGCTCAGGTTCAAGTTCTGATCCTTGCAGTACCGAACTAGTTATAACCTGCCAACCTGAAAATGGCACATTTATTTGTATTCTGTTTTCTGTCCTAAAATTTGAAAATTATTAAAATGGTGAACCCAAAAATGCACAATTCTTTATAAATTAAGACCAGGAATCAGTTCATTGCAATGAATCTCCTGGTAGTTTTTACGTCACTTATTTTAGCTGAAGCAAGACAACCGCAAGGTTAAACATTGAAATTTGATGGAATATGCATTAAAAGCTTAGCAACTAAAAGCTTTTCAGTAAACTATTTGCATAATTTTGTATTTGTTAAACTAATTTAGCATGAATTAACTTTTGCTAGACAACAGGTAGACAAAAAATTAATGGCATCAATTCAAAAATATGCTTAAGAAATAAACATAAATTTGTAATTACATAATAAATTAGTTATTCTGAAATACATACTGTAAACTTTGCCAACTGGGCTGGTTGGTGCAGAGCTGATCTTCCTCTGGTTATTCTCCAGATTTTCTAATAAGTGGTTCAAAGATGCATGGCGGGTGAAGCCTTGTTTAGTGTTCGATGCAGGGAATAGATTCTTGGCAAATGTTTCTTTTGAAATCTTTGACAATTGAGAATTAGGTGCAGCTGAGGTAGTCAGAGTAATCGGTTTTATGTCTGCAACAATAATAGTTTCCTTCATGGTAAAAGTTTAATTTGTTGATTATATCAAATTCATTTTTTGAGAAAAAGGGCAAAATTATAAGAACCAAGGAAATAGAATGTTAATCTAAAAAAAATGTATACCAATTAGGTCTGGGAATGCCTCTGGTCCAATCCATTTAAATGCTGGCTTCCGCCCTCTCACCTCCGTTACATGTACTTTCTTTATAAGTTCAAGGCTGGTGAGAACATTAGCGATATCGTAGAGTCGTCTGATTTTAGCTGTGGGATAAAAGTTAAGTAGATTAGCAGACAGTGAAAATGTTACTTTTCAGAAGTCTAGCAACTGAATTCTGATAATGTTTACATACTATTTAACTATTTTTATTTATCAATAAAATAGAAAGTATTAATTCCTTGCCTTTCAAGAGCCAATGAAATAATTTTGTCAAAGATTCCAGTTTGACGTAAATCAAACACTTGTGCATAAACAATGGCTATACATCAAAGCTATATTAGAATTATTCACATGCTATCTGGTATGTAAGATCTGCTCAGTGAGAGTTACTTGGTTAGTTTGCAAGAATCAAACATAAAGCCCAAATTTTATTCATTAATATAGCTAACGTAGTATAAATTAATATAACTAATCCATAACAAGAAGTTCACCATACAAGATTAATATTTATCTGTACATGCACAAACAAAATATGCATATTACAATAATCAAGAACAACTTATTTACTGTAAGTAAACTTGAAGACAGTAACATGGAAAACAACCGAACTGAATTGTCTAAACCCATTATTCCTCGTATTATTTTTTATTCACTATGTCCAGCGGGTGAAGCCTTGTTTAGTTTTCGATGCAGGGAATAGATTCTTGGCATATGGGCCTCTTTGTCCAAAGATTATGGATAGATGAAAGCTGAAGGTGTGTTGAATTTGCATCTCTCTCTAGGATTGGTATAGCCAAATTAATCCTACAAATAGGCCCAAGCTTATGCACATGGTCAAATATGTCATGTTAATCTGTGGCCCCAACCACAGCCAAGTAGCCTGCCAACATTAACACACATCAAATAAGGATTTTGGGAAGCAGATATTGAAGGCACCTTGGAGTCTTGTACCTCAGAAAACAACAAACATCTTCAGGCGATGAGGAAACATTTGGGACCAAGTCAATAGGATTTTGAAAAACAGCTATCGTTTTCAAAATAGAGTTTAATCTGTCCACCTCCTTTGGCACCAAGATTCAAAGGATAGCATTTACTGAAGATGTTTGAGGTCTCAGCTGTCACTTGGAGAGGTGGCAAGAGCATCAAGATTTTAGGGGAAGCCCACTGAATTGAGTGGACCATGGCAGGATCAAAAGACTTTAAAGGTGCAAATCCAACTTACTGATAGCTGCCAGCCAATTAAAGGCTGGCAACACCATCAGGAAGTGTGTGCTGTGTGTACAACTGCTACCTGAGACTTACTGTCATTACTGGATCCCAGAGAACAGGGAACGCTGGCAGAAGAGTTTGTTCAGATGGGCACAATCTGTGGCATGAGAAGATGGCCATCTACAGGCCTTCCTATCACTGACTCAATTAGAGAAAGTAGCAGGGTCGCTATCTGCCACATTCCCACCTGAATAAATGTTGCTCTGCCACCAAACATGAAAAAGGAGGGCATTAAATTCTGCCCAAAGCAGCTAAAGGTCAATCTTTCAAGCTATTTCTTGGAACCCTTTGTAGAAAGGAGACGAAGTGTATCTCAATAACCGTATAATTTCTTTAGCCTTCCAAAGTAAAACTTCCAAAATTGGAAGTGAAGAGGAGCTTAATTAGAGAAGAACTTTATTCGCACTGAAATGAGATTTACAGGTGATGGTCTTTTGCCACTTTAAAGTGCTCCACTTACTCTTAAACTTGCTGTGATCCAGATCCACTTTCTGGTCATCGCCAATTAGAATTTTAGCAGCAGTGTCGAGACTAACCACTCGGGGTTTCGATACCAGGAATAACATGACAAATTTCTGACTCATTACTCTCAGGGATTTGTCCTTCCGTCCATTCACTGAGGCTGCAGGCAGAAAAAGTAAATTTTAATTGTAATCTGGAAAACTGACAAGTTGCTCTGCATAAATGAGCAGCTCAAAATTCTGTACCCTTGATTAGTATCTTGTCACTCAAAGTAATCAATACAATATTTCTAGTTATGTATGAACATAAAAACTAGGAACAGGAGTAGGCCATTCAGCATATTAAGCCTTCTCTGCCATTCAATAAGATCATGATTGATCTGATTATGCAACATTCCTGTCTACTCATAATAAACCTTCAGCCACATTCTTTATCAAAAAACTATTCAAACATCATGTTTCTACTGCCTTTATAAGAACACAGAGTTTCAAAGTCTCATGACCCTTTTGAGAGAAAAAAACACATGCATATTAAATGGGTGACCCCTCACTTTTAAATTGTGATCCCTAGTTCTGGTTTCTCCCACACAGGGCAATATTCTTTCCATATGTACCCTGTCAAGACCTGATATGTTTCAATCAATTTGCCTCTTATGTTTCTAATCTCAACAGATACAATTCTAGCTCGTCCAATCCTTCCTCATAAATTAACCTCTTCCAGACATTAGTCTAGTCAACCTCCAATGAACTGCTTCCAATGCATTTACATTCTTATTAAATAGGACACTTGTACTGTATACATTATTCTAGATGTGTTCTCACCAATATATTACGAAGGGGAAGTACAACTTCTGCTAGGATTTCTGTTAATGGCAATCCTTGATTTCAGAGTGAAACCCAGCTTGAGTACATCTCCTCTACCTCTGAGGATGTGTCATAAATCCTTCAGAGTAAGCACCAGCAACCTGTCTCACATACCATTCATTAATTCAAATACTGACACCTCAGGGGATATTTTAGCTAAATTAGATTTGGTAGCTCATTCTGGTGAGTACATTACTATAGCTAGCTGAAGAAATGTACCAGGTCTCTCCAGAACTTGGAGGACTGCTGGATAGGCCCAGACAGGAGAGAACCCACGTTGTTGACCATTAATAGGTTGTACATTCTGATGAATTAAACACAGGAACAGAAGTCACGTTTGTCAGACACCCTTAAGACACTGGATTGAAGATTGAGGGAGTCCACAAATGCAATCTGTACCATGCTAACTGCGGCAGGTGAGTAGCTGTCTTTACGTTCAGGTTAGTCGCTGGAAAACAAGGGTTCAGCACTCTCACTGTGTGGCAGACATGTGCACAGACATTCACTCCATCACCTCAGCCATTGGTGCTTGGCACCAATGACAAGGCAACAGGGAACATGGGACCGAGACTTCACTCCAGATGCTCTTTCTCATAAGGAGACAGGTTGGTGGTTTAGGAATTTATACAGAAGAGGAACCACTCTCAGGCACCCAGAATTCTCCACTCAGCACTCTCCAGAGGTACCCAACCATTGCAATCTCCACCTGTGGGATTCGAGGTAAAGGAGATCAAGCCTCAATTATGGACAGAAAACACAGCCTCTAGCTACAATGACCCTGGTTTCCCCTGCCCAAAATTCTCAAGGCCAATGGGATTCGAGATAGGCAAGGTTCCTGCCACCTTAGCTGCAGACCCCAGGATCACCCCAAGGTATAGTGAGAACGAAAAGAAAAAGAAAACCTTCTCAGGATGCATAGGTGTCAAAGGTGAAACTTTGCATCATCAGCTGTGTCACTAACCGTCAGTTTAGAACATAGAACATAGAAAAGTACAGCACAGTACAGGCCCTTCGGCCCACAATGTTGTGCCGTGAAATAATCCCAATCCAAAAACAAAATAACCTAACCTATATTCCCCTCAATTCACGGCTGTCCATGTGCATGTCCAGCAGTCACTTAAATGTCACTAATGACTCCGCTTCCACGACTACCATTGGCAAACTATTCCATGCCCTCACAACTCTCTGGGTGAAAAACCTCCCTCTGATGTCTCCTCTATACCTTCCTACCAACACCTTAAAACTATGACCCCTCGTGGCAGTCAATCCTGCCCTGGGGAAAAGTTTCTGGCTATCGACTCTATCCATGCCTCTCATTACCTTGTACACCTTTAATTGTAACTATAAGAATGAAGCCAGAAAGGCTAGCCATCCTTAACGCCACATGATGTTTTAACTCAGACTGAAGGGTAGCTGTCTTCTGTACTGCATATATTAGCATGAAACTTTGTTGTGATTGAATGAGTGGCATCAAATGTTGAGAGGGCTTTAATCAATCAGTTTGTATTCTTAACTTTATTGAACATCAGGAAAAGCAAAAAAAAAAATTTGTATTTGGAGTTATGGTTAAACAGAGAATGCTAGTCTCTGCAACATCAAATCATCTAGTTAGTGGGAGACGACTTTATTCAACCCAGTTCTATTGAAAGTGATGGTAAGGAAGTCCTGCCTGTATTGCACTGGCTGACATGTTGCACTGTAGGATGGTGATGGTGAAGGTGCTGCTCCATCTGATGAAAGTGCCCATTTTCCTAATTGATGCAATGCTGAGACTCTCATGAATCCACATTGTCCATCATCTCACCTTGGTTTTTTAAAAAAATTCCTTAACAGGATGAGGGCATCATTGGCTAGGTAGTATTTACTGCCCATCCCTAATTACCCAGTGGGCAGTTCAGAGTTAACCATATTGCTGTGGGTCTGGAGTCATACGTAGGTCAGACCAGGTAAAGATGGCAGTTTTCTTCCCTAAATGACATTAGTGAACTAGATGGGTTTTTCCTACAACTGATGATGGATTCGTGGTCATCATTAGATTCTTAAGTGCAGATATTTAAATTCAAATTCCACCCTTTGTTGCAGCGGGATTCCTGAATCCAGGTCCCCAGAACATTATCTGGGGATCTGGATTAACAGTCCAGCAATAATACCACTAGGCCATCACCTCCCCCAAGGGGCTCAGGTGGTCTGGCAGTTGTGTCCCTACTTTTAAGGCAGGAGGCCTGGGTTCAAGTTACACCTGCTCCTGAAGTGTGAAATGGTATCTCTGAGCAGATTGATTAGAAAATACTTATAATGTTGTTGTATCTTCCAGCTGTCTGGCCAAAAGCAGCCAAAGATTATGCATTGTCTTCTGTCTGCAGTGCAATAGACGGTCAGCTCTGACCAATGTGGGAATCCAATGTTGAAGAGACATTTTATGGTCCTTGTTTCCAGTGGAACATGTTGCAATACACATATGATGGACATCATGACATAATGTTCTGACTGCCACCTCTATACACATTGGGAGTGTCATTTGCTCTCATCTGCACATCATTCCAGGAAAGACAAGTAACTCTGGGTCTCCTGCACTTTTACCACTTCATGTGGGCACCATTGGCTGTAAATTCCACACCAGGAGGCTGCTACACATCTGCTGGAGATTGGGCATCAAGATGCATATATTTCCCATCAACTTCTGTGGATTCTCTTCATGCAGTAGACGCAGACACAGATGACAGCAACTTCTGTGTTTAGATCCATTTTTACAGTTCCAATGAGCCTATGTCAGCAATGCCGGAAACAAAGCAGTTCCTCAGTAATATGAACAGTCAACAGTTGCAGCACACACAAATTACAATTAAACTCAATCCTCAAAATACTAAGACATGGACGCTTCTGAGAAGGAGGGAAATGGGAAGCCTCTACACAGACCATTACAATTGTTGGCCTGAATCAGATGTATGGTGTACAAACCATTTGGCATTCATACAGAAAGAGACATCAAGTTCTGTTTGTAGGGAGAATGAGAATCGTCCCCTCCAACACTACTTTATCAGAGCGTATAAGATAACAATGTTCATAATTATAGTACAAGGTGAAGTGAGTAGCTCCTGCAATTTTTCTTCTGCTTCGACTGTGATTGTTGGCACACATAACAAGCTGCCTGGCTTTCTGACTGCGCTAAGAAGTAAGGCAAGATAGAAGAGAGGCTGAAAGTTCTGAATGAGACTCTAATATGCACGTGATAGAGGTGGAAAATGAGTGACTGCTAAGACAGCAAGTTAGAAGGCCTGACCTGCACAGTCGTCTGATATACGAGATGGTTGCCCGCCCTTGCTTGTAAAGCAGAAGCACTGCAACGTAAAGGGTCAGTGAGCTCCAACGTACAGTACTGAAAAGGCGAACTGTACTGTAAGCGAGCTGGAGGGGCACCATGATACTGTGGTGAGGCTGGTCCAAGTATGATGCTAATCTGTGTAGATGATGGGTACAAATGGTCACTGCCCACGCAGCATGCCCTGAGATGTTGGGAATTATGGACAAGATGGCTGCATGGAGAAGACACTTGTGGGCTGCAGCCACCAAGTACTTATTCAGACTTTCATGTCTGGAATTGTTTCTGTCTGGTTTCTCTCCGCTACCTGGGAAAGTAGCAAACTGCATACAAAAGAGGTCATAGAGTCAGAGTTATACAATAAGGAAACAGAAGATCCTTCGGTCCAACTTGTCCATGTCAACCAGGTACCCTATTATAAATCTACTCCTATGTGCCAGCATTTGGCCCATATCCTTCTGAACCCTTCCTATTCATGTACCCATCCAGATGCCTTTTAAATGTTGTAATTGTATCAGCCTGCACCAGTTTCTCTGGCAGCTCATTCCATACACATATCATTCTGCGTGAAAAAGTTGTCCCTCGGGCTCCTTTTAAAATTTTCCCCTTTCACCAGAAACCTACGCCCTCTAGTTTTGGACTCCCTCACCTCTGGGAAAAGACTTTGCCTATTTACCCTATCTATGCCCTTCACAATTTTATAAACCTCGATAAAGGTCACCCTACAGCCTCTGATGTTCCAGGGGGGAAAAAAAAAAAGAGTCCCAGCCTATTCAACTTCTCCCTATAGCTGAAACCTTCCAAACCCAGCAACATCCTTGTAAACATTTTCTGAACGCTTCCATGTTTATAGAAAGGAGACCAAAATTGAGAGCAGTATTCCAAAAATGGACTAACCTATTATTTTGTACAGCTACAACATGATATCTCAACTCCTATACTCAATGTGAGATGAGATAAATAATGAGATATTAATGCACATTTGATTGATTGATTGATTTATTGTCACGTGTACCAAAGTACACCAAAAAGCTTTGTTTATGAGCAGTACAAGCAGATCATAATAAGTAAGGATGTACAGATCAAAACAATTTAGACAGGCATACAGGTTACATTGCACACATCCTGTGCATCTGACACTCACTAATAAGATTCTTGTTTAACTGTTAAAACCTTAGGTGGAATATCTGACCCATTTTTCTTGATGTTGACAATCTAATTTTTCTATTCTCAACATATTTTCCCAACTGACTTACAAATTGCCCATATCATTCAGAGCCTGGTAAAATTTTACCTTATGTCTCCCCTTCTTAACCCACACAATATAGAAATACAAATCAAACTTAAAGCTGTATGTGGTTCTGTTCACATCAGAGCTCAAGTTACTGAATAATAACAATGTATGAACCTTTATCACACATCCCCATGTTTGTATTCTAGTTCCCTTGCAACAAACAACATTCTATTGGCTTTCCAAATCACTTGCTGTGCTTTCTGCGATTCATGCACTCAGGCATCCAGATCCCTCTATATTTCAGACATCTGCAATCTCTCACCATTTAGATAACAGGTTTATTTCTTTATTCTTCTTGCCAAAATGGATTCTTTTACATTTTCCCAGATTATACCCTATTTGCCTGATCTTTGTCCACTCACCAACTACCTGTATCCCTTTCACAGAAATTACTGGAAAAGTTCAGTAGAACTTCCTCAGAACTTCAGAACAAGGGTCACCGGACCCAAAATGTTAACTCTGATTTCTCTTCTCAGATGCTGCCAGATCTGCTGCGCTTTTCCAGCAATTTCTGTTTTTGATTTACAGTATCCACAGCTCTTTTACTTTTAACCTGTATTCTTTTGTAGCTTCCTCACAGTCTCTTCACAATTTACTTTCCTACCTATCTTTGTGTCATTAGCGAAATGTACCTTTAGAATCATCATCCAAATTATTTATGCAAGTTGTTAAACAGTGCCATATCTCTCATCACATCTTGCCAACTAGAAAATGATCATTGGTACCTATTATTTCTTATTAGTTCGCCAATCTTATACGCAAGCCAATAAGTTACCTCCCTAGACGATGAGCTTTCATTTTCCACAATAACCTTTGATATGACATCTTTTTTTAAATTCAGTCGTTGGGTGTGGCATTGCTGGGTGGCCAGCATTTATTTCCCATCCTAGTTACCCTTGAGAAGATGGCGTTGAGCTGCCGCAGTACACATGCTGTAGGTAGGCTACAGGGAGGGAGTTCCAGAATTTTGACTCAGCAATAGTGAAAGAATGGTGACATATATCCAAGTCAGGGTGGTGACTGACTTGGAAGGGAATTTGCAGATTGTAGAGTTCCTGTGTGTTTGTTACCTTTGTCCTTCTAGATGGAAGCGGTCATGAGTTTGGAGGATGCTGTCGAAAGACGTTTGATGAAATCCTGCAGTGTATCTTGTCGATGTGATGCCTGTCAAGCAAGCTGCCTTGTCTTGACTGCTGTTAAGCATCTCGAGTGTTGCTGGAGCTGCACTCATCCAGGCAAATGGAAAGTATTCCATCACAATCTGGCTTATGCCTTTCAGGTGATGGACTGGCTGTGGGGAGTCAGGAGACAAGTTACTTGCTGCAGTATTCCTAACCTCTGATCTGCTCTTGTAGCCATTGTATTTATCAATGGTAATCCCTCAGATGTTAATAGTGGGGATTCAGTGGTGGGAACATCATTGAATATCAAAGGGTGGTGTTTAGATTGTATCTTATCGGTGATGGTCATTGCCTGGCATTTGTGTGAACATGAACATGAACTGCTTCAGTAGCTGGGGAGTTGTAAACTGTACTGAACACTGTGCAATCATTGGCGAATATCCCCCCTTCTGATGGAGGAAAGGCCATTGATGAAGCAGCTGAAGATAGTTGGGCCCAGGACACTTCTCTGAGGAACTCCTGCAGATTCCTGGAGCGGAGATGACTGACCTCCAACAACCACAACCATCTTGCTATGTGCCAAATATGACTCCGACAGCAGAGAGTTTCCCTGATATCCATCGATTCCAGTTTTTCTTGGGCTCCTTATTGCCACACTTGATTGAATGTGGCCTTGATGTCAAGGAAATATATCACCATTCTTTCATGATTACTGGGTCAAAATTCTGGAACTCCCTCTCTATGGTAGTCACTCTCCTTTCACCCCTGGAATTTAGTGCTTTTGGCTACGTTAGAACCAGGGCTGTAATGAAGTCAGGAGCTGGCAGAAACCAAACTGGGGTGTCAGTGAGCAGGTTACTGCTGAGCCAGTGCTACTTGATAGTGCTGTTAATGACACCTTCCTACTTTTCTGATGATTGAGAGCAGTCTGACGGGGCGGTAATTGGCTGTGTTGGATTTGACTTGCTTTTTGTGTACAGGCCATAGCTGGGCAATTTTCTGTATTGTCAGAAAGATACCAGTGTTCTAACTGTACTAGAGCAGCTTGACTAGGGGAGTGGCAAGTTCTAGAGCACCAATCTTCATTACTATTGCTGGAATGCTCCCAGGGTCTATAGCCTTTGCAAAATATAGTGTCTCCAATTGTTTCTTGATATTGAATGAAATTAATCAAATTGGTTGAAGACTGGTATTTATGGTGCCGGAGAACTGGAGGAGACTAAGACAGATCATCCACTTGGCACTTCTGGATGAAGATTGCTGTGAGTTCTTCATCCTTACCTTTTGCACTGAGGTCTTGGACTCTATCAATGAGGTTGGGAATATTTGTGCAGCATCCTCCTCCAGTGAGTTATTTAATTGTCCACCACCATTCACAACTTAATATAGCAGAACGGCAGACATTAGGCCTGATCCATTGGTTGTGCGATTAATTAGCTTTGTCTTTCACTTGATGCTATACTTTTTGGCATGTAAATACTCTTGGGTGGTAATTTCACCAGGTTGACACCCCATTTTTAAGTATTCCTGATGTTGCTCCTGGCATATTTTTCTGCTGCCCCATGACCCAGGTTTGATCCTCTGGCTTAAAGTTAATGGTTGAGTGGGAAATGTGCCAGGCTAAGAGTTTGCAGATTGTTTTAGAGTACACTTCTGCTCCTGTTGATGGCCCACAGAACCTCATGGATGCCCAGTCTTGAGTTGTTAGATCTATTTGAAATCTGTCCCATTTAGCGCTGTAGTAGTGCCATTCAGCACTGTGGAATGTGTTCTCAATTTGGAGGTGGGACTTGGTCTCCCTAAGGGCTGTCCAATGATCACTCTTACCAATACTGTCATAGATATATCTCCAGCTGGCAGATTGGTAAGGATGAGGTCAAGTCTGTTTTTTTCCTCTTGTTGGTTCCCTTATAGAACAAAGAACAGTGCAGTACAGGACCAGGCCCTTCTGCCCACCAAAACTGCACTGACACATGATGCCCTTCTGAATTAAAAATCATTTGCCTCCATTTTGTCCATATCCTTCTACTCCCTGAGATTCAAATAACTGTCGAGATGCCGCTCAAACGTTGTTATTGCATCCATCTCCATCTGCTCCTCTTGTTGTGCATTCAGCTACTTAAAAACCCACTTGTCACAAGTCCTTTAAACTTATCCCTTTTTACCTTAAACCTATGTCACTTCATAACTGACATTTCTACCATGGGTAAAAGACCCCGATTATCAATTCTATCAATGCCTCTCATAATTTTGTAAGGATCGCTCCAGTCCCCCATCATCCTTTGATTTTCAACTGAAAACAAACCAAGTTGGCCCAATGATTCCTCATCACTAATACCCTCCAAAGCAGGCAACATCCCGATAAACCCTTTCTGAACCCTCTTCAAAGCCTTCACATTCTTCTGGTAACATGCTGATCAGAACAGTAAACAATATTCCAAATGTGGCCTGACTAAAGTTCTATATAGCTGCAACAGGACTTGCCAATTTTTATACTTCGCCAGCTTCAGGTACATTTAAGTCGTCATTGGATAAGCATATGGACGTACATGGAATAGTGTAGATTAGATGGGCTTCAGATCGGTATGACAGGTCGGCACAACATCGAGGGCTGAAGGGCCTGTACTGTGCTGTAATGTTCTATGTACTCTTTGCCCAAACCAGTGAAGGCAAGCAGGCCATTTGCCTACTTAATCACTTTATCCACTGTTTTGCCACTTTCAGGGAGCTGCTGACCTGAATGTTATTCCGCCGATGCAATTAACAAACATGTTGAAATAGACTTTATCTACATACCATTATGGTACAAAACCAGAAACAAGACTGGGGCGGCACAGTGACTCAGTAGTCAGCACTGCTGCCTCACGGCGCCGAGGACCCAGGTTCAATTCCACCCTCGAGTGACTGTGTGTGTGTGTGTGTGTGTGTGTGTGTGTGTGTGTGTGTGTGTGTGTGTGTGTGTGTGTGTGTGTGTGTGTGTGTGTGTGTGTGTGTGTGCGCGTGTGTGTTCCCTCCAGGGAAAAGCCTCTCACCTGATAATTGCACAATAATATGCTTTTAAAATTGAATACAATATTTAACTATGTTTTAGTTAACCATGCCTAACGGATACCTCTCCAGAAATTTTTCTTTGTGGGACTGTATTTATTGTCTATTTGAAGTCTTTCCTTGAAATTCTGCCACTGGTTAGACCCCACTTGGAGCATTGTGCGCACTTCTGAGAACCACACCTTAAGGACAATACATTGCCTTGAAGGGAGTATAACGTGGGCTTATGAGAATGACACTTGGATTTCAAGGTTAAGTTATAAGAAGACATTACACAAATTAGACATGTTTTCTCTAAAATTTAGAAGGCTGAGGGATGATCTCAAAGTCTTCTAGATATTGACAGGAAAAGACAGGTTATTCCCACTGTTTGGAGGTTCCGGAACTATGCGGCATTGTCTGATAATTCGGGCCAGATCAATGAGGACAGGTGAAAGAGGTTTGAAACTCTCTGCTACAAATAGCAGCTCATGCTAGATCTATTCTTCATTTTAAGTCTGAAATAGATAGGTTTTTGTTAAGCAAAAGTATTAAGGAATAAGAGCCAAAGGCAGAAATATAGAATTTAGCTACAGATCAGCCAGGGTCTTAGAATGGCAGAACAGGCTCAAGGGGCTGAATGGCCTACTTCTGTTCCTATGTTCCACTGCACCTCTGTTGATTGACTGTTAACTTAAATTTTCTGGTTCACTTTAGCCAGTTTTCTGTATTTTTCCACAGCAATTGAAGTAAGCTTCACAGGACAGGAGGCCAGTTGTGCCTTTAAAATTTTTTTTCCCATCTATTTTGCCTAATGAACCTGTTCAGAGATGTTATTACACATCTCCAGTGCAGGTGCGACTTGCCCCTAGGCCTCTTTGTCCGGGCTAGGGACACTACCACTGTGCCACAAGAGGGGCCATCCAATTATTTTTCCTCCTCTTTACCGTTATCCTCCTTTAAAGTGGATATCCAATGCCCATTTGAAAGCTCCTATTTTTCATGCAACACATTCCAGACCACCAGAACTCATTACATTAGAAAGAAGTCTAATATCCCCACTAGTTCTTTTCCCAATTATCTAAAATAGGTGTCCTCAAGATACTGATTGTTCTCTCAGTCGAAAGAGTTTCACATTTACAGTATTGAAACCAAAACCCAAAAAACACTGTAAAACATTCTAAATTCTTTATTTGAAATCATGCGAGGTTACTCGCATAAAACAGTTTGTAAAAATTTATCTGACTGCCACACTATCATATTGTAAATAGTTTCGAAGGAATTCCAGCACATAATTTCAAGGACGCAGCAACAGTAACAAAATGTATGTAGGTCTAACTGGGAATATGGATAAATTGGTTGGTGGACAACAGTAAATAGCCTCCAGTATTTCACTTGTCAACTTGGCATAACTGTAGCACTCTCATTTCTGAGAAAACAATTGTAGATTCAAGTCGCATTTCAGGATTGGAATGCAAAATTTAGGTGCTTCCCTTACACTTTGCTATTCTGAGTCTCAACTGAGGCTTGAAATTTGTTGCAATCTTGTAAGAAAAGAGGGAGTGAGGATCTGTTGGAGCAGGAAGAGTACAGCTCGCTGTTGTTGCCTCAGAGCTCGTCACACCAAAATTTCAGCTTGCTGAAGCTTTGCAAAGCCCTGATCTATGCTAATACTTAATTAAAAAAAAAATCGAGGGAGATCAGAAACATCAGCACAATTATTATGTGACTAAGATCTTAGCTGAGACCTTATCTGCTTGTTCATGTGGATGGAAAAAGAACTGTATCACACTACTTGAAGAACAGTGTCTAAAATTCATATTTCTAAGCCAATAAAATGGATTGTGATACCTTCTGTATCATGGTCACTACATATTACAAGATTTGAGAATGGACAGAAAGAAATGGTAGAAGCAAATGTCAAAGAGTCAAATATTTATACAGCTAATTTTTGTGACTAAACCTCTGAAACAAAGCTATTGAAGTATAGAAAATTGACAATTATCTTTCAGGTTGAAACCATTTACGAATTTGATGGTTTAAATGATGCCTTCTCATATCTAAACTTAAAACTGTGTTCATAGCAGGTAAACATTGCCACAAAAAGAAAAAAAAAGTCATACAAGTTTACAAAGAAACAAACAAAGTGCAAAATGCCTTGAAGTTCCAGTCCTTTAAATTAGTTGATACTATATTAAACCATAATGCTCGTTTACCTGCTCTAAATTCCATTCCAGGAAGTTCCACAAAATACATTTCTTTAGATTTCACCTCACTGACACTGGTTGAATTTTGCTCACGTAGTGGCTCTTTTATATAGTTTTCATGTAACTCAAATCCTTTCTTCTTAATATGCAACATCTGTTCTGCATATTTTTGATCTTCACCAACATTCTTCAATGTTCCCAGTGTGTGTGCAAGATTGTGGCGACCATGCCACAGGTACCGATTCTTAGCAAGGCGGCTGACCATATGCAAGCTTTCTAGAACATTCACAATATCATAGATACGCCTACGTTCAACATCTATTGAGTAAATAAGTAGAATTTTGTTAAAATGATGCAGATTAGTATTCATTTGCTGAAAATTCACACTTTGATCCTTCAGGATTATATGCTTATCATTAAAGTATCTACTAAACATCAAGCTTTACAATAATACTTACATCATCTAACCTAACCTGCTCTTCTCATCTCTATCTCTATTTATTCACTTTTCCTGTATTTGGCAAGGATTCTTGTGCACATGTCAAAGGTTTTCAACAGTCTTCTTTTAAATGATCTTACTGACTTTATTCATGTGCAGGTCTAAATAGTGAAGGCTGACTTTACGTTGTGTCTAATCATTTATTGTCTGATAAACAAAAGTGCACAGTGTAACATTGGAAGTTATTACACATCTCCAGTGCAGGTGCGACTTGCCCCTAGGCCTCTTGGTCCGGGCTAGGGACACTACCACTGTGCCACAAGAGGGGCCATCCAATTATTTTTCCTCCTCTTTATCGTTATCCTCCTTTAAAGTGGATATCCAATGCCCATTTGTTAGAATCACAGAATAGGATTCCCACAGCGTGGAAGCAGGCTATTCAGCCCATTGAGTCCACAACAACCCTGGAAAGGGCATTCCACCCAGACGCACCCTCTAACCTAAAACCCTGCATTTCCCATGGTTAACCCACCTAGCCTTCATGTTATGGGCAATTTAGCATGGTCAAGCCACCTAACCTGCAAATCTTTGGACAGTGGGAGGAAACTGGAGTACCCAGAGGAAACCCATGCAGACACGAGGCAAGTGTGCAAACGTCACACAGACAGTTACCCGAGGCTGAAATCGAACTTTGGTCCCTGGCACCATGAGGCAGCAGTGCTAACCATTTAGTCACTGTGTTGCCCAAGATGATCAACAAAGCTGAATAAACCTATGCTTACACCGTTTTATGTTCAGGTTATTTTTAAATAAGGGCATAATGAGTACCATAACATATCTGGCCTAAAATCAGTTAAAATGGTAACCAGAAGTCTATTTCAGGAACAGGAATACCGCCAAGTATTTTTCATGGAATGACCTGGTATTACAGTCTTGGAAATCTCATTTGCATTAAGCTCCACATACCATATAATCAAAAGACTTTACGCCTTAAAGTAAACCAAAACAGCTTAAATGGGCTTGGCTGTGACATTTTAGTTTTAATTTCTCAGGGAAATGCATTGACCAATCAGACACAATGTCAGATATCAAATTTGATCAAAACCTAGCAGTTTACTGTCAATCATCATTAGTAATTGCATTTTCCTTTGCAATGCTTATACTTACTAACCAGTTGGCAATCTCTCTGTTGTAAGTTAATAGGACACTTCATTAGTACTGAGGATGATCAACTGACATGAACTGTGAATTGTTTCTTTCTCCATTTAGTGTTTCTCCAGCATATCCTGTTTTATTTTACACTTTCAGCATCTTGGTCACAAGGAAATTAAGTAATTGCTGGACAAAAAATAAGAGACACTTTGTTCAATTTTTTGTTTTGCATATGTTGGTACAATTCACAAGAATACCAATACTAATTGGTTGGCAAGTGGACTTGATTGGCAGACAGCTAATGATGGTTAACAGTTGACTGTTGCCAGGCTTTCACAGAATTTAAAATCACGGAGGTTGATTCTGATTAGACAGTGCATTTCTCTGAGAAATGAAAGTAGTAGAATGGCCAAGCCCATATGTTCCAAATGACTATTTGCAAATTACATCATCATTGCCGATTGCTAGAATTAAATTCCTGTGAGAAGTTGCCAACTGTAGGCAACACCTCAAACAAAAATAATTTATACCTGAAACTAAATCAAAACCAAATGCAGTAACTTTCAGGCCTTATTAACATAACATTAAGTGCTGCATCTCCATCATACATATTTACTCAATGCAAGATATATGCAGCAACTCACTCAATTCTGCTGCTACTTCATCCAAACATATATCGTTGTTCAGTGCAGGGTTGGGATAATCAGGGTATCGTGCCAGGAATCTATAGCACAACAAACCCAGGCTTTTTTCTTTGCGACTTGGATGAAATTTCTCAAATTCTTCCCCAGACAATTGATCCTGAAATGCAAGTAGACACTTTACATGACGTTAATTCATTGTTTGGAAATGTTTTTGTAGTAGTATTCATAGGTTTTATTTTTATCACATTTTGTTCTCCAAGTCTAATTTTATAATGATGTAACTCACCACATTGAGCTTTGCTAATGGACTACACATACGTACTTCTGAATAGTTTGTGTACCTGTAAATTCTCATTAGTCTCTGAAGTAAGATCATCATCCACAAGTAGCTCCTGTTTCTTCTTTTCTCTGCTCCTAATCTCTGGACTAGCTGCGCTGATTAACATTTTCAAATTAGCGGTAGGTGTCCATGGCTCTCCAACAGGTGATTCCTGAAGCTTTGTTGGTGTCGTCATGGCTCCCAAGTCTGGTTTAATTGCTCCCAATAATGAATGCGAGGTAGACAATTGTTGCTTCAGTGGAGTTTTTGTAGCCTTTTTATGTGGTTCCAAAAATATATTTCCCTATTTGGAAAAATATGAAAATCCAAACATTCTGGCATCTTGCATCACTTTTACCACATTGTAGAGTTAATACAAAATACACAGATCTGCTGTGTTGTTATCAGCCCTTTTTTCAAAACAATTAATTAACTAATCACATCTTACTAAAACAACAGCAGCAGTTCCAGGTAATCAACAAAACCCGCAAGTCCTCCTCCAAGCAACACACCATCCTGCTTTGGAACTATAGTACCTTCAATGTCACATGGTCAAAATTCAGGAGTTCCCTTCCTAACTACACTGTGGGTGTACCTATACTTCATGGACCGCAAAAGTTTAAGGGGCTCCACTCAGCTTGCTGAAGGACAGATAGAGAACAGAAATAAATGCTGACCACATCTGATGACCGTCTAGATAGTAAAGAAGACATGATATTTCTACCACATCAAAATAAATATTTAAATAAATGTTATCAGATATTAAGTAGTTCTGGTTTGAAACTTGTCCTGCACTGAACAGCCAACTCTTTCAAGTGGCAGCTGAAAGGTGTCCTTCTGGCCTAATTATTCCGTGTTAGAAAATTATCCTAATCCTTCCATGCATGTGACTGTCACTGGCAAGGCCAGCATTTGTTGCCTGGCCTTAACTGCCCTTGAATGTAGGTCACTCAACAGTCAACCATATCTAGAAACACAAGTAGGCCGCATCAAGTAAAGAAGGAAATCTGCCATTCTTCAAGGACGTTAGTGAACGAGATGGGTTTTCATGACAATAATAGCAAGAAGTAGCTTATATTCCAGAATTAGTAATTAACTTGAATTTACATTTCATTAGGTATGATGGTTGAATATGAAGCATTAGCCTAGGCCTTGGGGTTTCTACCCTGCAACATTATCATCTATGTTCCCTTTAATTCTCCACTTCTGAGTGCAGCAGTGGCTGGACGAACAGATGTGAATGAGTTGGCATGACGTCAGCAAGTTGAATGGAATGCATGGACCCTCAGAGCAGCTGCTTGGCTTGAAGGGAACAGTGAATAATACTACATCATCTCCCTACATTCAGTGATTGCTATTAGCATATAACGTGCATTTCAGACATGATACTTAGCTTATACTCTCTAGAATGGAGAAGAATGAACCATCCATCTTGCCTACGAGATCATTAGCACATACAATACCAGGTCAGAACTAAGTCTCACAGGCACACAATAATACCACAGTACATTACTTGTTCAGCAAAGTGGAAATGGGACAAACTGCAAGCAACTCACTCTTTGGTTGATTTCTGTAACTTCTTCTTCAGGATTTCCATTTCTATCAGCAGTATTCAAGCTTTCGCTTAGATTTAAACAAATGCTTGTCATCTTCTCTGACTAAAAATCATAACAAATTATCATTTGACTTTTATCCAATGTCAAAATGTTTTAATCTAGTCATCTGACCATAATTAAAACGTAGGTTTAAATTAAGTAGTTTGCAAATTGCAAATGATTTTATCAAAGTCAGAAAAAAGTCTAAAAGGCAGGCAAGGGAAATGAACATAATTCTTTGAAACAAAATAAAATGTACAGGTGAGCCTGAGTAAAGACAAAATTGGCTAAAAGAAGGGAAGTGAATAGCTGAGTTGGCTTATTAAGCTGGCATGTGGCTTAGAATGATGATAATTGTAGAGGTTATAATCACTGTTTTGGTTACAGTAAACTTGAGGCCTGCTTTTTTGCCCTGCCACATGATAAAATCACATCTCACATCATATTTCAATGCACCTGAATAATAAGAATGCTAACTGGATAGAACAACTGAATAG
This sequence comes from Stegostoma tigrinum, assembly GCF_030684315.1. Taxonomy (NCBI): domain Eukaryota; kingdom Metazoa; phylum Chordata; class Chondrichthyes; order Orectolobiformes; family Stegostomatidae; genus Stegostoma; species Stegostoma tigrinum. The sequence goes on along the minus strand of NC_081370.1, from coordinate 60,175,771 downwards.
AAAGAAAGTCTGATATTTATATAGCACTTTTCACAACTTTGGGAAAGCACAAAGACTTTACATCCAATGAAGGTCTTTTCGCAGGCTTGCAAGTTGGAAGTAGGAGGCTATTCTGGTCCTTGAGCCTGCTCTATCAATCAAGAAGAGCGCAGCTGATAGAAACACAAAAGAAATCTGATTGTAAACTACATTCCCACACATCCCTGATAACCTTTCAGCTCTTGCTTTTCAAAATTCTGTCTACCTCTGTCTTGAAAATATACAAGGACTTTTATTGAACCGTTGTTTGAGGAATTGAACTCTGAAGGCTCATCACCAAGAAAAAAAAAGCATCTCTTCCTCCCTGGCCTAACTGGGCAATTCAGTATTTTGAAACTGTGGCCCATAGCTCTTGAGGCATTCTTTTCACATACATTCTTGCTAAAGCCCCTGAGGATCTCATGGAGAGACAGAGAAAACTGATGGCGACTTAACCTGAGAGTCACCACATCTGAGATAATGGGAACTGCAGATGCTGGAGAATTCCAAGATAATAAAATGTGAGGCTGGATGAACACAGCAGGCCAAGCAGCATCTCAGGAGCACAAAAGCTGACGTTTCGGGCCTAGACCCTTCATCAGAGAGGGGGTGGGAGAGGGAACTGGAATAAATAGGGAGAGAGGGGGAGGCGGACCGAAGATGGAGAGTAAAGAAGATAGGTGGAGAGAGTATAGCTGGGGAGGTAGGGAGGGGATAGGTCAGTCCAGGGAAGACGGACAGGTCAAGGAGGTGGGATGAGGTTAGTAGGTAGATGGAGGTGCGGCTTGGGGTGGGAGGAAGGGATGGGTGAGAGGAAGAACAGGTTAGGGAGGCAGAGACAGGTTGGACTGGTTTTGGGATGCAGTGGGTGGAGGGGGAGAGCTGGGCTGGTTGTGTGGTGCAGTGGGGGCAGGGGACGAACTGGGCTGGTTTAGGGATGCAGTTGGGGAAGGGGAGATTTTGAAACTGGTGAAGTCCACATTGATACCATTAGGCTGCAGGGTTCCCAGGCGGAATATGAGTTGCTGTTCCTGCAACCTTTGGGTGGCATCATTGTGGCAGTGCAGGAGGCCCATGATGGACATGTCATCTAGAGAATGGGAGGGGGAGTGGAAATGGTTTGCGACTGGGAGGTGCAGTTGTTTGTTGTGAACTGAGCGGAGGTGTTCTGCAAAGCGGTCTCCAAGCCTCCGCTTGGTTTCCCCAATGTAGAGGAAGCCGCACCGGGTACAGTGGATGCAGTATACCACATTGGCAGATGTGTAGGTGAACCTCTGCTTAATGTGGAATGTCATCTTGGGGCCTGGGATAGGGGTGAGGGAGGAGGTGTGGGGACAAGTGTAGCATGGGGAGAGTTGATAAGGAACATCCCTCATGGGTAACCTCAGCTGGTGCAGGAATTCAACCCACTCTTTTCGCATTACTTTGCTTCACAAATCAAGCTACTTGAATCCAACGATCAGTGATAATGGGAACTGCAGATGCTGGAGAATCCAAGACAACAAAGTGTGAAGCTGGATGAACACAGCAGGCCAAGCTGCATCTCAGGAGCACAAAAGCTGACGTTTTGGGCATGGACCCTTCGTGGTCCCTTACTCTTCTAAACTCCAGTGGATGAAAGCCTACCCTACCCCACTGAGTTCAGGGATAAGAAAACGAGAGCCAATATGTGCATAGCAAGCTCCATGTACAAAAGGGAAAAAAGACTGTGCAAGGATCTGGTGAAGTGGTTGGAGAGAATTGATGGATACAAAAGAGAAAGAAAAGGCTCAGAAGGCTTGAAATGTAAATTATTTTCAATGAGCAGAATCCATAAGTGCCATCCTCACAACCCCGTGCGTAGTTCTCTTTCTCAGAGACCAGGTGAATTGGCGAGATAGGAGGGGAAAGGGGGCGCGGTCAGAGGGAAGTGATTGGCATCGGAGAGCGACCAATTGTCACCGCGTTACCCCGAGCGACCGTCCAAACTCTGCCGGCGCTGTACCAATGAGAATAGGGAGAGGGGGCGGGGCTCTTCCGCCCGCCTCCTTGAAGTTTCATTTCCCCGCCTCCCTTTCACCTTTTGAAATTTGGCGCGTAAACGAAAACATCCCGCGCGCGCCCGGTCCATCACCGAAGCGGTTTCGGAGCCCAGTGAGTGAACAAATACAATAATAAAGACACATTTAAAAACAAATACCTCTCAAGGATGGACAAACTCCTGAGGAAGGGTGGTTAGATTTGATTTGTTGGCCGGAAGGGCTTGGAGATGTGGGGGCGAAAGAGATGGCGGGTAACGTCTTTTCCCTCCCTGCCCTGATTTCAGCCTGCGACGATGGTGCTGCCCGGGGGTGGGGGTGGGGGAGGAGGCGGGCGGGCGGCACCAGACCCGACCTCTCGCTCCGGCGGTCGCTGGGTAAAAGAAATGAACAAAACGCTCGGAAGCCGGGCACAGCGCTTGCACCTCCCCGCCCCCAAACTCCCCTACCCAGCCCCCACCCCAGCCTCCGCTCCGGCTGGCCGTGAGGTGGCGGCGGTTTAGCGGGCAACGGGTTTGAACGGCTTTTCCCGCGCGGCAGCGGGTTCCAGAACACGAGCCCGTGCCGTTAGAGTTTGAATGTGAGCCCGTGGCTCAAAGATGTTGGGGGGTGGGAATCAGAGGAAATGGGGGGGGGGGGGAAGTGGGGAATAAGAGGGGGATGGGGGAGGGGGAAGAGAAAATAGGGGTTGAGAGGGAGAAAGAGTGGAAGGCAAGTAATCAGGTGGAAATCAGTGGGTAGGGATTAATTGCGGCGGCGGCGGGTGGAATCAGGATGAGGAGATAGAGTACTGATAAAAGGAGGCACCCCGAAAGCAGCGGGGGCTGATCGGTCAGAGTATGTTGGAAGGTACGAGGCAGGGAGACGAAAAATATTTAGGTTAAGAATTTCGGAGGGAGGTCAAGCACGGTGAGGTCGGTCAGGGAATAGACGGGGGGAGAGAAAGAGGCTCTCATTTCCGACCCCCGGGTTTGTTGGGTTTGAGGAACAGCCTCTGGGAGGGACGCTTTTTAAATCCTGGGCGCAAAACACAAGACCCCAAATGGACTTAGCAGAGTGGATGCCGAAAGGATGTTGCTCCCTGCTCCCTAGTACACAGTCTAAAAATCAGGAATCTCCTAAGATAGAAATGCGGAGAAATCTCGCGTCTGAAGGGATCATGAGTTTTAGGAACACTCTCCTCCCCCCCAGGGCAGTAGTGGAGGCAGAGGTATGGAATATTTTTTAAGGCACAATTTGCTAGATTACTGACCACCTACGGAGTCAAACTGTATTGGTTGTAAACGGGAACGTGGAGTTGAGACTACAATCAGATGAGTCATGATCTTATTGAATGGTGGAGCAAGCTCGATGGGCTGAATGGCTTACGCCTGTCCTGATGCACAGGGCAGAGGTACTGCTATCAGTAACGAACGCCTGGCTATATCGTCATAACAGCCTTCATCATTTAGTGTAAAAATCAAGTTTGTGCAGATAAATGCAATGTTTTGTTTAGTTTGTATAACAGCTTGTTGTCCTTCCCAGCTTACTTCACGTTATCGGCACCAATGCCAACAGCAAAAGAGGACCGTCAATATAAAATAGATGTGACAATTTTGGTTTTAAACATAACTGGCAATGCTGCAAACATTCAACAGGTCTGGAAACCTCTACAGAGATAAACTGAATTAATGCTTTAGGCCAACTGAAAAAAAAATCGAAAATTTGAAGGCACCAAAAAAAAGTTCCAGACGTGGGTACAATTATAACGTTGAAAAGACATTTGGATAAGTACAGGAATAGGAAAGGTTTGGAGGGATATGGGCCAGGAGCAGGCAGATTGGAGTAGTATAGTTTGAGATTATGTTCGGTACGGACTGGTTGCATCGAAGGGTTTGTTTGCGTGCTGTATGACTATCTGAAAAGATCATCTCCAGAACTGTCTGATATTGCCTATATGATCAGTAAGTCGTGCACGATTCAGTTTGTGATCTAACAAATGCAACCTCAAGAACAAAATAAAATGCAATGGTCGGGGTTGGCGGTGAAAGGGTGAGAGAGTGAATCCTAATCCTCTTCACCCAGATCAAAAATGAAAGATGATCACCACTTGCAGTGAGTGAAGTTTACCCGCCTTAATACGGTACTCAGAACCCATGAAGGCAAAAAGCACACTCTACAAGACAACGTAAATACGTGTTGCAAAACCTTACCCGAACAAACTTTTCTTGTTAATCACTCATTGCTTTGCTGCTGAAAGATGAATCTGTTCAATTGAGCTTTTGCCATTGTCATTAAAAAAACTCACACAACACTTGTGATTAAAGTTGCCCGGGAACTTCCTAAATGAGAAACACTGAAATGTTGGATGGGGTGGGAGTTTGAGGTTCATTTCTCGTCCTGTTTCACCGACTCCGCCCCTCTAGAACTTCTCCACCAATCAGGACCTTGCCCAAAAAACTTTTTCTGACCAATCCCAGAACATACATTAACTTTTGGACCGCCGGGTAAAATTGGCGGGGGAAAGGGCGCGCAAAAAATAAACAAGGACATCAATTTATTCTTCGGGTGAAGTACCTGCTTCCTTTCTCACTTCCTCCCTCGCCACCTTCAGGACATTTCTGAACTGTTTAATGCTAGGCGGTATATTGCCTTACATGTATTAGCAGTTCAGTTTCCACTAATTGCTTTAAAAAGTGCATGCGTTCAGGTCACTGACATTTGTATAAATAATGAGTTGTTATACGTTCCAACTATATGGTAGCTTTCTCCCAAATGTTTGGACATCTGCTCAATGAACGCGTTACTGCTGCATTCAGACGTATTTCAACTAACGCAGAAGGTTGTTTTCTTCAAAGCATGTAATAGAAAAACAGGACGAGGAGTATGAGTATAAATAGTTTTAAAATCTGGTTTTAGTTTGAACCACAAATAAGGTGATAATGAATTGTTCAGAACTAAGCGCGGATGAACTGGTGGGAAGCCTTTGTAACCTTTTCTCACGTTCTCAGTGCAAATTGAAATCGTGAAAAGCTGATGGAGCCGGAATTTTTTTTGCAGACTTCTCGATTTTAATTGTTTGACAATGTTTCGATTTTTTTTTGTTCGTCTTGAATATTCTCGTTCCCATTAACAGGTTATTTAGACAATCCAACGTCAGCTTAAAAAAATGTCCTGATCAAATTCAAACTCTACAGAGCCATAGAGTTATACTGCACTAAATAGACCCCTTGGTCCAACTCGTCCATGCAAACCAGGTATCCTAAACTGATTCATTCCAATTTGCCAGTATTTGGCCCATATCAGTCTCAACCTTTCCATCTAGTTGCCTTTTAGATGTAATTCTTAGAATCCCCTAGAGTGTGGAAACAGGCCCTTCAGCCCAACAAGCCCACACCCACCCTCAGAGCATCCCACTCAGATTCATCCCCCTAATTTATACATCCCTCGACACTATGGGCAATTTAGCATGGCCAATCCACCTAGTCTGCACATCTTTGGGAGGAAACCAGAGCACCCGGAGGAAACTCACGCAGACACCGGGAGAACGCGCAAACTCCACACAGCCAGTTGCCTGAGACGCCTGGTAATGTGAAGCAGCAGTGCTATCCACTGAGCCACTGCAGCCTTAACTGCTTCCTCTGGCAGCTTGTTGATTGCAAGTTGAATACTGCTTAATTCCTCAAAGATGGAAAGCTGATACTACAATGATAGCATCCATCATTACATCAACCAGACAAATATTGTAAAAGTTTCCACCTTGGCTGTCACTTGATGTTTGAGGGTTTGCAAATATGTTCTTTATATGTATGCAATATTTTTGGAGGATCTTGAAGACCCAGCGTTATGGTTTGATCAGGTCAAATTAGCTGAGCATGAATGAGGTAGTATGATTTGTTCTTTCTGTGTGTTAAGGCATTTTTGCTCTAAATTAAAATGAATAGTGCGTATTTACTCCTGAGCATCAAGCGTAGTATTTTCAGCAAGATATTTTACCATCGATGGCAATTGAAGCTAGCCATCAGAAGTCAAGAAGGGTAATAAGCGAAACGTTGACTGCTCTGTTCCTCCAGATACTGCTTGGCTTGCTATGTTCTTCCGGCCTCCGCTTGTCTATATGCAAAATGATAATCTTAGTAGAGAAATAGAAAGAGCAATTTGACCTTTGTTAATGAATATAATTAGTTTCTTGTGGCTGTAAATAATAGATGGCATGGAAGTCAAAAGTCACTTGCAGGATATGCTTCAGAGAAAGATTTACGTAATTTCGTCGTTGTTGTGAAATACTACAGACTGCTGACCCCATTGATTGAGCGGATGCATATTCCATTGTGGTATTAAGGCATACTGAATTGAGAGGGCCTAAAGTCAATCACCTTTTTCATTTTTGATCGCTATTCAGTGCATATTTTATTATCTGTATTGGCTGAGGCTAAGCTTGGGCTATACTAATAAAACAAAAGCAAAACTTTGTCAAATGTTACATTGTCCACAACCATCAGATTAGCTCAAAGCGCTTTACAGAAAGTGAAATGCTTCTGAATTATTACGCTTGTAACAAAGGAAATAGAGCAGCCAATTTGCGCACAACAAATTCCCAAAAATAATGATAATGACCGAGTATTGTTTTGGTGATGTAGATTTAGGAATAAATATTGTTTAGGGCACCAAGGATAGCTTCCTGCTCTTCAAAATTGTGCCATTGGGTCCTTAATTTATATTCATCCCAGCAGACTGATAGAGCTTGATTTAATGTCTCACCCAAGGTGCTTTGGATTACCAGCCCTTATTTTTGTACTCAGGCCTAGGAATGAGACCTTAACCTAGAAATTAGTTATGCACAGTGATATGACTACATCAGGTGCACTCACAGAGTGGCCTGTGAATTATTGATTCGTTTTTCAAGAGTTTCATTCAAGGTAAAGGTTATTTTACTATTACAAGTACAATTATTGTTGACAGTTACGAAGTTAAAAAAAGTAGAAAAATATTAATGCAATGATTAAATGTGGTACAGGCAAAAATATACAATCTTACTTTCATTTTTGTAGCTAAGATTGTTGCAAGCCTATTTCTTGCTTGGTGATTCTTTTTCTGAAGTCAAAAGCTGGAAGTCAGAATTCAGGAGCTATGATCGCCTCTCTAGTTGAGGTTGTTTGCGCCAGTGGACTCAGAAGGTAGAACAGAGTTTAGAGGAGAGAGAGAGAGGTTTCTTGTTTTGCACCAGTTCTGCAGCTATGTCATTTGCAGATTTCCTGGACTCTTTCAATAGAACCACAATTGATTTCTGGAAGACATTCTCCTTATGATTGTCTATTGTCTATTGACTGCTGTGTAAGTATCAGTGTTGAACTGGGGTGGACATAGTCAAAACATGACAACAGGTTATAGTCCAATAGGTTTATTTGAAATCACAGCTTTCGGAATGCTGCTTCTTTGTCAGCTGACTTCACCTGAAGAAGGAGCAGCGCTCCAAAAGCTTGTGATTTCAAATGAACCCTTTAGACTATAACCTGGTGTCGTGTCACTTCAGACTTTGTCTTTTCAGTGCAAGGAAACTACTCTGTTATACTGATTGATTATTGTAAATTAGTTGTTATCACAGTTCTTTGCATACTTTGGATTATTTGGCACATATTGTCTAATTATAGAATCACATCTAATTTTGAACGCTGCATTTCAAGTTTTGCAAAGGTGGACTGGTTGGATATCATCAGAACCTTGTTTGTTGTGAACAACTGAAGGATATGCTGTCTGATATGATCCATAATGCTTTAGGGTGCTTTCAGTCTACATAACTGACATCACGCTGGCACTGAAATTCACGTGCCAAATTATTGACCTATGCAATAGGCAGAATGCTTTTTTGGCTTGGTGGCAGAATCCTGTTGCTACAACATTGTAGTAGCTTGAAACAGCTAGTTTCACCTGTTGCCTTAATATTTAACATACCTTACTTTTCTAGGGTAAACTGAGATAAACGGGCACTTTTCATCAAATAAAAACCAAACAACTGCGGATGCTGTAAATCAGGAACAAAAACAAGTTGCTGGAATAGGTTAGCAGGTCTGGCAGCATCTGTGAAGAAAACATCAGAGTTAACGTTTTGTGTCTGGTGACCCTTCCTCAGAACTTCATCAGTTCTGAGGAAGGGTCACTAGACCTGAAACATTAGCTCTGATTCTTTCTTCACGGATGTTGCCAGACCTGCGGAGCTTTTTCAGCAACTTCTGTTCTGTTCCACTTTTCACCAAAGATGTCAGCCTTAAACTCATTAATGAGTTTGTGCGACGTACAAAAAGAAATTATCTGAGAAGGTAGACAATATCCCTCGGATGGCTTTGATGTGCTTTATTTCAGTATCAGTATTTCAGCTTGTACAGTGAACAAATAGCTCAGGCCCTATGTCCAAGGTTGCTGATAAAGCTAATCTTAAAGGGCATGGAACTGAAAGAGTGCCAACATGAAGCTGGATCAGAGAAGATAGGCTTGTGATTGACATTATTAAGAGAACCCTTGACCAATTTCTCAGTTAGGACATTGAGGAAAGGGAGCTCATGTGTTTGCTCCATTTCCAGGATGAATGAGTGCAGGATAGAATCCATTAAAATACGTAAGTGAATTCTGATATGCGGTTGTGGATTCAAATATAGTAAATGTATTATTTACATATTGGAAGTATGCAAGGGGCAGGAGACTAGGTGTTTCCCAAAGACATGTTTCTCATGAAAACCAAATGCATGAGTTGCTGAGTTCAGAGGTTCAATAAATGCTGATTCACGCAGTGATGGTGAGTTAAGATCACCATGATATACTGTTGCAATGCATATCTGTATCTTCCTTAAGTTATGTTAGCATCACTAGCAGATGTTGCCATTAAGCCAAAAAAACCTTCTGCCTATCACACAATAAGTAATCTGGTACATGAATTTCTGTGCCAGTGTAATGCTATGTATGGAGGCCATTCGTCCCAAAGACAATCTAATCATTGTATCAAACACCATTTCCTTTTTGCTGTTCTCAACAAAACAAATTACTGAACATATCCAACCAGACCATGCTTGCAAAAGTAAAAACTTAGTGTCCAAAATTTGATGTGATTCTGCAATTGGACAACATTTGCTAAATAATCTTGAATGTGCAAAGAAGTGTGCTGGCAATGAATTTATGATTGCCAGTAAAGTTGTGCGTATTGCATGCTACTAGGAAGTGCCCCGTAGTTTGCAAATTTGCACGACATTTGTTTCATCTCAACAAAATAGGTGACATCTGGTTCATTTCTCACTTCCTTGATCAATTAGACTTGACTGGTCTGATTTAAAACTGAAACAAAGCTTTTAAGTTAAGGAGTTTGCTAAAGTACCTCACAGACAGTTACTTCATAAAATAAGAGCCCATGATATTGGAGGTAGTATTTTCGTGTCAATAGAGAATTGGTTAATGGGCAGGAAATGACGAATGGCAGTAAAAGGTTCTCTTTTAGATTGGCAACCTGTAAGCGGTGGTATTCCACAGATATCAGTGCTGGGACCATAATTGTTTATATATTAATAACTTGGAGGAAGGAATTGAATTTACTGTAGCCAAATTTGCAGACCACACAAAAATAAGTGGAAAAGCAAGTTGCAAGTGGGATACAAAGAGATAACAGAGAGATATTGATAGGTTAACTAAGCGGGTAAAATATTGACAGTTGCAGTATAAATGTAAGTTGTTCATTTTGGAAGGGAGAACAAAAGAACCAAATATATTTAAATAGAGAAAAACTGCAGAAAGCTGCAACATAAAGGCATATTTGTGCACAAAACACAGAAAGCTAATACACAGGTGGAGATGATAATCAGGAAGTCTAATGGAATTTTGGCCATTATTTCAAGGAGGTTAGACTGTAAGAGGAGGAAAGTCTCACTGCACTGTATAAGGTGCTGGTGAGACCACATCTGGCGTACCGTGAGCAGTTTTGGTCATAGAGTCATTTGAGATATACACCATAGAAACAGACTTTTCTGTCCAAACCATCCATACTGACCAGATATCCTATATAAACCTAGTGTTATTTGCCACCATTTGGGTCATATTCCTCTAAACCCTTCCTATTCATACACCCATCTAGATGCTTTTTAAATGTTGTTGTTGTACCAGGGTACACCACTTCCTCTGGCAGCACATTCCATATATGCACCACCCTCTGTGTGAGGAAGTTGCCCCTTAGTATCCTTTTGTATCTTTCCCTTCTCACCTTAAACCTATGCTGTCCAGTTTTGGGCTCCCTCATCCCGGGGAAAAGACCTTGCCTATTTACCCCATCCACACCCCTCATGTTTTTATAAACCCCTCAGCCTCCAATGCTCCAGAGAAAGTAGTCCCAGTCTATTCAGCCTCTCCATATAGCTCCAACCCTCCAATCCCACCACAGATGCTGATGCAACTCCGCTCACTGCTGACGCCGACACAATTCCGCCCACTGCCGCTGACACAACTCCACCCACCATCGTAATTCCGCCCACAGCCGACGCCGACATCGCTTTGCCCACCGCCTCCACAGCCAGCAGCTCCAGAGGAGACAGCAGCACGTGGCCCTGCTGAGTCTTCACCATCCTCAGTAAAAGGCTCACCTTTGTTCCCCTCCACCCACATGTCAATGAATACTGGTCACGCTTGGACATTGAGCAGTTTTTCCTCCGCCTCCGCGCTTACTTCTTTAACTGTGAGCCTAACCATCCCTCTACTGACCCCTTCCCCCACCTCCAACGCACCCACTCCTTCTGGACACCACCCCAAGGCCTCCTACCCTCCCTTGACCTCTTCATCTCCAACTGCTGTCATGACATCAATCGCCTCAACCTCTCCATCCCTTTCACTCACTCCAAACTCAGGCCTCCACTCCCTCTGCTCCAATCCCAACCTCACTATAAAACCGGCAGAAAAGGGAGGCGCAATTGTAGTATGGCACACTGATCTCTACATTGCCGAGGCCAGATGCCAGCTCTCCAACACCTCATCCTACCGACCCCTTGATCAGGACCCGACCCCTGAGCACCAAGCCATCATCTCCCAAACCATCCACAACCTCATCACCTCAGGTGACCTTCCACCCACAGCCTGCAATCTCATTGTTCCCCAACCCTGCACTGCCCGCTTCTAACTCCTTCCAAAAATCCACAAACCTGACTGCCCTGGTTGACCCATTGTCTCCACCTGCTCCTGCCTCACTGGACTTATCTCCACCTATCTGGACTCCATTTTCTCCCCCTTAGTCCAGCAACTCTCTACCTCCATCAATGACACCACCCACGCCCTCCACCTCCTCCAGAACTTCCAACTCCCCGGTCCCCAACACCTCATCTTTACCATGGACTTCCAGTCCCTATACATCTGCATTCCCCATACAGAGGGCCTAAAAGCCTTCAGCTTCTTCCTGTCCCACAGGCCCGACCAGGTCCGCTCCATCGACACCCTCATCTGCTTAGCCGAACCCGTCCTCACTTTCAACAACTTCTCTTTCAATTCCTCCCACTTCCAACAGAGGAAGGGAGTGGTCATGGGTACCCTCATGGGCCCAAGCTATGCCTGCCTCTTTGTAGGTTATGTGGAACAATCCCTCTTCCACAGCTACACTGGCCCTAAACCCCACCTCTTGCTCCGCTACATTGATGACTGTATCGGCGCTGCCTCATGCTCCCACGAGGAGCTTGAACAGTTCGAGCAGTTCATCCACTTCACTAACACCTTCCACCCCAACCTTAAGTTTACCTGGACCATCTCTGACACCTCTCTCACCTTCCTGGACCTCTCTGTCACCATCTCTGGCAACCACCTAGAAACCGATATCCATTTCAAGCCCACTGACTCCCACAGCTACCTGGATTACACCTCTTCCCACCTACCTTCCTACAAAAATGCCATCCCCTATTCCCAATTTCTTTGCCTCCGCCGCATCTGCTTCTAGGATGAGGCATTCCACTCCCGCACATCTCAGATGTCCTCGTTTTTCAAGGACCGCAACTTCCCCCCCTCAGTAGTTGAGAACGCCCTTGACCATGTCTCCCGCATTTCCCACAACTCATCCCTCACACCTCCTCCCCGCAATAAAAGAAAACCAAAACAGAATCCCCCTCGTCCTCACGTACCAACCTGCCAACCTCCAAATCCAACACATCATCCTCTGACACTTCCACCATCTGCAATCCGACTCCAGCACCAAAGACATTTTTCCCTCCCCACCCTTATGTACTTTCTGGAGGGACCACTCTCTCCATGACTCCCTTGTCCACTTCACACTCCCCTCCAGTGCCACCACACCTGCAACCGCAGGAAGTGCTAAACCTGCCCCTTCACCTCCCCCCCAACCCTCACCCCCATCCCAGGCCCCAAGAAGACTTTCCACATCAGGCAGATGTTCACCTGCACATTTGTTAATGTTACATACTGTATCCGCACTTCCCGTTGTAGCCTCCTGTACATTGGGGAAACTGAGCGGAGGCTTGAGGACTATTTCGCAGAAAACCTACGCTCGATGCACACTAAACAACTGTACCTCCTAGTCGCAAACCATTTCAACTCTCCCTCCCGTTCCACAGACGACATGTCCATCCTGGGCCTCCTGCAGTACCACAACGATGCTACCCGAAGGTTGCAGGAACAGTAACTCATATTCGGCTTGGGAACCCTGCAGCCTAATGGTATCAGTATGGACTTCACAAACTTCAAAATCTCCCCTTCCCCTACCGCATCCCAAAACCAGCCTAGCTCATCCCCACCTCTCTAACCTGTCCTTCCACCTACCTGTCCCCTCCTTCCACCTCAAGCCCCACCCTCATCTCCTTCCTACTAACCTCATTCTGTCCCCTTGACCTGTCCATTCTCCCTGGACTGACCTATCTCCTCCCTACCTCCCCGCCTACACTCACCTTTACTGGCTCCATCCCTGTCTCTTTGACTGGTCTGTCTGCTCTCCACCTACCTTCTCCTCTATCCATCTTCTATCCGCCTTCCCCTTTCTCCCTGTTTATTTCAGGACATCCTTCCCCTCCCCCATTTCTGAAGAAGGGTCCAGGCCTGAAACATCAGCTTTCCTGCTCCTATGATGCTGCTTGGCCTGCTGTGTTCATCCAGCTCTACACTTTGTTATCTAACATCCTCATAAAGCTTTTCTGAACCCTTTCTAGTTTCACAACAAGCTTCCTACAGAAGGGAGACCAGAATTACATGCAATACTCCAAAAGTGGCCGAACCAATGTCCTATACAGCCACAACTTGATCTTTCAACTCCTATACTCAATGCACCAACCAATAAAAGCAAGATACCAAGCACCTATCTATCCGTGACTCCACTTTCAAGGAACTATGAACCTGCACTCCAAGGTCTCTATTCAGCAACACACCCCAGGATCTTACCATTAAATGTATAAGTCCTGCCCTGATTTGCCATTCCAAAGTACATCAGTCCACGTTTATCTAATTAAATGCCATGTGCCACTCCTCAGCCCATTGGCCCATTTGATCAGGGTCCTGTTGTACTCTGAGGTAACCTTCTTTGCTGTCCACTCTATGTCCAATTTTAGTGTTATCTGCAAACTTACTAACCACACTTCCTATGTTCACATCCAAATCATTTATACAAATGACGAAAAGCTCAGTGGACCCAGTACCAATCCTTGTGCCACACCGCTGGTCACAGGCCTCAGTGTGAAAAGCAACTCTCCAACACCACCATCTGTCTTCTACCTTTGAGCCAGTTCTGTATCCAAATATCTAGTTCTCCCTGTATTCCTTCTGATCAAAACTTGCTAACCAGTCTATCATGAGGAACCTTGTCAAACACCTTACTGAAGTCCATATACATCACACTCACTGCTCTGCCCTCATCAATTCTCTTCGTTACTTCTTCAAAAAACTCAATCAAGTTTGAGACACGATTTCCCAAGGACGAAGCCATGTTGACTATCCCTAATCAGTTCTTGCCTTTCTAAATACACGTAAATCCTATCCCTCAAGATTCCCTCTAACAACTTGCCACCACCGATGTCAGGCTCACTGATCTAAAGTTCCCTGACTTTTCCTTACCACCTTTTCCCCTTTATTTAAGAAAAGATATCATTTCGTTGGAGACATGTCAGAGAAATTTCACTCGGATGATCTCTGATATGGAACAACTGTCTAATAAACAAAGACCAAACAGATTATTTTAACCTCTTGTGGGACTTGGGCATTACTGACTGGCTAGCACTTATTGCCGTTCTCTAGTTGCTCTTGAAAACGTGGTATGAGCTGCCTTCTTCAAGATCTGCAGTCCAAGTGCTGTTGGTAGACCCAAAATGCCCAGATGGCGGAAAGTCCAGGATTTTGACGAAGTGACAGTGAGGGAGTGGTGATATATTTCCAAATAAAGATGGTGAGTGGCTTGGAGGAGAACTTGCAGGTGATGGTGATGTCATGTATCTGCTGTCCTTGTCCTTCTGGATAGAAGCAGTTGTGGGTTTGGAAGCTGTTATCTGAGGAGATTTAGCAAGGTGTGCAGTGTTTCTTGTGATAATACATTGTAAACTATCAAATGAAATGTGACTGTTCAGGAGTTTCCAAATAATATCAATGTACTGGATTTAAATCCTATTAACAAATTAGAACTAAGATGAAGAAGAATTTCTTCTCTCAGAGTATTGTGAGTCTTTGGAACTCCTTGCCACAGAGATCCTTGTGCATATTTAAGGCTGAGATTGATGGATTCTTGCTCAGTAGGGGAATTTAGGGTTTTGGGGAACAGTCAACAAAGTGGATGTGTGAAATGTCGAATATGTCATGATCCTGTTGAATAGCAGAACAGACTCAAGGATCAAAATGGCCTACTGCTATTCCTTATTGTCTTGTGGTTAATTGAGAGTTAACAACTAGCTGGTGCATTCTCCATGGGAATGTCTATATCAATCAGAGCCCATTTTGTCAATCACTCATCAATCTCCTCCCATACATTATAAATGTTGTTTTCCCTTTATATTGATATCACTTTGTGAATTGTCCTGATATGTGCAAGATGAAAAGCTTCAACAAAATGTTTCTTGATAAGCAAGTTTAGTTCTGTACTACCAGATGATGATTTGAATATTTTTCATTGTGCAGTTATGGCTCCACCTGATTTTTCCCAATTCCTGGGATCTTGGTGCCATGCTTGGTCAAAGGAAACCTCACCTTTGGAATTCAATTCTTTTCTTCATATTTGAACTAAGGCTGTAATGAGACTTGGATTTGAGTGATATTGGCAGAACACAAACTGAGCATCAGTGAGAAAATTATTGATGAGTTAGGGCTGCTTCCAGCACTGACAATTACACTTTCCATCACTTTCCTGAACTAGAATTGGCCAGATTGGAAAACCCTACTTTTGGTAAACAGAACATGGTTGAGCAATGTTTTACATTACTTTTAAGTGGCAGTATTGTAGCTGTATTGGAACTGATTGGCTAATGTATGGCTAGTTCTGGAGTATAAATCTTCAGTACTATTACCAAAATGTTGTGAGGGTCCGAAGTCTTTGTTCTATTTGATTTGATTTCTTGTTGTCACATGAACCTGAGTACAGTGAAAAGTTTTGTTTTGCGAGCAGTACAGGCAGATCATAATGTATAAGCACATACAGAACATAGGGTGTTTAGACAGAGCGAAGCATACAGGATTATGGCTGCACAGGTGGTGCAGTAAAGCAAGATCAATATTAGATTTGAAATTAGAGATTTCCACTCAGCAGTGTAATAACAACAAGGAAAAAGCTGTTCTTGAACCTGTTAGTTTGTGTCTTCAAGCTTCTGTATTCAGTGCTTTCAGCCAGGTCCTCATATTGCCTGCATGGAAGTAATTGATTGGAGACTGGCATACTTGCACCCGGGGAACTTAGGTCAAAGTGGATTATCCTCTCAGTACACCATGCTGAAGAAGATTGAAATCTCTTCAGCTTTATCATTCATATTCATGTGTTAGTCTCTGCAATCAATGAGGATGGGGACTTTCAGGGACCCTGCCCCTCCCATAAGTTGCTTACTTGTCCACTCACTATTCATGACCAGATAGCAGAACTGCACATTTTTTAATCAACTAAATATACATCGAACATTCCCAAGAGGTTTGAAGTTTCTGCTGGTAAACACAGTACTCAGAACCCTGTATAAACAAATGAGTTTGATATGACCCAGTGTACATCTTGACTTGGAATTATGTTTCCCCTTTATCCCAATTCCTTCATTTTAACACTGAATTAATTGAAACCCTGCTTAGCACTCCACCTTCCCTCTAATATGACTCCCATGTCCCTTTTTTGATTTTCCTTTACTTTGATACTCTCTTTATAAATTTTCTTTCCGGAGCTCCTCTTTTGATTTGGCTTCAAGGCTGCACTTTAATGTTTGTTTCTCTCCAATCTTCTTTTTTTCAAATTCACTCTTGCCAAAGGCTCTTATTACTTTGAATTGGCATTGTGTTCACCTTTACAATTCTGGATCGCACCCCCCGCCCCCGACCCTTTTTAGGTGACATGGGCTTGAATACATCTTCATTCCACTTCAAGAATTTGAGAATAAAGCTGCATCATAATTAATTGATTGAAACATAGTAGCTCTTGAAGGGTGGAACTGGGAAGGTTGTTTCCTTGTATGAGAAATTCTAGAACTAGGGATCTTGGTTTAAAAACAAGGAGTCACTTATTTACGATACTGATGACGAGAAACGTTTGCTCATAGAGGTTTGAGAGCCTTTAGCACTCACTTCCCAGAAAAGCAGTGGAAGGAGAGACTTTGAATATTTTCAAAGAATCAATCAATAGATTTGTGTTAAGCGGTGGTTGAAACATTGTCGGGATAGACTGGAATGTAGAATAATCAAATCAGCCATTATCTTAACGGTCGTGCAGCCTTGAGGGATCAAATGGCTTACTTCTTTCTGATTCATTTGTTCAAATTGTTGCATTATTGCCGCAGCTAAGACCAGAACAATTTCTTGGACATTCCACAATCAAATGTCCCAATTAGAATTTATTTTTGGCTCCATCCCATATAAATGTGTCATGCATTATGTCTCCATGACCTCTCTGCAGTTTTAATGTGGTTGATTTTCTTCATGGGATGTGGTCATTGCTGGCTAAGTCAGTATTTATTGCCGACCCCTAATTTTCCAGCGGACAGTTAAAGAATCAACTATATTGCTTTGGGTTTGGAGTTACATGTGGATCATAAGATGTAAGAGCAGAATTGAGCCACTTAGCCCATTGAGCCTGCTCTGCCATTTGATCATGACTGATATGTTGCTCAGCCTCATTCTCCTGCCTTCCCCCAAAAGCCCTTGATCTCCCTACTAATGAAGAACCTAACATGAAATCTGGTAAGGATGGCAAATTCCTTTCTGTAAAGGACATGAGATGAACCAGATGGAGTTTTATGAGAATTGATAGCGATCACACAGTTGCCATGATGCCAGTGTTTTTTTTTAAATTCAGACGACTCCTTATTCTAAGTCCCCTTCAGGATCCATCAGCATATCATCACATTTTCTTAATTCTTTTCTTGGCCTGTTCCAATATCACCTTTTATATATCACCATTATATATATCACCTCTACCGTGCCCCAAAATTTCAGCCTCACGATACCTCCTCTCCCTGATGCTTCTCACAGGCATTATTTTGTAAGCTTCAGTTTAGCTTCTCTCTACATACTGCACCCATAAAGAGTTACCTTTCAGACACGAGCCTCAAATCTGCTGCCTTGCACCTGCTTGACTGATATCAAATCATAGATATTTCAACGTCAGTAAAGACAAAGCTGTTCCCATGCTTTTGGCCGGAAATGTTGCGGTGTAATTTCCCTGCCAGCTGCTTGTCCAATTGAAAATCAACAGAGTGGCTATTCTGTTAGAATCTGATGTGTGTTAAAAATCACACATCAGGAAAATGTTCAATTCTACCCGATTGTACTTCTAAATTGTTTGCTTTTGCCCATTCTATCCTGCTAAATCCTTTATCCATGTTTCTGTCACCTCTGATTTGAATTCAGCATTCTCCTCCTGTTTGACAAGGAAACCTGGGAATATGGCCCAAGGTGCAGATCCCCAGCAGTTGTAGTCTGGCATAGCACCACCTCATTCTCCCACTCATTTCTAGGGTAAAATAGCATTCTGCTTGTTAAAATTACAACCACCCAGACCGAGGTGCAAAAGGGTGGGTGAGTTCCCGCAGTTTAATTATATTCCTCCCCCTTCGCAGATATTCAAAATAAACCTCTTTATTGCACACTTCTCCTAGTTCTTGTATACTTTAGAGTGCTCCTGTTGAAGCATTTGAGATATTTTGCTTTGTAAGAGATAGTTTACAAACATAATATGCTGCGACAAGTTGATCATTTATATTGTACTCATTTTAGCATTATTGGTCTTCCCACCCACAAGATGGCAGAATAGCTTATGTAATAGCCAGAAATCTCATATGAAGTTTTTCCAATTAATGTTACTTTACATTTTGTTGATTAAAGTATATGTGTTCCCCATTGTTCAACCTTGACTTCAACACATTGTAATTTGACAGAAGAAGAAAATCTCACTGAGGTTAGAATTTCTTTCTCATTGAGATCCAACAGCCTAACTTCTAGATTCACAACTTGTACATTCTTCATGCCTTGCTTTATATTTTCATTTCTATGTAAAGATTCCTTAAATAGAATTCATACATACAGTGATTTTATAAATATGCTTTAAACATCTTTTCGAAAAGCTATCCTGTTGTCACTAATGCATCAAGTTTCATTTCAGAAGATTACAGAACACAGAACACAGAACAGTACAGCACAGAACAGGCCCTTCAGCCCACAATGTTGTGCTGACCATTGATCCTCATGTATGCACCCTCAAATTTCTGTGACCATATACATGTCCAGCAGTCTCTTAAATGACCCCAATGACCTTGCTTCCACAACTGCTGCTGGCAACGCATTCCATGCCCTCACAACTCTCTGCGTAAAGAACCTGCCTCTGACATCCCTTCTATACTTTCCACCAACCAGCTTAAAACTATGACCCCTCGTGCTAGCCATTTCTGCCCTGGGAAATAGTCTCTGGCTATCAACTCTATACCTAAACTCTATTACCTGAAGGTGGCAGAATTTATTCAACTATCTGCATAGTTAACATCATGTAAATTATAACATTTAGAACAGTGCTGAAAGAAACAGATTTTTTGAAGAAACAATAGAATTTATCATAGTACTGAAATAAACAACTCTTTTCCTCACTAAGTATAATTGAATCATCGTCCAATGAAGTCTAAAGTCAATGACAATAATTCTTCAAATTTATATAGTGCCTTTGTCATAGTAGTAAAATTATAATTTTAGACCTCACATTTAGAGTACAGAATGTAGAATGCTCAGTCTGAGTGCATTGGGATTGTCGACACTACAGCTAACTAAAGTATGGGGGATTGAGCAGCAAATGACCTGTGAGGGAAGCGTGAGGTCAGTTGATGTTGTAGAGGTGGAAATGAGTGCTAACATGTGCTTGGCATCTCCTCTCAGGGTTCATTTTTTCCCCTTTTTTATTCATTCATTGAATGTGGACTTCACTGGCTTGGCCAGCGTTTATTACCCAAACGTAATTCCATTTGTTGTGGGTACTCTCATCTATTTGTTGTAGATACCCTCATCCATTTGTTGTGGATACTCTTACAACGCTGTTAAGGAGGGAATTCCAGGATTTTGACATGGTGACAGTGAAGGAATATTGATGTATTTCCATGTCAGATCATGAGTGAGTCAGAGGGAAACCGGTGGGTAGTAGTGTTCCCATGTACACGCTGCCCTTGCCCTTACAAATATTAGTGGGTGAGGGATTTGGAAGGTGCTTTCAAAGAAGCCTTTTGCCATTCTGAAATTTGGTATTAAGGTTGAGAACAGTTTCATTCTTGTGCTTATAATGGAGAGGAATGTTGTAATTAGCAAAGAAATAGAGATGTAGCTGGAACCCAAAACTTTAGTCTTCCCAATACGTAATTAAAGGAAATTCCTGTCCATCAGTTCTAGGTTGTCAGTTAAGCAGCCTAAAAGATCAGAAGCAGGAGGAGACTGTAGTGATTGTAAAAAGGTCAGCAAGGTTGGCTTTAAGAATATGACTTCCCTGATTGGAGCTGCTAATCTGGTCTAATCAGGGAGCCCTGGCTGACAGATAAGGAGTGTCAGATATCCTGTTCAGTCTGAGATTTGGCTGTGAGGGAATTGGATCAGTGTCAAGGACTCGCCACATGTAAATAAAGGTTGACTTGGCGATGGGATACCAGCCCCTGTCTAGGTATTTCAGTGGCAATGAGAGAAAAGCGTGTTCCTGCAGAAATTTGCTCACAACAGCTACATTTGAGTTGGATAAGCATTTCTGGCATTATGCTCTTACTTGGGAAGCTTGACTTGCTCAATACTGCTGTTGAAGACTGGGCCCATTATAAGGAAAGAATGCATTATTTTTTCCAGGAAAATGACATTAGGATAGATGAAAAGCAACAAATAATTCAGACAGTGTGTGGACCCACAGCATTTTTGATTTTTAGGAGCCTAACTTTCCCTGAGGCACCAGATACTAAAACATTTAGTTTTAAGAATTAGTCATAAGAATGCAATCCCCTACTCCCAATTCCTTCAAATTCACCTCCGCGTCATCTGCTCTCAAGATGGAGCATACCACTCCCAGACATCCTAGATGACTGCAACTTCCCTCCTCCGGTAATCAAAAATTCCCTCAACCTCATCTCTTGCTTTCCTGCCCTTCTGCCCTCAAACCCCCTCCCCCCCAAAAAAAAGACAGAATCCCCCTTGCCCTCACATACCGTCCCACCAACCTCCGTATCGAGCACATCATTCTCTGCCACTTCTGCCAGCTACAATCTGACTCCACGACAGAAGAGATACTTCCCTCCTCACCCCTACCTGTCTTCTGTAAGGACTGCTCACTCTGAGACTCCCTCGTCTGCTCCAATCTCCCCACTAACCTCACCACACCCAGTACCATTCCCTGCAACCCGTAGGAAGTGCTACACATGCCCCTACATCTCCCCGCCTCTCACCTCCATCCAAGGCCCAAAGCAAACTTTTTATATCTGACAGGGGTTCACCAATACATTCTCCAACCTGGTCTACTGTATCCATTGATCCCAATATGGCCTCCTTGACATCGGTGAGACCAAGCGCAGACCTGGGGACCGTTTTGTAGAACATCTGTGCTCTGTACATGATAATTGACAACACCTTCCGGTTGCCAACCATTTTAACTCCCCCTCCCACTCCGTTGATGACATGTCCATCCTGGGCCTCCTCCAAGGCTACAATGACACCACAGACAAACTGGAGGAACAACACCTCATATTCTGCCTCTGCAGTCTGCAACCCGTTGGCTTTAACATAGTGTTCACCAGTTTTAAAATCTCCCCACACCTGGCCTCATCACACGCCCAAACCTCCCTCTCATCCCTGCCCCCTTGACCTGACACAACCCTGTCCATCTTCTTTCCTACCCATCCATCCTACCCTTCCCACCGACCAATCCCCACTACCCCTACCTGCATCCACCTATCACCGGCCCACCTACTTTTCCCCAGCCCCATCCATCCTCCCTCCCGCCCTCTTGACCTGATACAACCTGTCCATCTTCTCTCCCACCTATCCACCCCATCCATCCCACTGACCAATCCCCACCACACCCTACCTGCACTCATCTATCACCATCTCACACACCTTCCCAGCCCCAACCCTCTTCTTACTATTTATTTCCAAGCTCCCTTCCTCCTCCCTATTTCTGAAGAAGGGTCCCGACCTGAAATGTCAACTTTCCTGCTCCTCTGAAGCTGCCTGACCTGCTGCGTTCCTCCAGCTCCATGCTGTGCTGCGTCTAATACCCATAAGTGTTTGTACCAGTATATGAAACAGCCATTTGATGTATCATCAGCCTGTAAAACCTTTCAGCAGATGGAGAACAGTTTACAAGGTCAGCCTCAAGTCACCATCTATCTAGGTGGCATAATAACAGGGAAGGCCAATAAGAAACACTTAAAGAATTTGTACATAGTCCTTAGATGTTTCTCCCAGGCTGGCATATGCCTTAGGAGGGAAAATTGCGTGTTTCAGGCATCCCAAGTGACCTTCTTGGGCTACCGAGTTGACAAGACCAGGGCACACCCATTGGAAGATAAAGTGAGGGCAATCAAAGGTGCCCGGCCCTCACATCAATACCAAAAATAGATATTTCTTCGGGCTGTGGAATTATTGCAGAAAGTTCACATATAATGTGGCATCTATGTTCTCAGAGAAATGTACAACAGAAATGAGGAATTTGTTTAGGGAGCACTTGCTATGAGTACTGGATGGGTTTGTCCCACTGAGGCAGGAAGGGATGGTAAGATGAGGGCTACAAGGTAGCCAGGAGGAACTGAAGAATGGACTTAGGAAAGCTAGAAGGGGGTATGAAGAAGCATTGGTGGGTAGGAGTAAGAAAAACCCCAAGGCATTCTATACTTATGTGAGGAACAAGAAGATGGGCTGATCAGGGATAGTGGAGGGAACCTGTGCACAGAGTCGGAGGAAGTAGGGGAGGTCCTTAAAGGATAGTTTGCTTCAGTATTCATCGACATTTGTGAGTACAGTGTGAAACAGGCTGATATGCTCGAACAGGTTGATTTTAAGAATGAGGATGAGCTAGAAATTTTGAAAAACATGAGGATGGATAAGCCCCCTGGGCCAGAAGAGATATACCCAAGGTTACTACAGGAAGCGAGGGAAGAGATTACGGTGTCTTTGGCAATGATCTTAGCATCGTCACTGTCCACTGGAGTAGTACTGGATGATTGAAGGTGGAAAATATTATTCTTTTGTTCAAGAAAGGGAATAGGGAAATCCTGGCAACTATAGACCAGTCAGTCTTACTTCTGTAGTGGGAAAATTATTGGAGAGGTTACTGAGAGATAGTATTTATGATTATTTGGAAAAGTATAGTTTGATTAGAAATAGTCAGCATGGCATTACGAGGGGCAGGTCATGTCTCACAAGCCTAATTGAATTCTTTGAGGATGCGACAAAACACATTGATGAAGGTGGAGCAGTGGATGTGGTGTATATGGATTTTAGCAAGGCATTTGATAATGTTCCCCATGGTAGGTTCATTCAGAAGGTAAGAAGGCATGGGATTCAAGGAAATTTGGCTATATGGATACACAATTAGCTGTCCAATAGAAGACAGAGGGTGGTATTAGATGGAAAGTATTCAGCCTGGAACTCAGTGACCAGTGATGTTCCACAGGGATCTGTCCTGGGACCTCTGCTCTTTGTGATCTTTAGAAATGACTTGGATGAGGAAGTAGAAGGGTGGGTTAGTAAGTTTGGCAATGACATGAAGGTTGGTGGAGTTATGGATACTGTGGAGGGCTGTTGTAGTTTGCACTGGAACATTGACAGGATGCAGAGCTGGGCAAAGAAATGGCTGATGGATTTCAACCCAGAAAAATGTGAAGCAATTCATTTTGGAAGGTCAAATTTGAATGCAGAATGCAGTGTTAATGGCAGGATTCTTGGCAGTGTGGAGAAACAGAGGACCTTGGGGTCCACATCCATGGATCCCTCAAAGTTGCTACTCAAGTTGATTGGGCTGTTAAGAAGGCGTATGGTATGTTGGCTTTCATTGTCAGGGGAATTGAGTTTAAGAGCTACGAGGTTATGCTGCAACTCTATAAAACCCTGGTTAGACCACACTTGGAATATTGTGTTCAGTTCTGATCGCCTCATTACAGGAAGGATGTGGATGCTTTAGAGAGGATACAGAAGAGATTTACCAGGATGCTGGCTGGACTGGAGGGCAGATCTTATGAAGAAAGGCTGAGGGAGATGGGCTTTTTTCATTGGAGCAAAGAAGGATGAGAGATGACTTGATAGAGGTTTATAAGATGACGAGAGGAATAGATAGAGTGGATAGCCACTCAGGCCAAAATGACTATTATGAGGTGGAATAATTTTAAGGAAGGCGCAGGGGAGATGTCAGAGGTAGGTTCTTTACACAGAGAGCGGTGAGTGCGTGGAATGTGCTGCTGGCAGTGGTAATGGAGTTAGATACATTAGGGACATTTAAGTGACTCTTAGATAGGCACATGGATGATAGTAAATGTAGGGTATGCAGGGTGGTTTGCTTTTAGAGTAGGATAATAGGTCGGCACAACATTGTGGGCTGAAGAGCCTGTACTGTGCTATACTGTTCTATGTTCTATGTTCTTATAAGTTCATCATAACCTTCCTGCTCTTGGACTCTATGGCCTACGTTGATGAAGCTCAGAACATTGTATGTTTTAAAAACTGCAGTCTACTTCTCCTGCCACCTTTAATGACTTATGTACATATATGCCCATATCTCTGCTCCAGCACACCCTTAGAATAGTCCTCATTATTTTGTACTATCCCTTGATGTTCTTTGTATCAAAGTATATCACTGCACATTCATTCATTTCAGTTAATCTGCCACCAATATTTCTTTTTAATTTTTCTCTTTGGTGTGTGGATTTCTGCGGTCCGTGCATGGCAACGACTTCTGGAAACAGAAAGCAATACGTTGACATGCCAATTGTGCCAATCAACATGCATGGTATCCTGCAGAACCCTCAGAGTAGTTGCACAACTCCATGCAACTCAGAGGGAACAGTGTCATCTCACTGCCCACCTCCATCAAGTTGACTTTTTGAAATTGTACATTATCATCCTCACTGTTTTATGTCATCTGCAAACTTAGAAATTGTTCTTGAACACCAATATCTAGATTATTTCCAAATATCAGAAAAAAACAAAGGTCCCAATACTGACCATTGGGGAACTCCACCACAGCCCTTTCTCCAGCCTGAAAAATACTCATTCATCATTATTCTCCATTCTCAAGCATTCAACTGATATTGTATCCACATTGCTTTTGTCCCTTTTATTCCATGACTTATCAGTTTCCTCAGAAGTCTCATGTGGCATGGTACAGAATCCATTTTGGAAGCCCCCATGAGCCACTTGCCAAACCTTTCTGTTGCCTCTTAAAAAATACTCCAGCAAGTTAGTTAGACATGATTTTCTTTTAACAAATCCATGCTGACTCTTCTGGATTAAAGCACATTTTCCTGGTGACTATTACTTTATCCTGAATAATTATTTCTCAGCATTTTCCCATCACCAAATTAAACTGAGTGGTCAGTAATCACTGGATTGATCTTTGAAACGCCAGTGAACATCTCCAATCTTCCACCATCAGTTCCAGAATCACAGAATATTGAAAGATTATTGCCAGCACTGTTTTTCGGCCACTTCCTTCATTATCTTTAAATGCATCTCATTTGGCCTATGTGCCCTATCACCTTTAAGCAATGATAGCTTACCCAATACCACCTCCATAACAATTTCAAGTCTCTCTTGAGATCAAGCTTCCTCCTCTGTCACCATGAGCCTATGCAGCATTTGCCTTGTATGTAAAGGGAGATGCAAAATATTCATTTATGCTACTCTTCCTTTTACCACTGATGTATTTATATTCCCTTCTTATTTCGTATTCCCAACTGCTTCTCTACCTCCCTGTGAATCTTTTGTATTTAGCTTGGTTCTCAATTGAATTCACTACCTAATCTAAGCACATTTCTTCTTTTAATCATTTTCCACTTCCTTTGTCAGGGAGCTTTGGACTTGTTTATCTTACCTTTTCTATTTTGAGGGAATACACCTTATGTGTGCGCAAACCATCTCTGTTTTCTAGGTTCACCAACCTTCGGTTTTAGTCTCTTGGGCCTAATGCCATTGTTGCCTGTTGAAGTCAGCTCTCCTCTGGTTGATTATTTTTACTCTGTATTGACCAACGCTGTTTCCCGCCATTGTTGTAAACCTAATTATACAACGACGCTGGTGTTTCCAAGATGGTGACAGAGTAGGGTTCCTGTGCTGCAACTCATCCACTCTGACTGCTTTTCTTTTCTTTTCCTTTTCAACCCCTCTCTCCTCTTTCTTCTCTTTCCTTACTTTGTCCTGAGCCTGGATGGCATCAGCAGCAGCAAGAGTTCAGTGCATGAACCTTGAGCGGTCTTGAGCCAGATCCAGAGCATGGACCTCAGGCAGGACTACCGTGGACCTTGAGCAGGCCCAGCACAGAGGAGAGTGAGGCCCTAATTACTTTTCTGGAGCAAGCACAAAGCATGGAATCAGTGGCTACCTTGGCAGAGGCCATGTTGGCAAGGTTGTTGGCCTGTTTGCTGAGCTGGCTAGTTATTGTACAGACGTTTCGTCACCATGCTAGGTAACATCATCAGTGTGGCCTCCAATGAAGTGATGTTGTTCTACTCCCCTTGGAATGTATATGATCTGATCTGTTAAGTTGCGTTGTCATTTCCGGCTCATTTTTGCATGGATTTGTATATGGGGACTAATTCCACATGTTAGTTGAATGCATTATGGGTGCAGAACCAGGCCTCTAGGAATTCCCGAATGTGTCTGTGGTTGGCTTGAGCTAGGAAGGTCATGTTGTCTCAGTTAAATTGATAGCCTTCATTGACTTAGTGCTCTCAGATGAGGGAAAGTTCGTCATGTCGTTTTGCTGCTAGGTGGTGTTCATGTATCCTGATGACTAGTTTCCTTCCGGTCTGGCCAATGTAATATTTGTTGCAGTCATTGCAAGGTATTTTGTAAACTACGTTGGTCCTGCATGCCATGAGTATGGGGTCTTTGGTCCTTGTGAGTGTTTGTTGTAGTGTGGTTATGGGTTTGTGTGCTACCATGTTTCGTTGTGTTCATAGGAGTCACATTGTCACTTCTGATATGTTCTTGATATAGAGTAATGTGGCCAGTGTCTTTGGGTGTGCTGTGTCCTCTTGGTGTTGTCTATCCAGTAGGCACCTGCTGATGAGGTTGTTGGGATATCCGTTGTTAGTAAGTCCCTTGTATAGGTGCTGTTCCTCCTTCTTGCATTGTTCTGGTGTGTTGTAGTGAGTTTTGGCCCATTTGAATAGGGTCCTAATGCAGCTTTGTTTGTGGACATTGGGGTGATTGCTGTGGAAATTGAGGATTTGGTCAGTGTGGATTGCCTTTCTATATAGTGTGGTTTGGAACTCCCCTTTGGCCATTCGTTCTACCCTGACGTCTAGGAACGGAAGTTGATTGTTGTCTTCCTCTCCTCTCGTAAATTTGATCCCGGTGAAAATGTTATTGATGAGATGGTTTGTTTCTTCTAACTTTGTGTGTTTAATGATGATAAATGTGTTGTCCATGTTATCGAATACACAGTTATGGCTGTATGAGGTGGAGTGCAGTGCGTTTAGTCTTTGCATGACTGCCTCTGCAATAAGTCCTGAGATGGGTGACCCCACAGGTGTGCCATTGGTTTGTTTGTATATTTAGCCATTAAAGATGAACTGTGTGGTGAGGCATAGGTCCAGTAGTCTCAGTATGTTGTCCTTGCTGATGGAGCTATTTGGAGTCAGCACTCCTGCTGCATCCAGTAACATGGCAAGTGTTTCTTTGGCCACTGGTATGTTAATGGACATAAATAATGTTGTGACATCAAATGATACCATAATCTCGTTGTCGTTGATTTTAATGTTCTTGAGCTTGTTATGGAATTCCTGGTTGAGTGGATGGAGTGGGGTGATGTTGGCAAGATAGACCCAGTGGCAAAAGATGGCACCAGAGGGTCGGCGACTTCATTGTTGGTTGGATCCGGCAGCAAAGCACAGGAAGAAGGGATCAAGGCAACGTCAGTGAGGTTGGCCCAGCAGTGAGAGACATGACTCTGACGTTGGTGGGTCCAGTGCAGCAAGCAATGAAGTGGAAGCAGAGGAGTATCAGACCAGCGGCAAAGATAGTGCCTGAGGATCAGCAATTTCGATTTTTTGTTGGATCTGTTGTAGATGGTGGCGAAGCAGTTGTGGAGGGATGGCGGTGAAGGCATTGTTTATGGAGATGACTGATGGACTCTTTTCAGCTATACCTTTCTTTTTTCTTTATTCTTAATTTATTCAAAATGGTGGTGTTTTATGATGATAAATGAAAGCCTTTCACTGTATTTTATTGTACTTTTACTGTAAAATACACATGACAATAAAATCAAAATCAATCAAAATCAGATGGATCACTGCTTCCCAAACATTTCCCTGCAATCACTTCATCTACTTAGCTCAATGCATTCCCAAGAGACAGGTCTAACAATGCCTCCTTTATTCTCGGACTTGACAATACTACTGAGAGTCTTCATGTCTCAGTGATGGTAACCATAAAAATATCTTTCAATTCCAGATGATTTTGTTTAATTGAATTTAAATGGGGTTTAAATTCATGTAACCAGAGCATCAGACTGGGCCTCTTGGTCAACCTAGGCCAGTGACATTATCAGTATGTAATTGTCTCCCCTCAAGTATTTTGAGCAGCATCACTCATATCAGCAGTGTTTCAAGAAGGTATAATATTAATACCCTCTCACACATCCTCATTGAATAGGCATGGCAAACCACAGTGCACTCATATATTGGTGATTGCTTTTAGTAATTCTTGGCAGCAGATTTGAAACAGACAACCTTCCTGCCTCTGGGCTGGAAATATTCTGTGGCAAGAAAAATGCGTGAACTGCAGAGCAGATGGTAAAGATTGAATTGGAAGTCCAAGCAATTTAGATTCTATGCAACAATGCAAAAAATTTTCAAGCTCTCCACTTATGATATTGAAATCACTTTATCCGTACTCTGTCAGATGAGCAGGTGATATTTCTCCACAATAAATGATGCTGTGTGCAGTTGGTTCAGAAATTAAATGCTAGTGCAGTTGCAGATGTTTTGTCAGATTTTTCTTCTCCAGTGATGGAGCACTCCTCTGCTGAATAATGCTGCATGATAGCACTCTGGCCAAAAACTGCAGAAACATACTTAATGAATGGAGGTGAACTCAAATATCAATCCATACAGCAATACAAAGACTCAGCCCATAAATGTGGGCCCAATGCTTTGTTGTCAGAATTAGTGCCCATTTCTCTTGACATTTAAAACAACAGATTTTTGAGAAATTAATAAATTCTAAGGTTTTGGAGTAGATTTGAAGCTCAGGTTGTGGGCGTTAAGGTTGGTTGGCTTGCCGAGCTGGTTTGTTGCTCTGCAGATGTTTCATTACCCTGCTGGGTGACATCACTAGTGCAGCCTTCAATGAAGTGTCAGTGTATTTTCCCACCTGGTTTTTAAACTCTGGAGTCAGTTGAGCTGGATTGTTTCACTTTCAGTTTTCCTTCGTAGTGGAGTGTATATGGGGTTAAATTCTATGTGTTTATTGATGGCTTTCTTCGTGGAGTACCAGGCTTCTAGGAATCTCTATGCCTGTCTCTGCTTAGCTTGGCCCAGGATTTTGGTGTTGTCCCAGTCAAATTGGTGGTTCTCCTTATCCACATGGATTGAGATGAGTGAATATTAGTTGTGTCTTTTGAGATCCCCTACTCCCAACTCCTCTGCCTCCACCACATCTGCTCCCAAAATGGGGTGTTCCACTTCCACACATCCCAGATGTCCTCCTATTTCAAGGACCGCAGCCTCGCCATTCGGTGGTTGAAAATGACCTCAACCACATCTCTTGCTCTTTCACACCTCTGCCCTCACATCCCTCCCCCCAACATAAACAAAGACAGAATCCCCCTTGTCCTCACATATTACACACGAACCTTCATAACCAACGTATCATTCTCTGCCACTTCCGCCACCGACAGTTTGACACCACAACCAAAGATATATTTCCATCTCCACCCCACCTGCCTTTCGTAGGGACCACTCTTTCCGCAACTCTGTCGGCCACTCCACATTCTCCACTAGCTCCAAGATCCCCTTTCCCTGCAACTGCAGGAGGTGCTACACCTGACCTTACACCTCCACCCTCACCTCCAATCAAGGCACAAAGCAAACCTTCCACATGAGACAGAAGTAATAGGAACTGCAGATGCTGGAGAATCCGAGAATACAAAGTGTAGAGCTGGATGAACACAGCAAGCCAAGCAGCATCTTAGGAGCACAAAAGCTGACGTTTCGGGCCTAGACCCTTCATCAGAAATGGGGGAGGGGGAGAGGGTTCTGAAATGAATAGGGAGAGGGGGGAGGCGGATCGAAGATGGATAGAGGAGAAGATGGGTGGAGAGGAGACAGACAAGTTGAAGAGGCTCTTCCCTCTTTAACTTGTCTGTCTGCTCTCCACCTATCTTCTCCTCTATCCATCTTGGCCTGCTGTGTTCACCCAGCTCTACACTTTGTTACATGAGACAGAAGTTCACCAGCACATCCGTCAACTTAGTCTATTGTATCCGCTGCTCCTGAAGTGGCTTCCTATACATCGGTGAAACCAAGCAGAGGCTCGGAGACCTTGATTTGTAGAGCACCTGCGTTCTGTTCATGACAAATGACAACACCTGGTCGTGAAGCATTTCAACACTCCTCCCACTCCCTGAGTGACATGTCCATCCTGGGCATCCTCAAGTGTCACAATGATACCGCATGTAAACTGGAGGAACAATACCTCATATTCCACCTTGGGAGCCTACAGCCCAATGGCCTGAACATGGAATTCACCAGTTTCAAAATCTCCCTACGCCCAGCCTCATCCCATGACCAACTCTCCCTCTCATTCCCACCTACTTGACCTGATATAACTTAACCATCTTCTCTCCCACTTTTCCACACCTTACTGACCAACCCCACACCACTCCCTACCTGAACTCAACTATCACCATTCTACCTACTTCACCAGCCTCACCCCTCCTTTGTCTATTTTCTTCTGAGCTCTCTTCCCCCTCCTCATTTCTGAAGAAGGCTCCTGACCTGAAACATCCTGCTCCTCTGATGCTGCCTGGCCTGCTGTGTTCCTCCAGCTCCACACTATGTTATCTCTGACTCCAGCATCTGCAGTTCTTACTATTTCTCCATGTGTGTAGTGCAGTTCTCATGACTGTGCTGCATTGAGACCTGGAATTTGCATCACTGACATGTAAGAATGTAAGAGGAATTGCAACAGCATTACCTCCACAGCATCTTCTGGATTCAATGGGAGAACCATCAACCAAATACTACCATCTTTCTTGAGATCAAGTGCCTCTAGATGGTTCAAAATCTTCTCCTGTCACCGTGTTCTGCTGGGTCAACTCTCAAATGACTGGCATTCAAAAGGAAGGCAAAGACAATGCTTCAAAGACTCTCTGAAGCTCCCCTGGAAATATGGCAGCATTACCATTGATACCTGGGAGGACCTTGCTACCAATCATTCAAAATGATGTCAACTGATCCATCAAGATGCCTCATGCTTTTGTCCCAACATCCTGATGATGAAGCGGGGGCTGAATTAGAAGGAAAGAAAAGGAAGCAAATCTTGCTGTCTGTATCTTGTGGTACTTGCTGCCCCATCCAGCAAAAGATCTGAGGCCTGTTCGGCCACATGAAATCTCACAGGAGAAGTTTATGATCCAGAGTGAATTGAACCAAGAAACTGTTGGCAAGCACTTTTGCTATTTAAAGTTACATTTTCCTCTATATTTGTCATTTCCGAGCAGCTATTTCTAAGTATCAAAGCAGCCATAGCCACTTCAACACATTGACCAGGAACCAATTCCACAATTTTGCAAGGCAGGCTTGACGCCATTTGCCTAGTGAGCAAAAGTAGAGGTGAATATCAGGAAGCTGTAGAGCAAAGTAATCATCAAACCAGTGCAGTTTACAGAATGAGCAGCACTGTTGATACTGATAGTGAACCCTAACAGCTCAGTTTGCCTTTGTGGGGATTCAAAGCAAATGGGAAACTGCACCTTGCAGCTGAATAAAAACCAAATCCGTCACATACAAGACTTGTACACAAAGTTGATGGTTGGGGAGGTGTGAGGCTGGAGACTATCCTTTGCAAAGCTGCATATGATCCACGCCTAACCGCAATTGTGACTGGATGAGCAGCCTCAGAATAGGCTACAATTAACATCCATAAGGGTTTATACCAGTATATAAGACTGCCATTTGGGGTATCACCAGCCTGTGCCCTTTTCCAGGAGCCCATGGAAAACATTTTGTAAGGGTGACGCCAAGTTGCCATTTATGTGGATGATGTGCTAATAACCAGGAAGATAAATAAAGAGAACTTCGAGAACTTGGACATAGGCTTAAATGTTTCAGCAAGGTGGGCATACATCTTAGAAGGGAAAAATACACGTTCCGGGCACTCCAAGTGACCTACTTGTGTTACAAAGTTGACACAACTGGGTTGCTGTGTTTGGTTGGCTCGCCGAGCTGGTTTGTTAGTTCGTAGATGTATCATTACCCTGTTGGGTAATATCATCAGTGCAGCCTCCAATGAAGCACTGTTGTGTTTTACTACCTGGTATTTAAACTCTGGAGTCCGATGGAATTAGTTACCTCATTTCTGATTTTTCTTTGCAGTGGTGTCTATATAGGATCTAATGCTACATGTTTATTGATGGCCTTCTTGGTGGAGAACCAAGCCTCTAGGAATTCCCGTGCTTGTCACTGTTTGGCCTGTCCTAGGATCCTGATGTTGTCCCATTTGAACTGGTAATTCTCCTTATCCGTGTGAGTGGAGACAAGTGAGTACTGGTCGTGTCTTTTTGTTGCTTTTGTGCTTTTGTTGATGCTCATGTATCCTTGTGACTGGGTTTACAGGTTGCACCCATTGGAAGATAAAGTGAGGGCATCAAGATGCTGACATAGCTGTGTGGGTGGGGCAGTGCCCAGAGTGCCAACAAGGCCAAAAATTGCCACCGGTGGTGGCCCTACATTTGCGGGAATGGCTGGGAAACCCTGGACATAGTTGCATGTTGACCATGCCTGTCCTTTCATGGGTTCAATGTTCCTGGTCATTGTGGATGCCCATTCAAAGTGATTGGATGTACATAAAGTTCGTTCAGCAAAATTGAGGATGGCAACTGAGAAGCTGCGAGCATGGTTCATGATACCTGGTCTCCCACAAGTGTTGGTCACGGACACTGGAATGTCATTTACCAGCAGGGAATTTGAGTATTTCCTAAAGTCAAATGGCATTCAGCACAAAAGGACAACTCCATCCCATCCATCGTCCAATGGTCTGGCAGGAAGAGTGGTCCAAAGGCAGGCTTAAAGAAGCAGTCTACAACGTCACTTGATACCAAACTATCTGGCTCACGTTCAATTATAGGACCAACCCTCATGCAACACAGTAATAACTCTAGCTGAGTTGCTGATGGGGAGAAGGCTCTGTACCAGGTTAAACCTGATATTCCCAGGCCTGGTGGGGAGGGTGAAAAGGCAGCAGGAATGCCAATGCAGACCACATGCCTCCTCTAAGGAAGAGAGACAATCTAATTTGGGGGACGAAGTTTGGTGCCAGTATTGTGGAATTGGCTCTGTATGGGTATGAGGCGAGAATAATGCAAGGTCAGCTCTGGAGACTTACAAAGTTCGGGTAGGTGAGGCTTTCCTGAACAAACATGTGGTTCACCTAAAAGCTGTTACCTCGCAAACAGGGCAAGAGTAAAACATACCTGTTCCCACAGAATAGCCAGAGACCCCATCAGAAACCGTAGGTTCTCCCCCTCCATCTAGTGCCAAGGAAACCTCAGATTTGGAGATGGATGGCAGCCTCGATACCATTACTGCTGGAAGAGGAGAAAACTTTCCCGAGACATTCCAGGCACAAGAGATGGGCTATGGTCTGGTACACACCACCTGGTTCAGAGTCAGAGAAATTGAACCTAGGACAAGAGCATCGCAGGAAAAGCCATGAGAGGAAGACTCGGCCTACATCTCCGGACACTGAGGGAGAGGGATGTGGTGATTGGAACAAGGTGGATCTTATTGATTACAAGATCCTTGATTGTGTTTGTTCTCCTGGGCCAATCGGAGAGTCCTGGTTAATTAATATAAAGAGGAAATTTAGACTCACTTCTCAGTTCAGGGACTGACTCTGAGCTGGCCACGGCCACGGCCATGGCCACGGCCAGGGCCAGTGCACTGTGACTTGGTGATGGGATACCAGGCCCTGTGCAGTTATTCCACAGGGTCTCTAGGCAATTCCTGTGAAAGTGAGGATCTTATTGTAATAAATTAGGAAGCCCAACAGGACAGGAATGTTATTTATTGTTGAACACCAAAACAGTGACTACTTGTGGCTAATATAGCTATAACAGTCTAGTTCAGTCCTACATGAGCCATTCTACAGACCTACCTCTGGGTCTGCGTTTTTTAAAAAAAACTTATTCTTCTGAACAACCAGTTCTTACGCACCTCTGGAACAGGAATCCAGGTCTCTCAGTTGAAGGGTAGAGACACTATCACTGTACCACCAAGGGCTCAAGTGATGATTTCCAGCTGGGTACACCTTTGCCTGTTACCAAGGGAACTCATACTCACCAAGCTCCACAAGGAGAACAATTAGTGATTCCCTGTGGGCCTTGTAGGGGTTATCACACTTACCAAGTGGAGAACTTGCATCCCACAGCTACATGAAAAATGTGGAACTAATGAACTGCACTACTTACTCAGCTACAGCAACAGTGCCTAATTCATTACATTTTTAAAAATGATATTGACTTTTTATTGCAAATGAGATTAGATATTTTATACTGGAGAGCAGATAATCTTATCTTCTCGATAAAGTAAACTAGATGACAGCTCCAGTTAGGTGATAAAGCATACTCTTTGGTTTATGTTTTATGAAGCCCTGTTTCCTACGGTGCTTTCTGAAAGGCAGTGATACAAGCTGGCAAATTGTTTCAAGGTCATCTATAGTAGTTTGCTAGCTTGCCCAAAATCATTCATCATGTGTGAACGTTGGCAGCAATTGTCAGCAGGACATTGAAGGTAGGGACATTACAGCCAAACTGATCTTTGATTGTCTGAATCCACCCCCACCTTTCTTTGATAAGTAGAAATCAGAAACCACAGCTGATTCTGTTCCAGGCACTTTCGAAATTACCGACATCCTCAACAAACTCTTCTTTTTCTGCTCTAACAGACATCAAAGACTGTAAGATGCCGAATTCTTTCATATTTATTTCAAGAGACAGACCTCTGCAACCATTCAGCACCCTAATCTCACTACTGACCTTCTCCAGGATCAGCCCTGTGCCATTAAACCACGCAGGTGCTCCAAAAGTTCGTGTGGATCACATGACTGTTGTTTCCACTGACATCGAAGATCACGTGACTGCAACTTCCACTGATGTTGAAAATCACGTGACTGCTGCTTCCGCTGATATTGAAGACCATGTGACATCACTGATGACCAGGTTACTTCCGCTTCTGCCCTGTGCGCACACCCACTCTGGATGAAGTCTCCTCTCCGCCCCTGACCGCAGCTCTACACCCAGCCCCAGCCCCAAGCCCTGCTGAGTATTCACCATGCCCCTAGACCTCCCCACTCATTATGGCTGAATGGTCAGTCCTTACCAAAGGGCTCACCTTCATTTCCCTGTGCCACAGGGGAACGAATTCAGCTCATATCATGATGTCGAACTCTTTTTCTACCAGCTCCTCCTCCTCCTCCTCACCTATTTCTGTAAATAGGAATCCAACCCACCTTGTAACAACCCCTTTTCCTGCCTCCAGCAAACTCCATCCTTCTGAATACCCCCTCCTGGCCTCCATCCCTCTTTCGAACTCTTCATCTCAAATTCACATGCTGTGACATTTTTGCTTGGACCTCTCCTCTCACTTACTCCATCCTCTCCCAATCAGAATATGCAGCCATATGCCCCCTTCACCTGTATCCCCCATGGGGAGGGCCTAAAAGCCCTCTGCTTCTTCTTCTCCCTTAGACCTAATCAGACCCCCTCCACCGATACTCTCATTTGCTTGGTCCTCACACTCAACAATTTTTCTGTTGATTCCTCTCACTTCCTACAAACCAAAGGGGTGGCCATGGGCATCCGTATGAGCTCGAGCTATGCCTGTCTGTTTGTAGGATTCGTGGAACAGTCCCTCGTCCACAACTACACTGGCACTATCCCTTACCTCTTTCTCCATTATGTTGATGACTGCATTGGTGCTGCCTAGTGCTCCTATGAGGAGCTCAAACAGTCCATGAACTTCAACAACACCTTCTGCCCTGCTCTCCAATTCACGTGGACCATTTCTGACACCTCCCTCCCCTTCCTGGACCTCTCCAACACCATCTCTGGAAACCAACTCACCCCAGGATATGCATTTCAAACCCAATGACTCCCAAAACATTTCTTCTCACCCACCCTCCTGCAAAAATGCTATCCTATACTCTCAATTCCTCCATCTCCACCACATCTGCTTCCAGGATGAGGTATTTTACTCCAGGATGTCCCAGATACCCTGCAAATTTAGGGACTGGAATTGCCCCTCCTCTGTAATTAATTTGGGGGTGGCACAGTGGCTCAGTGGTTAGCACTGCTGCCTCACAGTACCAAGGACCTGGGTTCAATTCAACCCTCGGGTGACTGTTTGTGTGGAGTTTGCACATTCTCCCTGTGTCTGCATGGGCTTCCTCCAGGTGCTCAGGTTTCCTCCCACAGTCCAAAGATGTGCAGGCTAGGTGGATTGACCATGCAAAATTGCCTGTAGTGTTCAGGGATATGTAGATTAGGTGGGTTATAGGGCATGGGTCTGGGTGAGATGCAGTAAGCATTAGTGTGGACTTGTTGGCCCAAAGGGCCTGTTTCCTCATTGAAGAGATTCTATATAATTAAGGATGTCCTCAACTGCATCTCCTCCAATTCCCACACTTCTGCCTCCAAACCTCCTCCCCCCAACAACAATAAGGATGGAGTCCCCTCAGTCCTCACATACCACCCCACCAAACTCTGAATCCAACACATCACCCTCCAACATTTCTACCACCTACAATCAGACCCCACCACCAAAAAGATATTTCGTTCCCTACCCCTGTCCGTTTTCCACAGGGACCTTTCATTCCGCAACTCCCTCGTCAGCTCTACACTCCCCATCAACTTCTCCACCACACCCAGGACCTTTCCTTGAAACCACAAGAAGCGCAACATCTGCCCCTATACCTCCCTTCTCACCTCTGTCCAAGGGTCCAAACAATCCTTCCAGATCTGGCAGAGATTCACCTGCACTTCATCCAACCTGATCTACTGTATCCATTGCTTTCGATGTGGTTTCCTCTATATTGGGCAGACCAAACGCAGACTCGGGAACTGGTTAGCAGGGCATCTGTGCTCTGCAAGCACCAACCAACCCGACTTTCTGGTAGCCATCCATTTTAATTGCCCTCCCACTTCCCAGGTGGCATGTCCATCCTTGGCCTCCTCCACTGTCAGTGAGGCCAAACGAGTGAGGAGGAACAGCGCCTGATGTTTCACCTTGGGAGCTTACAGCCCATTGGTATAAATATTTGACTTTACCAGCTTCAAAATCCCTCCACCCCAGCCTCATCCTGTGTCCAGGCTTTGACTTCCTCCTCGCCTCCCTGACTTGACCTAACCTGTCCATCTTCCTACTCACCTATCTGCTCCAATGTTCCACTGACCAATCATAACAACCCTCTAGCTGCATCCAGCTATCACCACCTTACCATGGGTGGCACGGTGGCTCAGTGGTTAGCACTGCAGCCTCACAGCACCAGGGACCTGGGTTCAATTCCAGCCTCTGGTAATTGTCTGTGAAGAGTTTGCACATTCTCCCTGTGTCTGCGTGGGTTTCGTCCGGGTGCTCCGGTTTCCTCCCACAGTCCAAAGATGTGCAGGCTAGGTGGATTGGCCATGCTATATTGCCTGTAGTGTTCAGGGGTGTGTGGGTTATAGGGGGATGGGTATGGGTCTGGGTGGGATGTTTCAAGGGGCGGTGTGGACTTGTTGGGCTGAAGGGCCTGTTTCCGCACTATAGGTAATCTAATCTAAACCACCTACCTATCCCCTCCCTTCATTTACTTCTGGGCTCCCCTTCCCTTCCCCAGTCCTGATGAAAGACTTTGGCCTGAAACATTAACTTTCCTGCTCCTCGGATGCTATCTGACCTCCTGTGCTCTCCCAGCTTCACATTTATTGACCCTGACTAATTTACCTTCTGTTCAGCAAATGTTGTCCAATTGTAGAACCACGTTTAATGGTGGATCAGAGATAATGGGAACTGCAGATGCTGGAGAATCCGAGATAACAAAGTGTAGAGCTGGATGAACACAGCAGGCCAAGCAGCATCTTAGGAGCACAAAAGCTGACGTTTCGGGCCTAGACCCTTCATCAGAAAAGGGGGATGGGGAGAGGATTCTGAAATAAATAGGGAGAGGGGGAGGCAGACCAAAGATGGATAGAGGAGAAGATAGGTGGAGAGGAGAGTATAAATGGGGAGCTGGGGAGGGGATAGGTCAGTCCAGGGAGGACGGACAGGTCAAGGTGGCAGGATGAGGTTAGTAGGTAGGAAATGGCGGTGCAGCTTGAGGTGGGAGGAGGGGATAGGTGAGAGGAAGAACAAGTTAGGGAGGTGGGGACAAGCTGGGCTGGTTTTGGGATGCAGTGGGGGGAGGGTAGATTTTGAAGCTTGTGAAATCCACATTGGGCTGCAGGGTTCCCAAGTGGAATATGAGTTGTTGTTCCTGCAACCTTCGGGTGGTATCATTGTGGCAATGCAGGAGGCCCAGGATGGACACGTCGTCCAAGGAGTTGGGGGGAGGGGAGTTGAAATGGTTCGCAACTGTGAGGTGTAGTTGTTTGTTGCGAACTGAGCGTAGGTGTTCTGCAAAGTGGTCCCCAAGCCTCCGTTTGTTTTCCCCGATGTAGAGGAGGCCACAACAGGAACAGTGGATATAGTATATCACATTAAGAGATGTGCAGGTGAACATTTGTTTGATGTGAAACGTCTTCTTACGGCCTGGGATGGGGGTGAGGGTGGAGGTATGGGGCAGGTGTAGCACTTGCTTTGGTTTCAGGGGAAAGTGCCGGGTGTGGTGCGGCTGGAGGGGAGTGTGGGGCAGACAAGGGAGTGGTCCCTCCAGAAAGTACATAAGGGTGGGGAAGGAAAAATGTCTTTGGTAGCAGGGTCAGATTAGATTAGATTCCCTACAGTGTGGAAACAGGCCCTTCGGCCCAACAAGTCCACACCGTCCTTGAAGTATGCCACTCAGACCCGTCCCCCTATAACCCACATACCCCTGAACACTACGGGCAATTTAGCATGGCCGATCCACATAGACCACACATCTTTGGACTGTGGGAGAAAACCGGAGCACCTGGTGGAAACCCACGCATACAAGCAGAGAATGTGCAAACTCCACACAGACAGTTGCCCGAGGCTGGAATTGAACCCGGGTCCCTGGTGCTGTGAGGCTGCAGTGCTAACCACTGAGCCACCGTGCCACCCAAATTGCAGATGGCGGAAATTTCGGAGGATGATGCTTTGGATTTGGAGGTTGGTGGGGTGGTACGTGAAGACGAGGGGAATTCTGTTTTGGTTATTGTTGCGGATAGGGGGTGTGAGGGATGAGTTGCGGAACATGTGGGAGACACAGTCGAGGGCATACTCGATCACTGTGGAGGAGAAGTTGCAGTTTTTGAAAAAAGAGGACATCTGGGATGTTCGGGAGTGGAATACCTCATCTCGGGAGCAGATGCGGTGGAGGTGAAGGAATTGGGAATAGGGGATGGCCTTTTTACAGGACGGTGGGTGAGAGGAGGAATATTCTAGGTAGTTGTGGGAGTCGGTAGGCTTAAAATGGATATCGGTTTCCAGGTGGATGCCAGAGATGGAGACAGAGAGGTCCAGGAAGGAGAGAGAGGTGTCAGAGCTGGTCCAGGTAAACTTAAGGTTGGGGTGGAAGGTGTTAGTGAAGTGGATGAACTGTTTGAGATCCTCGTGGGAGCACGAGGCAGCGCCGAAACAGTCATCAATGTAACGGAGGAAGAGATGAGGGATAGGGCCAGTGTAGCTTTGGAAGAGGGATTGTTCCACGTACCCTACAAAGAGGCAGGCATAGCTTGTGCCCATGGAGGGGGACTGGTCAGGTCTGCGGGACAGGAAGAAGCAGAGGGCTTTTAGGCCATCAACATGGGGCATGCAGGTATATAGGGACTGGATGTCCAGAGTGAAAATGAGGGGTTGGGGAATGGGGAGTTGGAAGTTCTGGATGAGGTGGAAAGCGTGGGTGGTGTCACGGACGTAGGTAGAGAGTTCCTGGACCAAGGGGGAGAAAATGGAATCCAGATAGGTGGAAATGAGTTAGGTGAGGCAGGAGCAGGTAGAGACAATGCATTGACCAGGGCAGTCAGGTTTGTGGATTTTGGGAAGGAGATAGAAGCTGGCAGTGAGGGGTTGGGGAACGATGAGTTGGAGCCTGCGGTTGGGAGGTCACCTGAGCTGATGAGGTTGTGGATGGTTTGGGAGATGGTAGTTTGGTGCTGGGGAGCGGGTCATGCTCCAGGGAATGAAAGGAGGATGTGTCGGAGAGTTGGCGGCTGGCCTCAGTACTGACCTCTTGGATCTGTCTGTCTTCTCTCACACTATCTTCTCCTTTATCCATCTTCTATCTGTCTCCCCCTGTCTTCCTATTTGTTTTAAAATCCCCTTCCCCTCCCCCATTTCTGAAGAAGGGTCCCAACCCGAAACTTCAAGCTTTCCTGCTCCTCTGATGCTGCTTGGCCTGCTGTGTCCCTAATCAGATCTTGATTATCCAAATGTTGGTTGATCTTGTCCCTTAGTATCCTTTCCAATAACTTGCCTGCCACTGATGTTCGGCTAATTCCCTGGCTTGTCTTTGCTACCTTTCTGAAGCAGTGGGACAACATTAGCTACCCTCCAGTCTCCTGGAACTTCACCAGTGGCCAGAGACTCTGCAATTTCTTCCCTAGCCTCCCACAACATCTTAGGATGGAGTTGATCAAGCTCAAAGGATTTGTCCACTTTAATGCACTTTAAGGCTGCAAACCACCTCCTGTCGGGTAATATGTATCAGTCCAAAACATCCCCTACTTTTTTCCCTTATTTCCTTAACATCCATGTTTCTCTCCTCAGTTTTACTGAGGCGAAATATTCATTAAAAATCTCCCCCCATCTTCTGTGGCTCCACACTTGGACAACTATGCTGATCTTTAAGGGGACCTATTTTCTCCCTAGCCAACTTTTTACTCTTAATATGGCTGCTTTTGCAAGGCTCAAAACACAGTACCTTTTGTCTGTTGTATGAATAGTGACAATTTCTTGGTTACCTTAATAAGAGCCAAATATTAACATCATTATCACATTGCTTTATTCATGTTATAAAATATAATATATCACCAATCATGGCTGAGATAAGCTGATACTGAGCAAGGATCAAAACTGGAATCTGCTTAGCTACAAAGTGCCATGTTTAACTAGGGCGTGCTGAAGATCCTAGTGCACCTTTTGTTTTTATCAACAGACAACATTATTTGAGATCATTCTGTTGGCTTTCATGTGACTTTAAGAAAAATGCATCAAAGTAACAAGTGAAAATACAGGAACAAATCATTGAAGAGACCACATTTGGAGAACCAAGGATCACAATTTCAATATTGTCAGCAAGAGAGCTAGGAGTGAGACGAGGAGAAACTTCTTTACACAGATCATTGTTAGGTTTTGGAATGCGCTGCCTGGAAGAATGGTGGATGTGGGTTCCAAAAGAGACCCTGATATATACTTGAAAGTGATGAATTTAGGGAGCTTTGGAGATAGGTTGGAAATGGGACTAGCTGTGTAGCTGTTTTGGGAGCTGGTACAGACACAATAGATCAAATTACTTGCTTCTGTACTGTAAAATTCTCTGATTGTATTTAGATATCTCTAGCCAGCATTCATGATAAACATGAACAGGTGAACATAAATTAAATCTAAGGCAGCAATTTTAACCTCTGAGTGTAGATAATTATTAACTGTTCTGGCCTGGCTTTCTTATGCACTATAATCTCCTCAAATGCATAACTGCCTTTCAATTCACACGTCCATTATCCAATGTGTGCAAGAAAACCACAATGACAATTGCTGTCCGTAATTATTGGTAAGGAACATCTCTTCCTCCGTCCATGTATTCAATATTAGTACTGACAGTCTTGCAGGTCGCTAACAATGGTCAGAAGATTGATGGTACAAACTGATGTCATTATTGCTGTTGTGCTTCACATTGGCAGTACACCACAGCAAACAGCTGCAAAGACCATGACCTCAATATTCCTTTTGGGGCAACTACACTGTGCTTTTCATGCTTGACCCCATTGTAATGCCAAAAGCAGGAGTAACATCTGAATTTATTTCCCACTTTTACTAAGATTGGCTCTAGAAAGCTGATTTTCGGTTTAATTACAGTTTACATCTCTTGGTGTGGTTGTGGTAAGTGTTAAACATTTCTGTGCTGCTTTTGTGAAAAATAAGACAATTGAAATGTAACAATTTTTTTCACTTTGTGTATCTGCTGGGAGCCCTCAATCCTTCCAGATCAAATGAATATTTTTTTAAAAAGTGGTTTCTTGCACCTCACCTGAAGAGTAACCTTGAACCCAATCTCTGAAAAACTTCTATTACTGTGAAGATGCGAACTTTCTTAGTTTTACAATTTCAAGCCTGTTCCAATGAGGTTAACAATTTATGGAAATTTTTGTGAAATTGGTCTACGGCCAGTCAGAACTGGCCATAGTCGTTGTTCTTCATTTGTAGTGGCTTTATGATCTCTCGTTGCTCACCCTTTCAAGCTGGCAGACTGGCCCTTAGCTTTACTGCTTATCTTTCTGATGAACATCTTTGTGAACTACGGTGTTTCTGGATCATTCAATAAATGTACAGTGTAAAATAACTGAGGAATCAGATTTAACATCACAATTGATGACAATTTATGGATTTTTCATTGCACTATACATAATTTTTGAAGAGTTTTGAATGTTTCTGAGGTCAGGTTTTAAGACAAAATGTCAACATTACCTGGAAATGAAATCAGAAATGTGTTAAATGGATTTAAAAAGACCTGAGAATCAATGGTTCTCAAAGCAGTTTGACAGCTAATAAGAAAATGCATCTTTTCAATGTAAATGAGTCCATCACAGGAACACCTAATTATATTTTTTACTACACACGTGTAAATCCCCCATCTTGCCCCATGGTCTTGCAAATAATTTCTCTTCACACAATTATCCAATTACTTTCTGAAGGAAATATTTGAACCTAGTTCAACCACACCTTCAGTTAGTATATTTCAGAGCCTAATGCGTTCATTGTGTACAAAAAAATATTTTTTTCACATCAGCTTTGCTTCTTTGTCATTCGACTTAAATCAATATTCACTGGTTCTTGTCCCTTTTGTTAACAGGAGGTTTCTCCCTATTGGCTCTGACCAAACCATTTTGAAAAGCTTTTATCAGATCTGTTCTCAACCCTTCACAGAAGAGCAGTCCTAGTTTCTTGTTTCTGTCCACACAACTGAGGTCCCTCTAACCTAGAATCTTTTCTGCACCCTCTCTATTGTCTTCACATCATCCCCAGTGTGATGCTCAGAACTGCGCACAATTCTACAAGTGAGGGTACCATAATATCCTTGCTTTTGAACACAAAGACTACTCTGAATTTATAGAGCTCAGTTTCTTATGTGACTTACGAATAACTTTATCAAACTGCACTGCCACTTTCAATGATTCATGCGTGTGTACTCCACTTCTGTACTATGGTCCTGCACCCATTTTAGAATTGCAATTGTTATTTTATATTGACTGTCTTCACTCTTCCTACTTACCAAAATATTGGGAGATAGTCATATGATGATAATATTATGATCTCTGAACCGCAGGCTAATGTTCCAGAATCATGATTTTGAATCCCACCACGGCAGACACCAAAATTTGAATTCCATCAAAATCCAGAATAAAAATATAGCCAGTTAAGTGGCAACCATGCAACCAATAGACAATAGACAATAGGTGCTGGAGTAGGCCATTCGGCCCTTCGAGCCAGCACCACCATTCATTATGATCATGGCTGATTATCCACAATCAGTATCCTGTTCCTGCCTTATCCCCATAACCCTTGATTCCACTATCTTTAAGAGCTCTATCCATCTCTTTCTTGAAAGTATCCAGAGAGTTGGCCTCCACTGCCTTCTGGGGCAGAGCATTCCATATATCCACCACTCTCTGGGTGAAGAAGTTTTTCCGCAACTCTGTTCTAAATAGCCTACCCCTTATTTTTAAACTGTGTCCTCTGGTTCTGGACTCACCCATTAGTGGAAATATGCTTCCTGCCTCCAGAGTGTCCAATCCCTTAATAATCTTATACGTCTGAATCAGATTCCCTCTCATCCTTCTAAACTCAAGTGTATACAAGCCCAGTCGCTCCAATCTTTCAACATATGATAGTCCCGCCATTCCGGGAATTGACCTCGTGAACCTACGCTGCACTCCCTCAATAGCAAGAATGTCCTTCCTCAAATTTGGAGACCAAAACTGCACACAATACTCCAGGTGCAGTCTCACCAGGGCCCTGTATAGCTGCAGAAGGACTTCTTTGCTCCTATACTCAATTCCTCTTGTTATGAAGGCCAGCATGCCATTAGCTTTCTTCACTGCCTGTTGCACCTGCATGCTTGCTTTCATTGACTGATGTACAAGAACACCTAGATCTCGTTGTACTTCCCCTTGACCGAACTTGACTCCATTGAGATAGTAATCTGCCTTCCTGTACTTGCCACCAAAGTGTATAACCGCACATTTATCCACATTAAACTGCATCTGCCATTCA
Organism: Stegostoma tigrinum; assembly: GCF_030684315.1. Taxonomy (NCBI): domain Eukaryota; kingdom Metazoa; phylum Chordata; class Chondrichthyes; order Orectolobiformes; family Stegostomatidae; genus Stegostoma; species Stegostoma tigrinum. The sequence goes on along the minus strand of NC_081370.1, from coordinate 60,131,043 downwards.
TCTGTCCACTCACCTAGCCTGTCCAAGTCACCCTGTATTCTCATAACATCCTCCTCACATTTCACACTGCCACCCAGCTTTGTGTCATCAGCAAATTTGCTAATGTTACTTTTAATGCCTTCATCTATATCATTAATGTATATTGTAAACAGCTGCGGTCCCAACATCGAACCTTGTGGTACCCCAATGGTCACCGCCTGCCATTCTGAAAGGGACCTGTTTATCACTACTCTTTGCTTCCTGTCAGCCAGCCAATTTTCAATCCAACTCAGTATTTTGCCCCCAATATGTGCCCTAATTTTGCTCACCAATCTCCAATGTGGGACTTTATCAAAGGCTTTCTGAAAGTCCAGGTACACTACATCCACTGGTTCTCCCTTGTCCATCTTCATAGACACATCCCCAAAAAATTCCAGAAGATTAGTCAAGCACAATTTCCCCTTCGTAAATCCATGCTGACTCTGACCTATCCTGTTACTGCTAAGCAAATGAGATGTAATTTCATCTTTTATAATTGACTCAGCATTTTACCCACCACTGACGTCAGGCTAACCGGTCTATAATTTCCTGTTTTCTTTCTCCCTCCTTTCTTGAAAAGTGGGACAACATTAGCCACCCTCCAATCCGCAGGAACTGATCCTGAATCTATAGAATATTGGAAAATGATTACCAATGTATCCACGATTTCTAGAGCCACCTCCTTAAGTACCCTGGGATGCAGACCATCAGGTCCCAGGGACTTATCAGCCTTCAGACTTAACAGTCTATCCAACACCATTTCCTGCCTAATATAAATACCCTTCAGTTCATCCATTACCCTAGGTCCTTCAGCCACTATTACATCTGGGAGATTGCTTGTGTCTTCCCTAGTGAAGACAGATCCAAAGTACCTATTCAACTCATCTGCCATTTCCTTGTTCCCCATAGTAAACTCACCTGTTTCTGACTTCAAGGGCCCACTGTCTATTTTTCTCAAAAACAACCTGGTTCACTCATGTCCTTCAGAGAAGGCGACCTCCCATCCTTGTCTGGTCTGGTGCCAGAGCAGTAAAGCGGTTGAATCTTAACAGTTCCTTTGGACAATTCAGGATGGGCAATAAATATTTGTATAACCAGTGACATGTTCATTCCATAAATTAATGTTGAATATATTTAACACTTCACATCTTTCTGCACTATATTTCACCTGCTACGTATCGACAAATTTAATCTACATGTCTTTCTGGGTTGGGTAAAGGATGTCAGCATTGTTTCCTGTGTTGGTTAATTGGCGCTGGAGGTGGTGGGAAGCAGACACAAGTCTAATTTTAACAAGGCTGGTGTTTTAACTGGCAGCAGGGAAATTTAAACAGCCAATTGGTGTCTGTGTCTGGTCAGATAGAAGGAGACAGCCATTATTATGGCTGTAGTGCATTATTGCTATATTACTGGTGGAATGCAGAGCACGGCAGGGTTGTGGCAGAAGCTGACTACCCTCTAAGACCAAGCAAACCTGGGCAAGGTGGTGAAAGCTGTGAGCAGATAGTGCGTGATTGTCCATGTCTTCCAGGTCCACGTTCTGTGGAAGGCTGTCTATATATTGTGTGCTTTTTGAACAAAATAGGATGTAGCTGCAAATACAAGTTCACCCCAGAGGCTTACCCAAGTTCGGTACCCATGAGGACAGCCGTAACCGGGATCTTGAGCTCATGTTGCATTACAGGCAACTCCCACCACACTATACACTCATACACACTCTTTCTCTCTCTCTCACACACACACACACACACACACACACACACACACACACACACACACACACAGTCTCTCTGCAACCCTGGACACACTTTCTGTCTCCTACTCCCCCCACCCCACACACACACGCGCGCACACACAAATTTATGGGCAACGTATAGACAGTCAGTCAATGTGGCATTGTATAAATTCCTACTTTAGAAATAAAACCAGTCTGAGCCCAAACCAAAACACAAACGGATTCTAAACAAGGATTCTCACACTTAACATGCATTGCCTGACCTAAAATGTCGCCTTTTCTTTTCAGTGATAAAACCTTTAGTTCTCTCAGCGCAGTGACTTGAAAGGAATTCCGGGATTTGCGTATACATACTAATCATTTGAAACCTTCCAAACAATTAAAGTTTAACAGCACCTTAGATTTGTTTAACACATTGACATCAGTTGTGCGACCCTTTGAGCTTTTACTAATAAATTCTGTGTCTGATGCCACTTCTGTCACTGATACCTGAAGAAGGATTGAGGCTGCGAAAACTTGTGTTTTCACATAGAACATAAAATTCACATAGAATCCCTACAGTTTGGAAACAGGCCCTTCGGCCCAACAAGTCCACGCTGACCCTTGGTGCATCCCACCCAGACTCATCCCCTTATAACCCACCTAAGCTACACATCCCTGAACACTAAGGACAATTTAGCCTGGCCAATCCACTGAGCCTGCACATCTTTGAACTGTGGGAGGAATCCGGACCAACCGGTGGAAACCCATGCAGACACAGAGAGAATGTGCGAACTCCACACAGTCACCTGAGGGTGGAATCAAACCTGGGTCTCTGGGACTGTGAGGCAGCAGTGTTAATCGCTGAGCCATTGTGTCACCCTTTCAAATAAACCTGTTGGATTATTACCTGGTGTCATGTGATTTCAGACCTTGTCCCACACCAGTTCAACACCAGCACCCCCACTTCTTTAAGTAAGTAAATTGTTAGAATTAGACCAACCAGCAAGTTACATTTTTCATAAAAATAGTTGTATAACATCTTCAGCATTTGTTTTGTTTATGTGATTTCCTGAGATATTAGTAACAAAACAAAATTGGAAAATAAATTCAGTGTGTATAGATGGAACAAAATAAATGGGTTTCTAAATCTTGAAGGGAATAACAATATGTTAGAAATGTGGTTTGTCCCAGATTGTGTTGCACTTAATAAATTCATGTGAATCTCTGATTGACTTTTGACTGTAATTTCATATTATTACAAATAGAAGTTGAGGGAAGTAATTGGAGTTTATCTTCTTCAGGTGCTAAATAATTCACACTCAGAGAATACAATATTTTATTGACTTAAGATATTAGAAGAGTTTTTATCTGTTCTAAGATACTGCAAAAATACAGTGAATAATGTTCAGATGAGCTTCACTACATTATTTTTGTTCATGAAGTTTCAATGTTGTTGGCGAGGACAGTATTTATTGTACCACCCTAATTGCCTTTGAAATGGTGGTCACGATCTGCCTTCTTGACTGCTGCAGTCCTTGGGTTGTAGTACAACCACAATCCTATTAGATATTCGGTGTGAGTTTCACATTTTTAATCCAACAACAGTGAAGGACAGGCCAATATAATTTCATTCAGGAAGATATGTGGTTTGGAGCAGATCTTGCAGGTCTTATAACTCACTCAGAGATAGCAAGAACTGCAGATGTTGAAGTCAGTCATAACACAGCAGGTCAGGCAGCATTGGAGGAGCAGGAAAGTTGATGTTTTGGGTCGGGACCCTTTTACATAAATAGGGATGGGGAAGGGAACTCTGAAATAAATAGAGAAGAGGGGTGCGGCTGGGGTAGGTAGGTGGGATGGTGATAGGTGAGTGCAGGAAGGCAGTGATGGGAAGGGTGTATAGGTGGGAGAGAAAATGGACAGGTTGTGTCAGGTCAAGGAGGCAGGGATGTTGAGGCCATTGAACTGTAGGCTTCTGAGATGGAATATGAGGTGTTACTCCTCCAGTTTGTGGGTGGCATCATTGTGACACTGGAGGAGGCCCAGGATGGACATGTCACCCAGGGAGTGGGAGAGGAAAACATGTCCATCCTGGCCCTCCTCCAGTGTCACAATAAGCTTATAAACTCCAAATATAAAATTGATAGTCAAACGTAAATTACCATTTGTGGAGAGAGTTCAAGACTCTTACCATTCTATGTATGGAAAATTATTTTCCAGTTTTAGTCCTGCAAGGCCTATCGTCTCTAGACTTTGCCTCCTGGTCTTAGACTTCTCAAACTGGCAGCGGAAATAGTTTCTCACTATCTATTTATTCTCTTAAAATCATGAAATAAACTCTTTGTACGTCAGAGATCCTGAGGTACAATTTGAGTGTCCCCATTGATGACATTGCAAAGATCAATCATGAGAGCACAATCCCAAGTCCCAGGTGATGCATTGTTCCAGTGGATAACGCATCCACTCACTGAATGATTAGATTGAGTATGATTCTCTGAAATGTAAATAGTCTTTACTACGATGCAATCAACTACATGAGAATGAATCAACATATCGTAGCTTAATGTTGATTCATGGCATTCAAATAAATCATAGCTTTCATGAGTTTTTGTTTCATGAGAAGATGTTAACAAAAATACAAACTCTCCAGTTTATATTCTGTATAATGCACAAAACTTTGATCAGGTTAAACAGATTTAGCATTTAAATATGTTTGAACTGATAAAATTTTTGAAACTAAAATTTCTAAAACAAAGCAAATGGAGAAATTGTGTCAGTTAGTTAAAGTTAAACATTCTGAATGAGGTCAAGCTAATAAAATGTAGCAAAAATAGGGTAGTTTGAGAATTTGATTTTCAGATTAAAATCCAATACAACATTCTACATGCAGTGCAGGGATATTAATATAAAAACATTCAATTTGCAGGGGCAATGATTGACCAGGAGGTGAATTATCATTGCAAGTAGATTATATGCAGATGCAGTTTTCATATTTATATTAAAAAGTCGACTTGGTAAGAATCTGAAGTGAAATTGGAAATAGAACGCTTGTCTGCTGACAACTGAAAAAAGTGGCATTGTAAATGTGTGTTTGAATCTGATGTGAACAGTATCAGGGCAAACGTGTAGCTAATGATTATTGAGAACATTGTAATTCAATTACAACTTTGTAACATTACTTTTTTATACATATCGTATGAGTTGTAGCATTGAAGGAAACAGATCTTGAACTATAATCTTTGTGTTTTTGACATCTGCTACTTCCAATATCAAATGTCCATTGTAAGTAATCCTGAATGGTATTCACATAAGAGTATCAAACTCAATGTAGTCACTGCACCACTCGCCTTCACACAGGCCGTCTAGTATTGTAAAATGCACTGTGTACTGCTGAACCAGATTCAAAATCAGGTGGGAGAAAGTGTAATCAAATCAGTAGGTTTTACTGAAGCTTTCTAAGGAGCAGAGACGGACAACTGGAGGAGAAGGACATTGTAAGTGAAAGAGCAAAGAGTTTTATTTCTAATGCACCTATGTATATCTTTCAGAAACACCCAAGAAACCTCATATGATGAATTATTTATAAAGTTTGGTCACTGTTGGTGCTTGGGTAATAGCTGCAGTTGCTTTACAGATAGCAGTGACCCATAAGCAGTAATGAAATCTCCATGTTGGAAAGGAGGCTGACCAAGAAACTGTAGAAAGTGCCCATTCTTATTTTGAATTGTATCATGGAAATTTTAATATGTACCTCAACAGCAGCTTGGTTTAGAATCTCATAAAATCCTGATAGCACAACAGCAACTCAGTATTCTGATTGAAATGACAAACTAAGTTATTTATATGATCCCTAGTGTGCGGTTTAAACTCATTTTTTTTTCCCATTTGCAGGCAAGGGTATCACTATCTGAGCCAAGGCGAAACTTCAGGAAGAGTTTCACATGCAATGGTCTTTTCGAGCCAGGAAAAAGACACATAATTCAGGAAAATTATCATTGGATTTGGGCAGTATTAATTACTTTTCCATCCACTTAAAATTGATTTATTGTCTATTCCAAAATAATATTGTGGTCTTTGCAATAATACACTGCTGTGGTCATACACTAAAAATGAATGGACTCAAGGTAATTCAGTAAAATTGTTTCAATAACTGCAAATATACTCTAAATCCAGAAATAAATTTCTCAGTCCTGATGGGTATGGGCACTGAGGTAGGCTAGCAGGGAATTTGATGTCATTGTTTAGTCTACCAGTTCTTGGTCCTATCCTGCTCCCTGTCAATTTTACGAAGTCAGGATTGGGTGGCCACATACAGCAGGTAGCCAATAGACTTTCTAAAAGATCTACCAAGCCCTTTCATTCGGCGTTGATTGGAATTTCCAGTTGTCCTTGAGATTCCTGGGATGCCAAGGAGCAAATTCGCCGCATGGAAGTTGCCTCCTGACAGCAGAACAGGACAGGAGAGTGTTCTTTTTGCCTGCTTGGCCTCAGCTGAAACTACAGTCTGCCTTGCAGAGGGTGGAGGGGGCTCAAACATTAAAGGCTAGTTTAATTCACATTTTGAAATGTTGAAGCAAAGTTGTCACTCTCTTGGGTACCATCTCAGTCATGACTATGAAAGGACTTGTGTTTCTTCTCATCATTAGTGTCTCCAATTGGCCCTCCAGTCTTGAGAGCTTGTCTACTGTCCTTAATTGGACAGTGTATGTGTTTTCTGACTATTAATTTGACAATTCAAGGAATAAACATCCAGACATATATATGTTTCAGAAGCAGGTGTATGTCTCTCAGCCCTAGGAGCCTGCTCCACTGTTCAATAAGAACATGGCTGATCTAATTACTCCATTTTCACACCAGCCTTTTCACCCCTTTGTCATTCAAGAATCTGTCTACAGAAAGTGCTGGAGAAGCTCAGCAGATCTGGTAGCATCTGTGGAAAGAGAAACAGAGTTAGTACGTCAAGTCTGATACATTTTCTCAGTTCCAAATATCTGAGCAACATTTGACCTGAAGAGAATTTTGCTTTATTTTTTCAAGGCATGTTGGTATCTCTGGCTGGGCCAACATTTGTTGTCCACCTTTATTTGCCCCAGAGGAGGTGGCAATGAGGTGCCTTCTTGAACTTTTTTTTATCTTTGAACTGTGGTGACATTGAAGGAATGGCAATACATTTCCATGTCAGGATGGCATGTGGTAAGGAGGGGAACTTGCAGGTGGTGGTTTTTTTTTCATGTATCTGGTAATCTGAGTGGTGGAAGCTGTGAGTGTGGAAGGTGCAGTCAATGGGGTCATACAGTCTGTTGCTATTGTGTGTTGGTGGTGAAGATGTAAATGTTGAAGATGGTGGATTGGGTGTCAAACAAGTGGGCTGCTTATACTTGATAGAATCAAGCTTCTGGAGTGTTTGCAGAGCTGTATTGATCCAGAGAAGAGGAGAGAATTCCATAACACCGGGACTTGTGCCTTGTGGACAGGTTTTGGGGAGTCGGGAGATGAGTTACTCACTGGAGGATTGCAAGTCTCTGACACACTCTTGGAGCCACAGTTTTTATACAGTGGGTCCAATACAGTTCGAGTCAATGATAGACTGCAGGATACTGATAGATCTTGAAACTAGTGGTGAAAACATACCTAGAGTGCCTATGTTTTTTATCCAGTACTGACAGGAGCATTCTACTTGTAAACTGAATCAAATCACTCAAGTTAAGATGGGTAGTAGCACATTTGAAATCAATTCTAACACTCTATCTTGGAAGAAACTCTGATCTAACTTTGATACATTTAGATATGAAAAGCAATGGGTTTAGTCAGCATGGTTTCATCAAGGGGAGGTCACGCCTGATAAATCTGTTAGAATTCTTTGAGGAAGCAATGAGCGGAGTAGACCAAGAACAGCAAATGGATATTATCTACCTGGATTTCAAGAAGGCCTTTGACAAGGCGCCACACAGGAGGCTGCTGAGTAAAATAAGGGAACATGGAGTTAGAGGCAAGATGCTAGCATGGATAGAAGATTGGCTTTCTGGCAGAAAGCAGAGAGTGGGGATAAAAGGGTCTTTCTCAGATGGCAGCCGGTGACAAGTGGTGTTCTGCAAGGCTCAGTGTTGGGAACTTTTCACTTTAAACATAGAACATAGAACAGTACATCACAGTACAAGCCATTTGGCCCACGATGTTGTGCCAAACTTTTACCTAAAACCTAAGGTCTATCTAACGTCCACTGCTACCTTATACTATTATCCATATGCCTCTCTAATAGCCGCTTAAATGCCCCCATTGAGTTTGACTCCACTATCCTCTCTGGCAATGCATTCCACGCTACTACCACTCTTTGAGTAAAGAACCTACCTCTGACGTCTCCCCGATATCTTCATTCTTTCACTTTAAAACTATGTCCCCTCGTAAAAGCTATCTCCACCCTAGGAAAAAGTCTCTGGCTGACTACTCTATCTATACCTCTGATCATTTTGTACACCTCTATCAAGTCACTTCTCATCATTCTTCATTCGAAAGAGAAAAGCCCTAGCTCTCTCAACCTTTCCTCGTTAGACTTTCCCTCCATTGCAGGCAATATCCCGGTAAATCTCCTCTGCACCTTTTCCAATGCTTCCACATCTTTCCTGTAATGAGGTGACCAGAACTGGACACAATACTCCAGATGTGGCTGAACCAGGCTTTTGTATAACTGGAGCATAACTTCATGGCTCTTGAACTCAATCCCTCTATTAATGAAAGTTAACACACCATATGCCTTCCTAACAACTCTATCAACGTGGGTGGCAGCTTTCAGGGAACTGTGAACATGAACCCCAAAATCCCTCTGCTCCTCCACACTGCCAAGAATCTTTCCATTAACCCTGTATTCTGCTTTCAAGTTTGTCCTTCCAAAATGAATGACCTCACACTTTTCAGGGTTAAACTCCATCTGCCACTTCTCAGCCCAGCTCTGCATCCTAAAAATGGCCCTTTGTAACCCAGTACAGCCCTCCGCATTGTCCACAACGTGACCTACCTTCATATTGTCTGTGAACTTGCTAATCCACCCTTCCACTCCTTCATCCAAATCATTTACAAAAATCACAAATAATTAACATCAACAAATAAATAACATTAATGATCTAGATGAAGGTGGGCATTCTGGCTAAGATTGCAGATGATACAAAGACAGGTGGAGGGACAGTAGTATTGTGGAGGTGGGGAGGCTGCAGAAGGATTTGAACAGGTTAGGAGAGTGGGCAAAGAAGTGGCAGATGGAGTACAAAGTGGGGAATTATGAGGTCATGCACTTTGGTAAGGAGAATAAAAGCATGGAATATTTTCTAAATGGGGAGAAAATTCAGAAGGCTGAAGTGCAAAGAGACTTGGGAGTTCCAGTCCAGGATTCTCTTGAGGTAAACTTGCAGGTTGAGACAGTAGTCAGGAAGGCAAATGCAATGTTGGTATTTGTTTTGAGAGGACTTGAATAGAAAAGCAGGGATGTACTATGAGGCTTCATGCGGCTCTGGCCAGGCCACATTTGGAGTAATGTGTGCAGTTTTGGGCCCCTTATCTCAGATGTGTTGGCCCTGGAGTGGGTTCAGTGTAGGTTCACGAGAATGCTCCCAGGAGTGGAAAGATTAACGTATGAGGAACGTTTGAGGACTCTGGGACTATACTCATTGGAGTTTAGATGAGGGGGGATCTAATTGAAACTTACAGAATACTAAATGGCCTGGACAGAGTGGATGTTGGGAAAATGCTTCCATTGGTAGGAGAGTCCAGGACCTGAGGGCACAGCATTAGAGTAAAGGGAAGACCTTTTAGAACGGAGGGAAGGAGAAACTTCTTCAGCCAGAGAGTGGTGAATCTATGGAATTCAGTGGCGCAGAAGGCTGTGGAGGCCAGGTCATTGAGTACATTTAAGACTGAGATAGATAGGTTCTTGATTATCAAGGGGATCAAGTGTTACTGAGACAAAGTGCGGTAATGGGGCTGAGGAACTTCTCCGCCATGATTGAATGGCAGAGCAGACTTGATGGGCTGAATGATCTAATTTCTGCTCCTCTGTCTAAAGGTCCTATGGTCTTATGGTTTTTAATTTTTTAGCATGAATTAAATTGACTGGATTATTCAACATTATACTAGATTAATTTTTCACAGAGCCAGGCAGCATGGAAGCAGACACTTCAATCCAACTCATCCATGCTGACCAAGTTTCCCAAATTAAACTAGTCCTACTTGCTTGCGTTTGGTCAATAACCCTCTAAACCTTTCCTATTCACATCCCCATCCTAACGTCTTTTAAGTGTTATAACTGTACCTGAATTCATCACATCTTCTGGCAGTTCATACCATGTATGAACCACCCGCTGAATGAAAAAGTTGTCCGTTTTAAATCTTCCTCCATTCACCTGAAAAAATGCCTCCTACTTTGAACTGCACCACTCTAGGCAAAAAACCTTAGCTATTCACCTTGTCTTTGTCCCATGATTTTATAAACCTCTATAAGGTTACCCCTCAACCTCCTATCCTCCAGTCAAAAGAGTCCCAGCCTTTTCTTATAACTCAAAACCTCCAGCTCCAGCAACAGTCTGGTAAATATTTTCTGAACCATTTCCAGTTTAATCATATCCTTGCTATAGCAGAGTGACCAGAACTGTACACTCCAAAAATGGCCTCACCAATATCATGTACAATCTCAACTTGATATCCCAACTCAGTAGTCTGAGCAATGAAGGTAAGAATGCTCAACACCTTCTTAACCACTCTGTCTACTGGCGACACAACTTTCAAAGAATTATGTGCCTCAATCCCCAAGTCTCTCTGTTTGACAACATTGCCCAGGGCCCTACCACGATTTGTATAAGTCCTGTCTTTGTTCATTTTACCAAAATGCAATATCTCACATCATCTGAATTAAACTCCATCCATCACTCTTCAGCCCATTCACCCAACTGATTAAGATCTCTTTGTAGTCTTACATAACTTTCTTCACCACCCACAATTCCACAAATTTTGGTGTTATCTGCAAACTTACTAATCAGGCCTCCTAAATTCTCATCTATATAATTTATATAAATGACAAACAAAAGTGAACCCAGCACTGATCCCTGCAGAACACTGCTGGTCACAAGCCGCTCTGAAAAATAACCCTCCACCATCACCCTCTGTCTCCTACCGTGAAGGCAATTTTGTATCCAATTGGCAAGATCTCCCTGAATCCCATGTGATCTAACTTTACTAATCAGTATACCATGTGGAACCTTGTCAAAGACTTTACTAAAGTTCATGTAGACAATATCTACCGCTCTGGACTTATCTATTTGGCTACATCCTCAATGAACTCAATCAAATTTGAGATATGATTTCCCATGCTCAAAGCCATGCTGACTCTGCCTAGTCAGTCTTTGCCTGTCCAAATGAGATAAATCGTATCTCTCAGAATCCCCTCCAACAATTTACCCACCACTGATGTAAGACATTAGGTCTATAGTTCCCAGGCTTTTCCTTACAACCTTTCTTAAATAAACACACAACATTAGCTAACCTTCAGTCCTCTGGTACTTCACTGTTAGGGGCCCCACAATTTCGTCCCTAGTTTCCTGCAGCACCCTGGGATACACTCAATTAGGTCCCAAAGATTTATCCACCTTTCTGTTTTTTAAAATCTCTAGCACCTCCTCTCCTCTAATGCGGACTGCTTTCAAAGCATCAATATTTATTTCCCTGAGTTCACTAGCCTCCATGCCTTTGTCCACAGTAAATACTGACACAAAATATTTGTTTAGTATCTCTCCCACATCCTGTGGTTCCGCACACAGATGACCTCTTTGATCTTTGAGGGGCCCTATCCCTTCCCTAGTTGGTCTTTTGCTCTTATTGTACTCCGAGAATCCAAAAGAATCCCTTTGGATCCTGCCTAACCTTATCTGCCAATTTACTGCATTGTTTTAAAGTTGCATGTCAAGCTCAGAAAAACTATTTCACTGATGAAAGCCCACATACTATTTTGTATTCCATCATAGGTTTATAAGTAATTTACAGCAATATAAATTCATAAAAATTGAAAATATTTTTCCTTCATTTCTCCCCACACCCTAGCCACTCAAAAATATAACTATACTAAGAATGGTCACTTATTAAAAAGCATAGAAAATAGGCACAGGAATATGCCATTTTGCCTTTTGAGTCTGCTCCACCATTCAATGTGATCATAGCTAATCATCCAACTCAGTCCCCCGTTCTGCTTTCTCATGATACCCTTTGATCCCTTTAGCCCTAAGAACGATACCTCCTTTTTGAAAACATTTTAACATTTTGGCAAAAAACACTTTCTATGGCAGATTCTTCATTGATTCCATCACTCTCTTGGTGAAGATATTTCTCTTCATCTCAGTCCTACCCCTGATATGACTGGCACCAGCATCCGCAGACCTAAATACCTGGTCAGGATCGTAGCCTGATCTCATGGCATCCTCTTTGCCTGGTGTTGTGCCAGCACTGGCCACCCTTTCGGATGGCACCTCAAGCCCGCTGACCTTCAGTACCTCTGATTGGCAGGTGGCTTTTCAGGTTGAGCTCCTGTCCTTCAAAGGGGCAGGAATATTGACGATAATTAAATTTCTCAATGGTTAAAAATGAAGTCATGAGTCCAACAAACAGACAAGATGGATTTGACCCAACTTTTGGTTGCATCACCGGGTCCTTGGCTTTGCCATCAGAATTATGTCCACTGTTTGCAACTACTGAAAGTGGAACATTTTTAAAAAATTCTTTCTTGGGATTTGGGCATTGCGGGTTAAGTTTGTATTTGCTGCTTCTTGAACTGAGAGGCTTGCTTGGCAATTTCTGGGGGCAGTTGAGTCAACCGTATTGCCATGGATCTGCAGGTCAGATCAGTTAAATATGACAAGATTCCTTCCATTAGTGAACCAGGTGGTTTTCAATGATCATCATAAGTAGCTTCATGGACAACATTGCGAGCATGAACTTTACCATTTAGATTGTTTAACTGAATTCAAACCCCATGAACAGCCTTTCTGTGATTTGAACCCATCTCTGAAGAAGAATTATCCTGACATCTGAATGATAAGTACAGTGACATTATCGCTATGCCACTGCCTCCCCTCAAAGTAAAGAGAGATGTTAACATTATGAGAGTCATTCTATTCTCTCACTGGGGCATTTTATAAGGTGGCAAGCTTGGTAACTTGCACCATTTGATAACACTCTCCTCTTGTATCAAAGAAATCATCAAATTTTATTTGTGCTGTCATTTCTGTGCAGCACTGAGGGAGCATGGCATTTCCCTCTTTCTTGGTTGAGATGGCAAATTGAAAATTCACTCTTATGTCAATGTAAAAGATTTATCTCACTATTTGAAGAAGGTCACAAAAGTTCTTCCACCTTCTTGCCCCCACCTCACCAGTGTTCTGGCTGATAGGTATCCTTCAAACCAATTCCAATAAAACAAATCGTCTCATTGTTTAGCCCATTGTTGTCTGTGGGCTTGAGGCCCATATCAATTTGCTTTAAATTTGGCATTTCCTTACACTGCAACAATCACTGCACCGGAAAAGTGTTTCATGTCTTTGAACTGTTTTCGGATGACCCTGAACTCATAAAGACACTATATAAATTCGATTTCCAGCGAGAGTCAGTGTCTTGTAGACATATATATCTTGTGTTTCTTTAAAAGTAGCAGTTGGAATTAATGAATCCCATTTCCTGAGAAGCATTTGGTCTCTAGGTCATGAGAAAATGTAATTTAATGGGAATATAAGAACTGCTTGATGAGAAAAAGACCAAGGATCACCTTCTACCACCCTGGTAGTTGTAGTTTTTTTTAATGATACAATTATAATAGACTGATTGTTTAATTAATCAATTAATCACTATTTCCTGGTTTGTCTGGAGTCCTTTCATTGTTTCTTCTTGACAATTCTCAGAGGAGTAATAAAGAGATACATCAGTTATTAAAAAGAAGAGTTCATGTAGTGCTTTTCACAACCATAGGATACACCAAAACACTTTACAGCCAATTAAGTACTTTCTGAATATGGTCATCAATGTAATGTAGGAAACACAACATCCAATTTATACACAGTAAAATCGCACGAACAGCATTGTGATAACAAACATATCACCTCTAGGCAGTGTTAGCTAAGGGATAAATTTTGTGGAAGACATTGGCAAGAGCTTCTCTATGTTGACCTGAATGAGCATGTAGTCTCAGTTTCATATTTAATCTGATAACGCTCTGATAGAACACTAAAGTATTAGCCCAGACTTATGCTACTAACTGAGCTATAACTAACAAACATTTACCAAACATAAGGTGCAATAAAAAATCACATATGATTTGCAGGAATGAATATATGTTTGCAAATATATTTTAAAATACTTTGCTTGGATTCCCATAAAATTTAGAAAGAATTAACATTCTTTACCTTTTTGTGTTCTTATTCAGGGCTACCAGGGAAAATGGTTCAAACTTTACAAAAGAATATCAAATGAACAACATGTTTTCAAAGACAGGACAGTGATAATTTTCTCAGAGGTGGTAATTGAGAACTGGAGTCATCAGGGAATTAATAGATGGTGTGAGATTTGTGCTGCAATAGATTGCCAATTCCAGGTAAACAATGAAACCTTGTTTTGCAGCATAAGCATCTTGACATTATCACAATGATAAGTGGATTACATATAGTTTTAACAACCCCAGTTGAGTTAGAATTGAAATGCTAAGCCCATTTGTCACTTGTGGCTAAGTTGGCAGCATAATGCAAAAGTTGGGGGTTCACTCAAACTCTGGGTCTTGAGCACAAAATTCAAGATGGACTCTACTGTGGAGGAGTGTTGCACTGTTGGAGATGTTGCTATTTGTGAGATATGAAACCAAGGACATATCTCCTCTTTCAGGTGGCACAACTTTTAAGAATGTGGAACTTCTTCCTTAAATCTTGGGATATTTATCCTTGAATTGATATGATGAAAACCTATTTTCTATTCATTTTGGAATTACCGTGTGTGGGAGTCTGCTGCGAGCACATTTGCTGGATATTTCCTAATTGCAACAGTGAGTAGACTTCTTCAAACTTCACAATAAAAGATTCTAAAAATCCAGAGCCAAGATATGCAGTCTAACATTAGTGTCTTCTTCCAAACCAACTTGCCCAATAACAAGGTGCTAATCACTCAAAATCAGCTCCAAAGAGTAGGTTGTATAGTTTGTGTGTTCAACACTAGACTGCTGAAGCAACCACTCTATTTGGAACTCTGGTTTGGAAGGTTTTCAGAAAGACAAAGAGACACTTTAGGCATATCTTCTGCCCCTCTGAAGAGGTCAAACATTGCTGCCAGCACACATCAAACCTACACTTGTGACTGACCAAAGTGGAGACAGCTACTTGGTGACAGTATCAAAAACATTGATACTTTGTTGGGAACAGTGCAGAAGTGATGTCAAGGCATTGGACGGAGTGTACACACTTCCATATACCTTCAAGCACCACTTGTGTCAGAGTCTGCAGATTGTGCATTGGATTTACCAGAGCCAACTAACTCAGAGCTGGTGGAGTTAGTGGTGGAGTCAGTGTAGAAGCAAAACATCTTCAGTCACCGGGAACCTGCCTACAGGAAGTGAAGGATACTGTGAAGTGGCTGTGAGATGCCCAGCAGTCCTTGTAAACTGGAGCTTACCAAAATGAGCTTTTTCATTGTGACCGCATGTTGAGGCTTAATCATTGTCAGGACCCCTGGATAGAACAGAGGGAAAACCTCTGACAGTGTGGGGGAAGGCAATCTTGACTTGGCTGCCTTGGAGTTGGAAACCCCAAAATTTCAGCTTGCCACCACCCCCACCCCCGAATTTGGAGAAGTCCCTTCCAGACAAGAAACAGAGGTTGCAGGTCTCTTTATCATTGCAAAGTGGGATTGCAATGTCCTGCAGGTTGTAGTCTCTGGTTCTGCACTTCCAGCTGTAATGGGCGGATGGGAAGGTGGTGGTGGGAAGGAAAGTTGGCGGAGGTGGGGGGGGGGGGGGGGGGACATCGGGTCTGTGTCCTGGGTTGCCATGGAGACCGATCATTTTCTGAATGGTCAGCGGCCTGACGTGAGGCGGAGGGGGCGGGGCCAGGTTGTCTGTATTGAGATCCGTGTTCCTTTCCCCCGGGACTCCCTCCTGCCCCGCAAAACACCGGGAGAGGAGGTCATTCATTCACGCATGGCTTTACCTCAGTGACCAGCAGCATTGCCTATCAGGGGAGAAGCCAGAAACATTAGCGCAGCGGCTGGGGCTTTTTTCAATTGTTTCTGGGACCAAATGAAGAGGTGGCTGGGAGGGTGGGTGCTGAAGATGTTGTAGATTAATGCGGGCGATTGGCAGGTTTGGGCATCCGAGGGTTTGCACAGCAACCACTATCCCCCTCCCTCGCCCGCCCCCACGCCCACCACTACCGTTTTATTTCGTGTTCACTTTATTGCAGAAATGCTGAGAGACTTGTGTCCAGGTTTCCCTGACCACCAAATCTGTTCCTTTTGGATACTTTCAGATTGTATTAGAAAAAGGGTCAGGGGGCGGGTGGGGGGGGGGGGGGGGTTGGTGGTTTGGCGTGTGGGCGGGGAGAAGGTGAACCTTGCCTGCAGATTTCACAGCCCTCCCTCTCGCTCTTGGTAAACTTGCAGCACACTGACAAAAGAAATCTTCGCTGCAAAGTGCTTCTTTATGCGAAGGCTTGGAGGGGGAGGGGGGGTGTTGATCATCACATTCAGATAGAGAGAGAGACTGAGTGAGACAGGCCCGGAGAGGGATGCTGGTCATATCAACGTGGCGAGCAACATTCTCCCCCCACCTCAACACACACACATCCTCTACCCCCCACTTCCCCATTCTCTCTGGATAAAATGGAGAAGATGCTACTGCGCTGATAATGTGGCCGCGATCCTTCGCCCCGTACTCGCCCTGTACAGTAGACTGCCCTGCGTCGAGCCAGAGACCTTGCAGATCGAAACTGGGAGAGCGTACCGTTTAGAGAATGGAAAGAGAGGTGCTAAGGAGAAGGGGAGGAGAAGAAAATGATTACAAGTTTGGGGAAAGTTAAATGTGTTGAAGCTGGACTATGATGGATGACACCAGACGCAGATTTCAGGCTGAGCTGCCGAATTGAAAGGGGATCTGAAAGGGGTGAGACTTTTTCCCCCCTACAGCCACACACATACCCCCAACAACGGGGTTGGCTGTTGTTCCTCCTCCTCCTTTTGAAGAAGGCTGTGGTTTTGGAACTGATATCAGGGATTTATTTTGCCATTGGAAATGGAAACAGGATCAGAGGGGAGCCGGCAGCAGAGAAAGCCTCTCACTCACGGTCTGGAAGACCAGAAAAGGGTAAGTGTAACATCGCTTGGACACTGTGCGTCTTTTTGCAGGCTTTCCACATAACCCCCAGGCGCTACATGGTTGAAATGTGCTTTAGACTGAAAGTTTTTGTCCTTCCCATTTAAGTCAAACAAACAAACAAACACTTCAACTCGGACACAGGATGGAAACATAGATTGTCGCCTCGCACCCAGTTCTGGAACTGTCACTGCTTGGCGGCACTTTTATCATTATTTAACAGCGATGGCTAATTATTTGTTTGATCTTGGATTTTTTTTGGGGGTGGCAAACAACAGTCAAATTGTACAGAGGATGGAAACGCCAGGACGGGTGATTCAGAGATTCGTTAAATGCCTTGCTGCCCATAAAATTAATAGGTGATTAGAGAATGTTGTGCATTCTTGATAAGGCTCATCTGCTGTTGGCACTGATTTGCACTCTGGATCTGTGGCTCTGTAACCTAAGCGCAGTCAGCCTTCGGTGGCAGCTGTGATAACATCAATTGGTCACGCTTTAGTGATGTTCATTTTAACTTTACCCCAATTGTCACGGCGATTATTAAATTTCATAACGTTATATGCAGAATTATATTAAGCGCCTTCCCTCTGTTCACAGTCGGCTGTAGCTCTTTACCAAATTTCATTTTTCAGAAAGCTGTTAATGATTTGATCTACAACGCGCCGGCAAACTGCCCCCAAAAGAATTTATAGCCTCGTAATGATTTCGGATTTAACTTTTGAAGACTTTAATGAGTACTTTATTTTGCTAAGAGCAAACTAATTGGTTACTTAGATGAACTGTCTTGCTAATTGATTTGCTGACATTGGTATTTTTTTCATGTCAAGAAGGAATGTTATGTTAAAATATTTATATTTTGAAAACAAGAATTTAATAGTGATTTTCATTGAATTATTCTAGTATCCTCATCTCATTGAAGTTGTTTTAAATAAACAAATGCATCCTTGTTTTATTCAAATCTTGGTAAGCCCTTCAGATTTAAAGCATGTTTAAATCAGTCTTTATTGGCACTTTTCCACTGTCTTGGAATCAACCAAGTATTGTTGAACTAAAGTACAGTGAAGACTGCACTTAAAAAGGCATTGCATTACGCAAGTGAGACCACACCTGGAGTACTGCATGAAGTGCTGATATCCTTACCTGAGGAAGATATACTTGGAGTACAGTAAACATTTATCAGATTGATTCTAAGGATGAGCTTGAGAAGAATTCGAGGTGATCCAAATGAAGCACAATTTTAAATAAATAGCAACAGAAATTGCTGGCAGCATCAGTGGCAGAGGAAGCAGAGTTAACGTTTTGAGACAGTATATCCTTCGACTCAACTTTCTCCTATTATAGATGCTGCCAGACCAGCTGAGTTTCTTTGGAACTTTCTGTTTTTATTTCCAATCTCTTGCATCTCTACAAAGGATTGAGAGTCATCAGAATCTTCCACCCCAGAGAGCTGTGATGCTCGATTATATAATATATTGATTTATATTTTTTGGATAATAACATAGTAGAGATATAGGGTAGGGAGCTAGAGTTGATGTCAAGTGAGCTGTGATTTCACTGAATAGAGGAGCAGGCAAAACTACCTACTGCTACTCCTTTGTCCTCTTAAACAATAGCTTTGGGTGACATGAGCTATAGGATTTTGTAAGCAGTATCAAAATCTTGCTGTAAGTGAATACTTTTGGTGTGACTGCTATTCAATGAGAAGCATTAGTAAAGCTTTCAGTGTGCACTTGATGCTGAGAGGTTCTGTTGTGCTCAGGTAGAATGCCCAAAAAGAGGCTGGGAAATGGTGCACAGACAAGTGGAATGTTTGAAACATAAATATGAACAGGAGTCGATCATACACTCCTTCGGGTCTGCGGCACCATCCAATATGATCATGGCTAATTATCAAACTCAGTACCCTCTCTCTGTTTTCTCCTCATACCCTTTGGTCCCTTCAGTTCTGAGAACTATATCTAACTCCTTATTGAAAACATTCAATGTTTTGGCCTCAACCACTTTCTGTGGTGGGAAATTCCACAGGCTCACTACTTTCTTGGTGAAGAAATTGCTCCTCATCTCAGTGCTAAATGTCCTAATTTGTATCCTTAGACAGTGACCCCTGATTCTGGATTCCCTGGTCATCAGGAATATCCTTCCTGCATTTATCCTGCTGAGCTCTGTTAGAATTTTAGAGGCATCTTTGAACTTATTCAAACTCAATTGAATATAATCCTAACAGCTCTTGTCTCTTCATACATCAGACTGCCAAGCCAACAATTGGTCTAATACGCCTTTGTTGCATGCCCTTCATGGCCAGAACATCTTCAGTTAACAAGTCCAAAATAGCACACAGTACTCCAAGTGTGGTATCAGCAAGGCCCTAATTAATTACATTAAGACATTCCTGTTCTTTTACTTGAATCCTGTTGCTATGAAAACTAACATACCATTTGCCTTCTTACCCACCTGCTGCACCTGAATGGTTTCAAGTTGTTTTAAAGTAATGTCTGGTCAGATTGTGACAGAAGATATGTGAATTTGGTGAAATTCATAATCTTATATCAAGGAAAGACAGTGTTGAGTAGATGTTAGGGCAGAAGTCTGTGTTGAAGAATCTGGGATATTCTTAATGTCACTTGGAGATCAGGATTGTAGGCCATGTACTACTCTTAAATAAGTTCAAGATTAATTTTGGGATGACTTATCCTTGGTTTTCCTGAACAGATGTTTATTGGGAACACAGATGGTAGCAAGGAAGTCTTCCTTAGCATGTAGCAAAACTGTAAAGAGACAACGACAAATCTTATTAGATTGTGCTACTCTTTATAAATAGTCAATAATTGGGGCATTTGCCTGGATTGAGAACCAAATGTTAGTAATTGGATAGTCTAGTGAAATAGTCTACCCGCTTAAGCAAAACCTTCACGTTTAAATTCCATTCTTAATAAATTTTTCTACTGGATGGAATGTGGCTTGATGGGTATAATAGTGCAAAAAATAAACATGCCTTTTTAGTAAGTAGTCTGATCAAATGGTGTTGACAGCCATTTAGATCATCTCTTCATTGGATAGAAGAAGATATATAACTGTGGTGGGCTGATAATAGTCAAAACTGGTAAGGGAGATTGTCCATTCGTATTGATACTTATTGCAGAAAATCTTTGAAAATTTTGTATTGTCATGGTATGATTTGAATTGGTACTGATTGTCAACAATGAATGGATAGAGAAATGTGTTTTTACTTTGATATTTTTCTCTTGACTTAAGACAGAAGCACCCACACAAGTTCTACTAGCAATGGTCACAGGACATTATTCTGGCATAGAAACACTGGCCAGTATCTTCATGCTTGTTCAAGTGCCTGTGGGTAGCTGTAGAAACTGTCATTTCACATGAATCCTACTACATTCTTGCAATACTCCTTTTCCCTTTTGTGCCACTTGGTGGCTTCTGTTCCTGAAGGAGACAAAAAAAATCTGCATTTACATTGTTTTATATGTGCACAGGCTTCTTTTTTAAAAAAGAAACTGGCATATTTAATAGAACTACCATGGCTATATCTGTCTTTGTGAATTAAAAGTTGAGCCTAGCTTACAGAAAGCATGAGATCTCAAGCAAGCTTCTGCTTCTGTTCCAGATCCAAGAAGTCTCAAACTGCAGTGCTTAGCACATTCTTTTTAACACCACAATTTAATTCCTTGCTATTAATTGTGTATTGTGATTGGTGTGCAGATAAATCTCACTCTAAATTGATATGTACAGTGTCAACTATTTGAGCTTGCAAATATAGTCCAAGCCAATAAATATAGAAATTTCTCACCACTGTATGACAGATTTAACATGTAAGTAAGCATACTGAGCACCATTTGGAAGTGATTTCTGAACTGGTTAGTTCCTGTTTGGAGTCTCTTGGTTTTGTTTGCAAAGTAAGTGGAAAACGTTTATTTTGCATTGTAGCAAGAAAGCACATTTCTGATATTGTGTTTTGAATTATCCGTAAAACAAAATGGTTGATTTAATCCTGAAAACATTTAAAACTCAAATGCTACATTTTCTCTCTGACTGAAAATGCCAGTTTGAAATTGGGTGCACAGGCTGTTAATAAGTATTGTCAGCAATGTTAGATCGCTATAGACTAGAATTGCGACATTGTATGGACAAAGTATATCTCAAAATCAATAGCCAGCGGGCTTTTAACTAATCAATTAGTTTCTTAATCTGCAATTAGTCCTGACTAATATTTGTCAATCAAATATATAGATTTGATGTGTGAAGATTTCTTTGTGAAAGTTTTTTTCATTTATTAATTTTATGGGAAGTTTAGCAAGTCTTGTTTAGAATTCTTCTAAAATGTATCTGCTGCATTGTTTCACAGCTTACATCTATCTAGATATGTTTTACAATTGTGTTAATCACACCTTTCACAGTAGATTGCTTAAGATTCTTGTTTCAGATTACAAGAAACATTTTGAGATGAAGTAATCAAGTAGCTTAATTCTGTATTGTCGACCAGTGCTAAGGAAGAATCCTCATAGATCATAGAATAGAACCCCTATAGTGTGGAAACAGGCCGTTTGGCCCAACAGGTCCACACCGACCCTCCAAAGAGCATCCCACCCTGACTCATCCCCCTACTCCTTCACTTCCCCATAGCTAAACATCCCTGGACACTATTGGCAATTTAGCATGGCCAATCTACCTACCTTGCACATCTTTCGACTGTGGGAGGAAACTGGAGTACCCTGAGGAAACCCACGCAGACACTGGGAGAATGTGCAAACTCCACACAGACAGTTGCCTGATGGTGGAATCAAATCCAGTTCCCTGGCAATGTGAGGCAGCAGTGCTAACCACTGAGCCACCGTGCTGCCTGATGTGCAAAATCCCTTGTTTGTAACCCCTTTTCATTGTAAAATCTTTCACAAGGAAACGTACAATGTGAAACATTAAACGGAATGCTTGCTAGAGCAGCAGAGTAATATTGAGAGTCTTGATTTAATAAATGGCTTATCTGTTTGAGCTCATTGCTGTGGGCTTAGTTAATAGTTCTGTTTAATGTACTGGATTTGGATATAATCATGACTGGATTATAGTTTCCTTATCTGTTGGTTGCTTTGTAGTGGATATATATGAAGAAATTGTATCCAAAATATTTGTTGGCCATGAATTACATGGGTTTCTTTGTAGATTTCTGAACTACTAGTATGTTAATTAAATATTTTGATCTCAGAATTATAGTTTCATTTATTGCATGGATTTTTATATTTCAATGTGCATTCAGTCTGAATTTACACTTTATTTTGGTTCTCTCAATAATTGCAGATGGGGAGTTCTCAAACCCCAGACTGATTAGTCAGAAGGTGCACCATAACAGATTGGAGATAACACCTTCTTCAGATTGCTCATGTACAGTATTCTTCTTGATTTCACGTAGTAAAGAATCTCAAACTCAGTCTCCCCCTTTAGAAATGTACTCTGAACGGAGATTCGGACATAGGGGAATTTTAACTGTACAACATCATGTATTGGGGCTAGAATGCATCTTTTAATGTAGATTAAAAGGGCACTGCATCTTGTGGAAAACTCTCTCTTCTACCATAACTGGGAAAATTTGTGTGGCTTATTATTTGCTTATCTATTTACAGTTTGTAAACGATGGTGAAAATGCCAATCAATTTGGTTCTTTTAAGGGCTAGCTATGCATGGTTAAATATTATGAATTGGTTAAATATTATGAGTCAGTTGTAATGTGTTTTGTAAGTAACATAAAAAGAATTGTTTCACTGAACAACTGAGGTTTAGAATTGTTCAGCAAATGACATTTACTTCAACTTTTCAAATAAAGCAAGATATATCTGTAATATTTTGGTTCGGTGTGCTCATAACATTAACTTGCAGCAAATGTGAACTTACAGTGCTTGGCCTGTCGATAAGTGAATTTGTCCATTTTGTAGCGTGTAATGTATTACTGGTTTAATTGAAGGCAGTGAGTCAGACAAATGGAAAATTACATGCTGCTAAAGTTAATTTTTTTGACCATGTTTCAATTTCCAGATTTAATTTACTTCAAACTGTAATTTTCTTTTTGGAACATTTAGTGTTGAATCAATTGCCCCGATTCATCATTACTCCCAATTTGATTTAGATTCCTTTTACAAGTTATCAGAATTGGTATTGGCTGTACTGTACATGTGATAAGTTGTGAAACACTAATGCAGGGAGTTGCAGAAAAATGATAACAATGTTGCAATTCTTGTGACTAATTTAGCATTCTAATGTGAATCAAAATTATGTTGTGGTGTGGCCTATAAAAACAATGTTTTTACATAGTATGTTTTGTATGAAAGTTGTGGAAACAAACCAAATTACTGATTTACAAAGTAGTGTTTTGTTCTGTTTTTGCACCTTTTTGTGTAAGAGGATCTCATTCATCTGTGTTCACCTTTTGATTCTTAAATCCATGATTCTTTACATCTGTCCCTTGCAATTTAGAGAAAGAAAACAATTTTTGGTCTTGACTCATAATGCTTGTTGGTTCATGGCTGCAGATTATCCCATCTTTATAGATGGCAAGTTGCCAGAGTGACAGAAAAGGAATCCTTGCTAACAAACTATACAGGAGCTGTTCGGTGTTGTGTTTTTCCACTGATGACAGGTGGTTGGCCCTGGCTAATGTGTTTTTTTGCCACTTTGCTTATTATCTTCCCACCCTCATCACCCCAGCCTCCCAAATCTTTGTGCGTATCCTGATGGTGGGTTGCGATTACCATCTGGATGTCTGTATGTATGAGAGAACTGACCATGTGCTATCTGTCAAATCTCCGCATACGCTATAACAGATTTTTATGCCTGGAGCTGTTGGTACATATGTCAGAATGCAGATTTTTCAATACATAGAAGCTGTTCTGACTGGCTTATCAAGTTCCTCATTTACTTTTTTAAAAATTGCAAGTTTGCACTCCTTTTAAAAATGTTATTTCTGCCTCGCTTTGTTTCTCCAGCATTTTTCACTTCCCAGGCCTCTCCGCTGGAAGGATTTCTTAAAGTACAATTCCACAAGTGTTAATTTACACTGAATGAAGGTTTGGGTCAATGCAATGGCTTTAATGTTCAAATGTAATGAATGCCATTTTGTAGGCAGTTAATGTACTATGGTGGTGTTTGAGGAATGTATGGTGGCCAAGACATCTTATCCTTATTGCAAAAATGTCATTAAATCTTTTATGATCATAGCATATCAGTGGAGCCTTGTTTTAATGTTTTCATCTGAAGTCGGAACTTTGGTAGTGCAGCATTTTTTTTATTGTCTGATTGAAACATCAACCCAAATAAAGACCTGTACACTCTGAGTCTACCTACACCTCATGTACTTCACTGGTTGGAGAAGGTGGCTGAATGCCAGTGTCTCGAGGATAATTAAGAATGGGTAACAAATGCTGGCCCAGCGATGCCTACATGAAAGAATAACAGAAGATGTTCCAAAGTGATGTTTGAACCCACAGCTTTCTGGCTTCAAGATTTGTGCACTGCTGCTGAGGAGCAAGTTGATTTCATCCAAGTGAACAGTGTTCAAGTGAGACTGGACAGTGGGCAATTTGAGCATAAGGTATCACAATCGAGGTCAATATGTCCTCATCCAAAATTGGTGCATGAAGGTTGAATGGAAGTAAAAACTTGACTAGTGTAGCATCTTTAAATGAAGTTCTGTTTGAAGTGCAGTCAGTGTGGGGTAAACCCATTTTATGCACAGCAAGCTTACACAAACAGCAAGGCGATAATGGTTATGAGGTATGTATTATTTTCAGATGCTAGCTTACTTTGCATGGCATTTGTTGTCGTTGTGTGCAATGGAATGCCTTGGGTTTACTGCCACCAATCCTTATCCTCATTAGTCTAATTTTTTGATGTCAAATAATGAAAGCTGCCCACACAACTCCTTCGGCAGAAGAGTAGTACAGTCTTGATAAATGTTCTGGTTTATTACGTAATAGACAGTTAGCTATGTTACATGGGATTCTGTTGTGAGACCTCAGACTAAACATCTAGTAATGCAAATTTACTCTAAAAGTAACAGTGCCGTAGACCTAACGGGTCAAAGGGCTACTCTCCCCGTAACCCTTTAACCTTCTCCTTAAATTTACTTAATATCCCTGCATCCATCTTTGGGCTAGTGAATTCGCTGGAGAAACTCAGCAGGCCTGGCAGCTCTGTTTTAAATCTGCTACCCCTTATCCTAAAACTATGACCTCTTGTTCTCATAGCTCCTCAAGAGGAAGCATCGTTGCTTCTATGTCAACTGTGTCAAACCCCATTAGCAACTTGTATTATGAGCTATTTAGTGGCAGTCCATATGGTTCTGTGCTTGGAATTCAACATTGTCATACATTTTGGAAGTTTATTTTGACCAGTTCAGTTGACATGGCAGGGATCAGGTTAAAATCCTTACTCTTTATCTAACATGCTATTTCATTGATGGACTGGTATGTTTGTTTATTTGTAGTCGGTGAACAGTAGTTTCTTTCAACCAAGATCTTAAGCAAATAGTAAAAAAGACAATTGAAATGTTTCTACATTCACTTGAAATTTTATCTATTTCAATTTTTTTCGAATATCTTAGTGGAATTCATTGTTTAGTATCGTATGGTTCTGATCTTTTGAAGGTTACAATTTGTTTGTTTTGTTAGGGGGTTGTGCTGAATTTCTTTCATTTTTTTTGTTCATAGGAAGTGTATGTCATCGGTAAGCCCAGTACTTAGAGTCATAGAGATGTACAGCATGGAAACAGACCCTTTGGTCCAACTCACTCATGCTGACTAGATATCCTAACCTAATCTAAGCTCATTTTCCAGAATTTGGCCCATTGTCCCTCTAAACTCTTCGTCTTCATACACTCATTCAGATCCTTTTTAAATGTTGCAATTGTACCAGCCTCCACAACTTATTGTGGCAGCTCATTCCATACACACACCCCCCTTTGTGTGAAGAAGTTGCCCCTTAGGCCCCTCTTAAATCTTTCCCCTCTCATCTTAAACCTTTTCCCTTGAGTTTTGGACTCCCCACCCTGGGGAAAAGACCTTCTCTATTTACCCTATCCATATTCCTCATGATTTTATAAACCTCTATAAGGTAATCCCTCAGCCTCCACTCCAGGGAAAATAGCTGTAGCCCATTCAGCCTCTCCCTGTAGCTCAAATGCCCCAACCTTTTTTGCAATCCTTAATTGCTAGACAATTTCAGAGAGCAGTTAAGCATAACCACATTGCTTTGTGCAAACAAAAATTGCTGGAAATCACAGTGGGCCAGGCAGTATCTGTGGGTAGAGAGCAAGCTAACGTTGCAAGTCTAGATGACTCCCTTCGTGAGAGCTAATGTAGTATAAAGGGAACAGTACAGGTTCCAACCACTGCAGTAATTGCTCTCACATCACACAGAAACCCGGCTAATGTTCCGGGTTCAAACCCTGCAGATGGTGGAATTTGAACTCGACAAAGAATCTGGAATTAAAGGTCTATTGATTATCCTGAAACCATTGTCCGGAAATACATATCTGGTTCAAGCACATCCTTCAGGGAAGGAAATCTGCCATCTTTACATGTGACTCCAGACCCGCAGCAATGTGGTTGAAAATAAGGATGAACCAATAAATGCAGGCCCAGCCAGGGATGCCCACACTCCATGAGTAAATAAAAAGAAAATATGGAAAGTACTGGAAAATTTTAAAATCAAGTCTGTTTCAACATCTGCTTTCCAAGATTTATGTTGATGCAGATCTCAGTACAGATTTCTGCCTGTATTTTTCAACAGCTGATTCTAGCATTACAAAACTGCAATGATTTATCTTCCAGTTAAGGCTGTGTATAATTCTAACAGAAAACAAACTGTTTCCTCTAAATGCTGGCTTGGTTTGGCCCCTGGAAATGGGGTATAGAAATGCTGTTTTGGTATTTTGGTGAACTTGACCAGCTGTGAAGTGAACGTGCAATCAAACCTGCTTTAAAAGGTAAAACTTGATTTCAAAGATAAATGAATGAACAAATAAATTTGAGTAACTGTTAAAACAATACCAACAAGTTTGATTGTGAATAAAAGATTCATCAGTCTGGCCTATATGTGGCTTTAGTCTCATCAATGTAATTGAACCTTTAAAATTGCTGTCTGAAGTCCCCTGCTAAGCTACGCTGTTCCATAAGACAGCTGTACAATGTGGGACAAAAAGAAGGCCCCATCATCATTTTATCATGTTGGCTGGGGTGGTGTGGGCAGTGCAGAGGTAGGGGTGGGCAGTCACAGTCATAATCAGTGATCCCACACCCAGAGATGAATGAAAGCAGTTCTGTGGCCGTCTCAGGTGTTAATTGGTTCAACCATCATTTTAGCCCTAAACATCTTGGAAGGCTCAATACTGTGGAGCTGGAGGAGCACAGCAGGTCAGGCACCATTAGAAGAGGAGGAGAGTCGACGTTTCGGGTCGGGACTCTTCAGGACTGTTGCAATGGGAGGGAGATCCACGGAGGTCTTTCAGAGGGAGGAGGACAGCGTCAAGGTGAGCATCCCCGGAAGAGGCTTCGCAGCCTTGATGAAAGGTCCCGACCTTTCGACTCTCCTGTTCCTCTGCTGCTGCCTGATCTGCTGTGTTCATCCAACTCCATACTGTGATAACTCTGACTCCAGCATTGGCAGTTCTTGCTATCTCCATCTTGGAAGTTTGTCAGCAGTACCTCGTTCCTGGCACTTTTCTTCTGGAACCAGAGTATCTAAGTGATACAAATCGGGGTTATTTATGACCACCTTGTTTGTTTGTGTCTGACTACTTTGTTTGTTTGTTTGTTTTGTGATTGCAGATAGCACTTTTAATCTATTCGCTCTACATAGAACATAGAACATTACAGCACAGTACAGACCCTTTGGCCCTCGATGTTGTGCCGACCTGTCATACCGATCTGAAGCCCATCTAACCTACACTATTCCATGTATGTCCATATGCTTATCCAATGGCGACTTAAATGTACCTAAAGTTGGCGAATCTACTACCGTTGCAGGCAAAGCATTCCATCCCTTTACTACTCTCTGAGTAACTGGATGTGAGTTTGCTCGCTGAGCTGGAAGGTTAGTTTTCAGACGTTTCGTTACCATTCTAGGTAACATCATCAGTGAGCCTCCAACGAAGCGCTGGTGTTACGTCCCGCTTTCTATTTATCTGGTTAGGTTTCCTTGGGTTGGTGATGTCACCAACGCAGGAAATGACATCACCAACCCAAGGAAACCTAACCAGATAAATAGAAAGCAGGACATAACACCAGCGCTTCGTCAGAGGCTCACTGATGATGTTACCTCGAATGGTGATGAAACGTCTGAAAACTAACCTTCTAGCTCAGCGAGCAAACTCACATCCAGAACCTCAACCTGAGCTACAAATCTTCTCAAAACTCACTACTCTGAGTAAAGAAACTACCTCTGACATCGGTCCTATATCTTTCACCCCTCAATTTAAAGCTATGCCCCCTCGTGCTTGCCGTCACCATCCTAGGAAAAAGGCTGTCCCTACCCACCCTATCTAACCCCCCTGATTATTTTATATGTTTCAATTAAGTCACCTCTCAACCTTCTTCTCTCTCACGAAAACAGCCTCAAGTCCCTCAGCCTTTCCTCGTAAGACCTTCCCTCCATACCAGGCAACATCCTAGTAAATCTCTGCACCCTTTCCAAAGCTTCCACATTCTTCTTATAATGCAGTGACCAGAACTGTACGCAATACTCCAAGTGCGGCCGCACCAGAGTTTTGTACAGCTTCACCATAACCTCTTGGTTCCGGAACTCAATCCCTCTATTAATAAAAGCTAAAACACTGTATGCCTTCTTAACAGCCCTGTCAACCTGGGTGGCAACTTTCAAGGATCTGTGTACATGGACACCGAGATCTCTCTGCTCATCTACACTGCTAAGAATCTTACCATTAGCCCTGTACTTTTCCTTCCGGTTACTCCTACCAAAGTGCATCACCTCACACTTGACTGCATTAAACTCCATTTGCCACCTCTCAGCCCAGCTCTGCAGCTTATCGATGTCTCTTTGCAACCTACAACATCCTTCGTCACTATCCGCAACTCCACCGACCTTCGTGTCTTCTGCAAATTTACTAACCCATCCTTCTAGGCCCTGATCCAGGTCATTTACAAAAATGACAAATAGCAGTGGACCCAACACCGACCCTTGCGGTACACCACTAGTAACTGGTCTCCAGGATGAACATTTCCCATCAACTACCACCCTCTGTCTTCTTTCAGCAAGCCAATTTCTGATCCAAACTGCTATATCTCCCACAATTCCATTCCTCCGCATTTTGTACAATAGCCTACTGTGGGGAACCTTATCGAACGCCTTGCTGAAATCCATATACACCACATCAACTGGTTTACTCTCATCTACGTGTTTGGTCACCTTCTGAAAGAACTCAATAACGTTTGTGAGGCACGACCTACCCTTCACAAAACCGTGCTGAGTATCCCTGATGAATTTATTCTTTTCAAGATGATTATAAATCCTATCCCTTATAACCTTTTCCAATACTTTACCAACAACTGAGGTAAGGCTCACTGGTCTATAATTACCAAGGTTGTCTCTACTCCCCTTCTTGAACAGGGGAACCACATTTGCTATCCTCCAGTCATCTGGCACTATTCCTGTAGACAATGACGAGCTAAAGATCAATGCCAAAGACTCGGCAATCTCCTCCCTGGCTTCCCAGAGTATCCTAGGATAAATCCCATCCGGCCCAGGGGACTTATCTATCTTCACCCTCTGTAGGATTTCTAATACCTCTTCCTTGTGAACCTCAATCCCACCTAGTCTAGTAGCCTGTATCTCAGTATTTCCCTTGACAACATTTTAGTTTTCTAGAGTGAATACTGTTGAAAAATAGTCATTTAGTGCTTCCTCTATCTCCTCTGGCTCCACACACAACTTACCACTACTATCCTTGATTGGCCCTAATCTGACTTTCGTCATTCTTTTATTCCATAAATACCTATAGAAAGCCTTAGGGTTTACCCTGATTCTATCCGCCAGCAACTTCTCATGTCTCCTCCTGGCTCTTCTGAGCTCTCTCTTTAGGTCTTTCCTGGCTACCTCATAGCCGTCAAGCGCCCTAACTGAGCCTTCACATCTCATCCTAACATAAGCCTTCTTCTTCCTCTTGACCAGAGATTCCACCTCCGTCGTAAACCACGGCTCCTGCGCTCTACAGCTTCCTCCCTGCCTGACAGGTACATATTGATCAAGGACACACAGGATCTTTTCCTTGAATAAACTCCACATTTCTAATGTGCCCATCCCCTGCAGTTTCCTTCCCCATCCTATGCTCCCTAAATCTTGCCTAATCTCACCGTAATTGCCTTTCCCCCAGCTATAACTCTTGCCCAGCGGTATACACCATTCCCTTTCCATCACTAAAGTAAACATAACAGAATTGTGATCGCTATCACCAAAGTGCTCACCCACTTCCAAACCTAACACCTGGCCGGGCTCATTACCCAGTACCAAATCTAATGTGGCTTCGTCCCTTGTTGGCCTGCCTACATACTGTGTCAGGAAGCCCTCCTGCACACACTGGACAAAAACTGAACCATCTATAGTACTCGATCTATAGTGTTCCCAGTCAATATTTGGAAAGTTGAAGTCCCCCATGACAACTACCCTGTCTCTCTCACTCCTATCGAGAATCATCTTTGCTATCCTTTCCTCTACATCTCTGGAACTATTCGGAGGCCTATAGAAAACTCCCAACAGGGTGACCTCTCCTTTCCTGTTTCTAACCTCAGCCTGTACTACCTCAGTTGACGAGTCCCCAAACATGCTTTCTGCAACTGTAATACTGCCCTTGATCAACAATGCCACACCTCCCCCCCTTTTACCATCTCCCCTGTTCTTACTGAAACATCTAAATCCCGGAATCTGCAACAACCATTCCTGTCCCTGCTCTATCCATGTCTCCGAAATGGCCACAACATCGAAGTCCCAGGTACTAACCCATGCTGCAAGTTCACCCACCTTATTCCGGACGCTCCTGGTGTTGAAGTAGACACACTTCAAACCAGCTTCTTGCTTGCCAGTGCCATCTTGCGTCTCTGAAACTTTATTTTGGACCTCCCTACTCTCAATCTTTTTTATACTCGAACTACAATTTTGGTTCCCATCCCCCTGCTGAATTAGTTTAAACCCACCCGAATAGCCTTAGCAAATTTCCCCCCCAGGATATCGGTACCCCTCTGGTTCAGGTCAAGACCATCCTGCTTGTAGAGGTCCAACCTACCCCAGAAAGAGCCCCAATTATCCAAGAATCCAAAACCCTCCCTCCTGCACCATCGCTGTAGCCATGTGTTCAACTCCTCTCTCTCCCTATTCCTCGCCTCACTAACACTCTCTAGAATTTTTTTTTACATACTTGATTTACATCTTTGTGCTGTGTTTTATGTGGTACATAGACCGCAGAGAACAGACTATTGAGCTCTTCAGTGCTGTGTTGGTATTTATGCTGAACACAAACAATCTCCCATCCTCATTCGTTTCGCTCTTGGAATCATAGAAATATACAGTACAGCAGATGCTCTTTGGCCCATCGGTTCTGTGCCACCAAAAATACACTATTACCTGCATTAGGCTAACCTACTCACACTAGTCCCATAGCCTTGAATGTGATGATACTTCAAATCTTCATTTAAGTCTGCATGGTGGCTCAGTGATTTGCATCGCTCCCTCACAACACTAGGAACTTGGGTTTGATTCCATCTTGAGTGTCTACGTGGACAAGGTCAGAAGTAAGATGACAGCAGGCTATAGTCCAACAGGTTTATTTGAAATCGCAAGCTTTCAAAGCGCTGCTCTTTCCTCAGAAGAAATGAAGAGAAGCACGCAGGCACAGAATTTATAGACAGAAAGCGCAAAAGACCATGCGAATGATATGAGTGGTGTCTCATAGGCTGAATACCAAGTCTCTGGTGACCAAGAGTGTCAGATGGTGTGAGTAAAATGTCAACAGCTGAGTAACAAGCAAAGGGATAACCTATAATCTGATTAAGTGAGGCAGACAGATAATTGCTAAGTGTTAGAAATAAAATGGTGCTGGAGGCAAACCAAATGGCTGGAATAACATGCTAGGTTTAAGAGTCACATGTCCAGGCCCTAACCAAAGAAACAAGTAATCAAAGCCTGTACAAACTAAGGTAGAGAGATCATAACAAGTTATCAAGGTGGTGGTGACAAAACAGGACAGTAAGGAAGATTCTACAAATACAGAACAGTCTGGTGGGGTTACAGGTAGTGCAACATGAACCCAGGATCACAGTTGAGGCTGTCTTCATGGGCACAGAACTTGGTTGTTAGTTTCTGCTCGGCGATTCTGCATTGTGTATCTCGAAGGCTGTGTTGGTGGATACTTACTCATAGATCAGAGGCTGAATGTCCTTGATCACTGAAGACCACATTGGGAGGGAACATTCCTGTCTGCCGATTGTTACGCACTGTCCATTCATCCATTGTCATAGCGTCTGCGTGGTTTTGCCAATTTATCATTCCCTGGGGCATCCTTAACTGCTGTGTTGTGTGTGTGTGTGTGTGTGCGTGTGTTGGGGGGGGTGCGGTGTTCCCATATGTGATGGTAGTGTCTGTGTCACTCATGTCTGTGTGGATTTTGCATGTTTTCTTGTCTGCGTGGGTTTCTGCTGGGTGCATCAGACAATCCAAAGATGTACAGCTTAAATGGATTGGTCATGCTAAAAATTGTTTGTGGTGTCCGGGAATGTGAAGGATCAGCCATGGTAAATATGGAATTAGGGACCGGAGACTGGGTGGGATGATCTTCAGAGAGTTAGTGCAGACTCCGTAATCCAAATGGCCTCCTTCTGCACTGTAGGGATTCTAAGTGCTTCTTAAAAGTTGAGTTTCCTGTCTTGACAGTGTCTAATTGGAAGGCCAATTTCAATTTCATTCGAGAGAATCTGGCAAACAGAGACTGGAAGCAGCTATATGCAGCTAAGTCTGCATTTAGAAAGAGGGAGTCTTTTGAAAGTAATATAGTGAGAATTCAGGGCCAGCATGATTCCCTAACAGTGATGGGCAAAGGTAGAAAGTCCAGGGAACCCTGAATGTCAAGAGAGCTTGAGGATATGATAAAGAAAAAGGAAAGCATATGTCAGTACAGCACATTAAAAACAGGGGAGTCTCTTCAAAACTATAGACTATATCAGGAGTTGCTTAAAAAAGATATTAGGAGGGCAAAAAGGGGCAACAAAATATCTTTGGCAGACAAGATCAAGGAAAATTCAACAGCTTTTTACAAGTATATTAAGGATAAGAGGATTATCAGGAATGGAGAGGAGCCTATTATAGATTAAAGGGGCTACCTGTGTTTGGAGCCAGTGGACATTGATGAGGTCTTAAATGAATACTTCTCGTCTGTATTCGTGGAGGGATTTATCTTCCTTTATACATTTTAAGACCTCCATTGCCACCTCTTTTGTAATGTGGTCTCTTTTCAAGACATCACTATACTTATTTCCCCAAGTTCCCTAGCTTCCTTGTCCTTCTCCACATATACTGACATGAAATATTTGCTCAGAATCTCACCCCTCTCCAGTGATTCCACACATGGCCTGCTGCATTGATCTTTAACAGGCTGTGTTCTCTCTTACAAAGTAATTGTCAAATCTCTTTGGATTTTCCTTAAACCTGTCTCAAGTCCCCTTTTTGCCCTCCTGATTTCCCTCTTAAGTATAGTCAAACTGCCCTTATACTCCTGTAGAGATTCTCATAATCCCAGCTGTCTATACCTGACATGTGCATCATTTCTTTTCCAGAACCTCAATTTTTCTCATCCTCCAGCATTCTCTACACTGACCAACCTTGCCCTTCCCACCAACAGGAACATACTGTCTCTGAACTCTAGTTATCTCATTCTTGAAGGCCTCCCACGTTCCAACCATCCCTTTATCTGCAAACAGCCTCCCCCAATCAATTTTTGAAAGTTTCTGCCTAATATCTCAAAATTGGCCTTCCTCCAATTTAGAACGTTAATTTTTAGATCCTGTCTATCCTTTTCTATAACTATTTAAAAACTAATAGAATGATGATCACTTGCCCCAAAGTGCTCCCCAACTGATGCCTCACTCATTTATTTCCCTGCCTTACTTTGCTCCTCCTCTGGGAGGTACATCCACATATTGATTAACAGAATTTCCTTGTACATATTTAACAAATTCCCCTCCATCCAAGTTCTTAACACTGTGGTAGTCCCAGCCTGTGTTTGGAAAGTTAAAATCCATGACTATTATAATGCTATCATTCTTACAGATATTTGAGAACTCCTAACATATTTGCTTCTCAATTTTCCACTGACTGTTGGGGAGCCTATAGTATGTCCATTTTACCGAGGAGATGGCGCTGGACCGCTTAAAACAGATAGAGGTGGATAAATCCCTGGGACCTGATTAGGTGTACCCTACAATTTTTGTGGGAAGCTAGGGAAGAGATTGCTGGGCCCCTTGTTGAGATATTTATATTATCGATAGCAACAGGTGAAGTACTGGAAGACTGGAGATAATGGGAACTGCAGATGCTGGAGAATCCAAGATAATAAAATGAGAGGCTGGATGAACACAGCAGGCCAAGCAGCATCTCAGGAGCACAAAAGCTGACGTTTCGGGCCTAGACCCTTCATCAGAGAGGGGGATGGGGTGAGGGTTCTGGAATAAATAGGGAGAGAGGGGGAGGCGGACCGAAGATGGAAAGAAAAGAAGATAGGTGGAGAGAGTATAGGTGGGGAGGTCGGGAGGGGATAGGTCAGTCCAGGGAAGATGGACAGGTCAAGGAGGTGGGATGAGGTCAGTAGGTAGGAGATGGAGGTGCGGCTTGGGGTGGGAGGAAGGGATGGGTGAGAGGAAGAACAGGTTAGGGAGGCAGAGACAGGTAGGACTGGTTTTGGGATGCAGTGGGTGGAGGCGAAGAGCTCGGCTGGTTGTGTGGTGCAGTGGGGGGTGGGGACGACCTGGGCTGGTTTAGGGATGCAGTTGGGGAAGGGGAGATTTTGAAACTGGTGAAGTCCACATTGATACCATATTGCTGCAGGGTTCCCAGGCGGAATATGAGTTGCTGTTCCTGCAACCTTCGGGTGGCATCATTGTGGCACTGCAGGAGGTCCATGATGGACATGTCATCTTAAGAATGGGAGGGGGAGTGGAAATGGTTTGCGACTGGGAGGTGCAGTTGTTTGTTGCGAACTGAGCGGAGGTGTTCTGCAAAGCGGTCTCCAAGCCTCCGCTTGGTTTCCCCAATGTAGAGGAAGTCACACCAGGTACAGTGGATGCAATATACCACATTGGCAGATGTGCAGGTGAACCTCTGCTTAATGTGGCATGTCATCTTGGGGCCTGGGATAGGGGTGAGTGAGGAGGTGTGGGGGCAAGTGTAGCATTTCCTGCGGTTGCAGGGGAAGGTGCCGGGTGTGGTGGGGTTGGAAGGCAGTGTGGAGTGAACAAGGGAGTCACGGAGAGAGTGGTCTGACTTCCTACTTCCTACAGACTAAGGGGGTGGCCATGGGCACCCGCATGGGCCCCAGCTATGCCTGCCTCTTTGTAGGCTACGTGGAACAGTCCCTCTTCTGCACCTACACAGGCCCCAAACCCCACCTCTTCCTCCGGTACATTGATGACTGTATCGGCGCCGCCTCTTGCTCCCCAGAGGAGCTCGAACAGTTCTTCCACTTCACCAACACCTTCCACCCCAACCTTCAGTTCACCTGGGCCATCTCCAGCACATCCCTCACCTTCCTGGACCTCTCAGTCTCCATCTCAGGCAACCAGCTTGTAACTGATGTTCATTTCAAGCCCACCGACTCCCACAGTTACCTAGAATACACCTCCTCCCACCCACCGTCCTGCAAAAATTCCATCCCCTATTCCCAATTCCTCCGCCTCCGCCGCATCTGCTCCCACGATAAAACATTCCACTCCTGCACATCCCAGATGTCCAAGTTCTTCAAGGACCGCAACTTTCCCCCCACAGTGATCAAGGATGCCCTTGACCGCGTCTCCTGCATTTCCCGCAACACATCCCTCACACCCCCCCCCGCCACAACCGCCCAAAGAGGATCCCCCTCGTTCTCACACACCACCCCACCAACCTCCGGATACAACGCATCATCCTCCGACACTTCCGCCATCTACAATCCGACCCCACCACCCAAGACATTTTTCCATCGCCACCCCTGTCTGCTTTCCGGAGAGACCACTCTCTCCGTGACTCCCTTGTTTGCTCCACACTGCCCTCCAACCCCACCACACCTGGCACCTTCCCCTGCAACCGCAGGAAATGCTACACTTGCCCCCACACCTCCTCCCTCACCCCTATCCCAGGCCCCAAGATGACATTCCACATTAAGCAGAGGTTCACCTGCACATCTGCCAATGTGGTATACTGCATCCACTGTACCTGGTGTGGCTTCCTCTACATTGGGGAAACCAAGCAGAGGCTTGGAGACCGCTTTGCAGAACACCTCCGCTCAGTTCGCAACAAACAACTGCACCTCCCAGTCGCAAGCCATTTCCACTCCCCCTCCCATTCTTTAGATGACATATCCATCATGGGCCTCCTGCAGTGCCACATTGATGCCACCCGAAGGTTGCAGGAACAGCAAGTCATATTCCGCCTGGGAACCCTGCAGCCTAATGGTATCAATGTGGACTTCACCAGTTTCAAAATCTCCCCTTCCCCAACTGCATCCCTAAACCAGCCCAGTTCGTCCCTTCCCCCCACTGCACCACACAACCAGCCCAGCTCTTCCCCTCCACCCACTACATCCCAAAACCAGTCCAACCTGTCTCTGCCTCCCTAACCTGTTCTTCCTCTCACCCATCCCTTCCTCCCACCCCTAGCCGCACCCCTCTACCTACTAAACTCATCCCACCTCCTTGACCTGTCCGTCTTCCCTGGACTGACCTATCCCCTCCCTACCTCCCCACCTATACTCTCTCCACCTATCTTCTTTTCTCTCCATCTTCAGTCCGCCTCCCCCTCTCTCCCTATTTATTCCAGAACCCTCACCCCATCCCCCTCTCTGATGAAGGGTCTAGGCCCGAAACGTCAGCTTTTGTGCTCCTGAGATGCTGCTTGGCCTGCTGTGTTCATCCAGCCTCACAATTTATTACACTGGAAGACTGGATGTTGGATAACGTGGTGCCATTAATTAAGAAAGATGGTAAGGAAAAGCCAGAGAACTATAGACTGGTGAGCTTGACATCTGTGGTGGGCAAGTTGTTGGAGGGAATTCTGAAGGACAGGATTGATATGTATTTGGAAAGGCAAGGACTGATTAGGGATTGTTAACATGGTTTGTGTAAGGGAAATCATGTCTGACTAACCTGATCGTGTTTTTTGAAGAAGTAACAAAGAGGATTGGTGAGGGCAGAGTGGTGGACATGATTTATATGGATTTCGGTAAGGCATTCAACAAGGTTCCTCATGGTAACCTGGTTGGCAAGGTTAGATCACATGGAATACAGGGAGAACTAGCCATTTGGATACAGAACTGGATCAAAGGTACAAGACAGAGGATGGTGGTGGAGGGTTGCTTTTCAGACTGGAGGCCTGTGACCAGCAGTGTGCCACAAGCATCTGTGCTGGGCCCATTGCTTTTTCATCTTTGTAAATGATTTGATTGTGACCATAGAAGGTATGTTTAGTAAGTTTGCAAATGACCCCAGAATTGGTGTCGTGGATAGTGAAAAAGGTTACTTCTGAGCACAGTGGGATCTAGGTCAGGTGGGCCAATGGGCTGAGGAGTGACAGATGGAGGTTAATTCTGATAAATGTGAGGTGCTGCATTTTGGAAAGGCAAGTCAGGGCAGGACTTGTACACTCAATGGTAAGGTCCTGGGGAGCGTTGTTGTACAAATTGGCCTTGAAAGTGGAGCTCTAGATAGACAGGATCGTGAAGAAGGTGTTAGGTATGCTTGCCTTTATTGGTTAATGCATTGAGGTGGGAAATCTTATTACTCTGTACGAGACATTGGTTAATCCACTTTTTTTGGAATACTGTGCACAATTCTGGTCTCCCCGCTATAGGAAGGATGTTGTGAAACTTGAAAGGGTTCAGAAAAGATTTACAAGGATATTGCCAGGGTTGGAGGATTTGAGCTATAGGGAGAGGCTGAATAGACTGCAGGTATTTTTCCTGGAGCATCAAATGCTGAGGCATGACCTTATGGAAGTTTATACAATTATGAGGGGCATGGATAGGGTGAATAGGCAAGGTATTTTCCCCAGGGTGGGAGAGTCCAAAACTTGATAGTGGAAAGATATAAAAGGGACCTAAGGGGCAAATTTTTCAGAGGGTGGTACGTGGATGGAATGAGCTATTAGAGGAAGTTGTGGAGGCTGGTACAATTACAACATTTAAAAGGCATCTGAATGGGTATATGAATAGGAAGGGTTTAGAAGAATATGGGCCAAATGCTGGCGAATGGGACTAGATTAAGTTAGGATATCTGGGTGGCTTGGAGGAATTGGACTGAAGGGTCTGTTTCCTTGCTGTACATCTCTGTCTCTATGATTCCAAATGCAGTTTAATTTATCAATTTAAACTTATATTCTCTGCAGTGCCCTTGCCTGCCTTGACTATTTAATTTTCTGCCTTTATCTATAGGAACAGCTTCAGACTTATCTGTTTTCTCACTACCTCGTTAGGTCCTCCTCCACCTACCCCCCCTTACTAATATGAAGTCTCCCAGGTAGTACTAGCAAATCTCTCTGCCAGGATATTGGTCCCCTTCCAATTCTGTTTTTTCCGTGCAACCTGTCCTTGTACAGGCCACTTCTACCCCAGAAGAGATCCCAGTGGTCCAAAAATGTAAAGTCTTTACCCTTACAGCAGCTCCTTACCCACGCACTCATCTGCCTTATCCTCCTCTTCCAACTCTCACTAGGATGTGGCACTGGGAGTAATCCACTTGGACCAACCTTTTAACTTCCAATGTGTATGTGTTTTACCTTCTGCTGGTCACTGTCCTCTTTCAGAATATTCTGCACACACTCTGAGACATTTTTGGCCCTGGCACAGGGGAGACAACACGCCAGTCTGATGTTTCACTGATAGCCACAGAACTGTCTGCCTGTGCCCCTGATTAGAGAGTGCTGTATCACAATTGATCGCTTGGAACTTGATATACTGCACTTTACTGTAGACCCAGACTGTGATTGCTCTATTTCCCTGAGAGGCCATCACCCCCTATAGTATCCAAAACAGCATACTTGTTTTAAATGGGGATAGACACAGGAGACTCCTGCACTTTCTGCCTTTCTCTAAGCCATCTACCTGACTGTGTATCTACGATTTTTCTATGTTGCTGAAACTGCTATCCATCATACCTCTTGTATCCTGTAGAATCCTCATTGCTTCCAGCTGCCACTCCAACTGATCCTTGTGATCCAATTAGGATTGATATCTAAGCACACTTCCTGTAGACATTATCTCCAGGAATGTAGAAATGCTCCCAAATTTCCCACATTCCACAAGAAGAGTACATCTCCCTACTAAAAGCCATCTCTCCCTCATCTTACAATGTACAGACCCAGGAAATACCTTAAAACAAACACAATACGCTTTGCTCAAAAATTCAGCAGTACGTTGCTGGCCACTGGTGAAGTGCCAGATAACTGGAGGATAGTTAATGTAATTCCTTTGTTCAAGAGCAGCAGCAAGGATAGATCAGACAATTACAGACCAGTTAATGGTAGGGAAATTATTGGAAAAAAGTTGGAGGGACAGGATTAATCGACCCTTGGAAAGGCAGGGATTGATCAAGGATGGTTAGCATCAATTTGTTACAGGGAGACCCTGTTTGACTAATTTACTTAAGATTTTTGAAAAGGTGCCTAAATATATTGAGGTTGGTGTAGTTGATGTGATTTACATGGACTTCAGTAAGGCTGTTTACAAGGCCCCACATGGAAAGCTGGTCCAAAAGTTGAGGGCCCATGAGATGAGAGGCAGGTTGGCAAAGAAATTGGTTACAAATAGGAGATAAAATGTGATGGTGGGTTGTTATTGTGATTGAAAGCCTGTGACTAGTGGTGCACCTCAGGGATCAGTGCTGGACCATTATTGTTTATTATGTACTTTAATGATTTGGATGTGAATGTAGAAGACATAATTCATAAATTTGCAGATGGCACAAAAATTTGTGGTGTTATTGACAGTGAGGAGGATCATCTCAGAATTGAGACTGACATTTATTAGCTTGTAAATTTGGTTGAGCAACGGCATTTGGAATTTAATCCTGATAAGTGTGATGTGATGCTTTTTGGGAAGGTTATACACAATCGTAGGTCCCAACGAGTACTGAGGAACAAGGGACTTTGATGCACAATAGGTGAAAGTGTCAGCACTAGTAGACAGGGTGGTAAAGAAGTCATACAGGATGCTTACCTTTGTTTGCTGAGGTGTAGAATATAGGAGCAAAGAAGACTTGGTACAACTTCTAAAACATTGGTTAGGTCACATCTGGAATACTGTGTACAGTTCTGGTCACCATACTATTGGAAGGACAAGGGCTGGAGAGGATGCAGAGGAGATTCACCAGGATGTTGCCTGAGATGGAAACTCTCAGTTATGTGGAGAGACTGGACAGGGGATCTGATTGAGACATACAGAATTCTGAGGGGCATAGGTGGGTGAATCATGAGAATCTCTTCCCCATGGTAGATGTGTCTATGACCAGAGGGCATAAGTTTTTAAGTTAGGAACAAATGGTTTAGAGCAGATTAGAGGAAAAAAACACTTTCACCCAGAGGGTGATAGAAATATGGAACATGCTGCTAGAGAGGGTGGTGGAGGCAGGTACCCTCGCAATATTTAAGGATCATCTGGATGGGCATTTAAAATCGCAGGGCAAAGTAGG
This sequence comes from Stegostoma tigrinum, assembly GCF_030684315.1. NCBI lineage: Eukaryota > Metazoa > Chordata > Chondrichthyes > Orectolobiformes > Stegostomatidae > Stegostoma > Stegostoma tigrinum. The sequence continues at coordinate 60,090,005 of NC_081370.1, read as the reverse complement.
CTTTGGACCAAGTGCCCAATGGGATTAGTATAGTTTTGTGTTTGTTGATCATCATAGTCATGGTGATATGCCACTCACCTGAATTAACAGCCGTAGGGTAATGAATCCATGTCCTACGTTAATTGTCAAATATTTTATTTGTATTGTCTTAGGTTCTGGTCTTATTCACAAGAGTCACAAGTTCCTGCACATCCTCAAATTTCTGGCAAGTAATTCGGATGTACTGTGAACTCTGCTAAATCGTTATACCAACAGGAGAACTCGTGTTGTACAGTACAGTTTTGTTTTATTTTTCCCCAACATTTAGGTCTTCAATCTAGAATTGGGATGACTGTTTAAAAGTGGTAGAGGTGAGGAGAAATACTTTCTTACAGAAGGTCATGAGTCTTTGAAACTCTCTTCCTCAAAAGGCAGTGAAGACAGAGTCCTTGAATAATTTTTAGATCGGCAACGGTGGGCACAGAAGGTGGGTGAACCAAGGTTGTTGTGGGGTAGGTGGGAATTTAGAATAATCGGATCATTATCCTAATGAATGGTGAATAAGACTCAAAGAACTGAGTGGCTGACTTCTACTCTGAATTCATATATCATCTATTCAAGTCAGTCATGTAAATTCATGTTTAGAAAATATACTGTAAAAGGGAAGCTTTTGAGATGCATTGTTCACTGTGTGTTATGTCGAAAAGACCAACTTCAGATGCTGGACTTGTACGGTCTCTGTAAGTTACAAGGAACATGGTGATGATTCCAATCCCAAACAACTAATAGAATGAAATGTTTTGGTGGTCATTAGTTACATGCAATGTGAAAACTGGTTTGTATCGAGTCCCTTGTTTTGGATGTTAATTAATATTAATGCCATGCTGAAGTACAATAATTACAGTAACAGGAACTGGTTTCAGGCTCGCAGTATGGATCCTCACTCTATTAGCCATTAAAGTTGTTTTGGGTTCTACATAGGAACAATGAAAAGTCATACTCCCAAGGACAAAGCTGGAATGTGATACATGAGGCTGATGAGCTTAATGTCAAGTAAATGGTTGGGATGACTGCTATATGTTGGTGTCGCTGAAAAACATTAGTGTGACAATGGAAAACCTCTTTAATGACTGTGAAAAGCAAGTGCCATTATAATTTTTTAAAATATACATTGTGATAGCTTTAAGAGTTGGTATTTTGTGATTTCATAGGCACAGTTATGCCACCTGAGACCTTCACAAAATGCAACGTTTGGTTTTGCAACAAGAAATAAAATGATAAATTTTGAATGGGCAAAAGCAATGACCAGTGCAAATGTTTCATTAATTTGTTCTTAAGATGCTGTCTGCCTTCAAAGCAGCAGTAATAATCTTGGATGCTTGTGGTTTGAGGAAATAATATATAAAATGATTTTTGAAAAATCAATAAAACTGAAGACAGGTTGTCTCCGCATAGCTGTACATAAAATATTAATGAATTATAACATCCTGCTGGAGAACATCCTACAGTTTTGTGACTGGGAGGTTAGGAAACAGTCACATTGGTTTTAAAAAAGTAGTGATTCCCTTTTAAGTATGGTACCTTGCTGTGAATCTTGTTTCTTAAGAAGAAAATATGATTTTTTAAAAATTGGAAGTGTCATTTGATCTTCCCCCTTTAAAAACACCATGATGAGAAAAATGAATAAATTTGAATATATTAAGCCTTTGATCTCTTGTTGAACATTCAGATTGCTTTTGAGGTATGATTTGGTTTTTCTGGAGGTGAATTTAGTGTTTTAACTCTTATTGATTTTTTTTGTTGCAAAATTATCACAAAGCTAACTTTATTAAAAGTGATGAAACCTGCCTCATATTTTATCGAAGCTTATTTTTGAGCAGTTGGCATTACTATCAGAATACTGTACATCTGCAACTTATTTAGTTTGACAAGTGTTTTATAATAACCCTTACAACCGCATGATGAAGACACATCTTGTAGCTGCAACATTTTAAATCCTAGTTGATCACAAATAATACTGCAGGGTTTATTGCATTTACTAGAAATTAAATGCAGATGATGATGTCTACATGTTTAAATCTGCAGCAGTACTATAGCAATATTCAGTTTTGTTGGCTTGAGGTAATCCTATGTGCAATGAAACTCCAGTGCAGAATTGTAGCCAAGTATACATTGCGTGACCAATAACTGATACCTGGGAAAGATTTTGAAGCATAATCCAAATTTGGTAGTCATATACAACTTAGGTTCAGCACTCTCTCTCGTAATAATATCTGGACCTATTGATCAGATTACCTCTTTGTAATTACTCTAGTGTATCCAGTATTCTATGTAAATCACGACAGAAATTGTAAAGATAATTCTTCTAACATTACAACAAGGTACTGTCAAGAAATGCGCCTTAGGCTAAATCTCATAATTATTAGGTGATGATGTTTGCTCCATTATCATCCAGTATAAAAATGCCTACCTTCTTTATTACAGAGAAAACTGAAACTCCATATGGAAGCAAAACCATTAACAAAAAACAGGTTTGCACAGAAAATAAAGTATCAAGGTTTTTTTTGTGTTAATCCTGTTCACTTTTGTAAGTTACATTTTCAACTATATCTAAGAGGAACTATTGAGCTTGTTAATTTACTGCCCTTGTAACATCGCTGTAAATTTGAGGCACTACCTAAAACGCAAGGTAGTGGTGTTGTTCAGCATGTTTTGGGGCAAGTTCTGAATGTAAGATATTATTTGGTTCTGTGTTTGATAATGCACAATCACACCAGACAGAATGGAGATGTCAAACATTTTTCAATAATTGATGTGGTTTTTTTCTTTGATTATCCATCCCTGATATTAATAATTTATTTTTTTCTGTACAGCAAAAATGGTATAATCTAATGGCATCATTGCCTGTCATCCTTACTCCTCTGGTGTTGTTGTGAGGCTCCTTCCATTGTTATATTAATGGCAAAGGCAGATGGTGAAAGAAGCAGAAATTGATGTTAATAATGAGATTTTTGTGAACCCCAGATTGCCATGCTGCTGAGCTCCAATGTGGGTACAGAGCCTGAGTGGAAGGCAACTAGAGCTCTGAGATGCGTAGCAACCAATTTGGAGGTTGCTGTCAGGGACCAGGCTCCAACAGGGGATGATAGTCCATCAGTCAGAGCTGTGGCCTCTGGTGGGGCTGTGGGAAGGTGAAGGAGGTTCCTCCTTGCTCAGGCACCCTGACAATTTGGAGCACTGGTATCTCGGAAGTCATTGCTGGTGCTTTGGGTGTGGGATGGGCGGCGGCAAGAGGGTCAGCAATGGAGGGGCCAAAATGAATGGAACGGCTGAATTTCTCATCCAGCAATTGCTTTAACCAACACCAGTAAAATATCTCTGGTTTGCAGGATGTCGTAGTTGCTTGGTTGACCAATTGGCTATGCTGGACCAAATGGTCTCCATCCATGCCTTAATGATTCTGTGATCCTGTGAACTGTGCATTCGTTTCTGATTGGCCATCAGTTGTGCTGCTGCTGCTAACCAGTGGTGCTGGTTTAACCTGAGGGTCACCACATTTCAGGCCATAAGATATAGGAGCAGATTTAGACCATTTGGCCCATTGAGTCTGCTGCACTAGTCGACCCACTGGCTGCTATATATCTTAACCCTACTCTCCTCATAATCCTTGATCGTCCAACTAATCAAGAACCTATCTATCTTTGTCTTTAACTGCACTCAATGACTTGGCTTCCATAGCCCTCTGCAGCAATGAGTTCCACAGATTAATTACCCTCTGGCTGAAGAAACTCCTCCTTGTCTCAGCTCAAGGGTCATCCCTTCACTCTGAAGCTGTGTTTCATGTCCTACTCTCTCTTAGCAGAAACATCTTCTTCACACCCACTCTATCCAGGCCCCTCAGGATTCTGTAAGATTCAACAAGATCCCCTTCCTCCTAAACTCCATGGAATACAGACTTACGGACCTCAACCGCTTTTCATATGACAAGCCCTTCAGCCCCAGATTTTGTAAATCTTTTCTGGACCTCCTGCCATGCTAGCACATCCTTTCTTAGATATGGGGCCAAAAACTGCTCACAATATTTCCAAGTGCGCTCTGACCAGAGCTTTATATAGCCTCAGCAGTACAAACCCTCTTGAAATGAATGCTAACGTTGTGCTTATCTTTCCCAGCAGCCAATTGAACCTGTATGTTAACCTCAAGAATCCCTTTGTGCTCCAGATTTCCAATGTACACTTTTCTTCTTCCTATGAAAGTGCATGACCTCACAAGGAGGGTGGGGAGGGAGGCATGTGTGCATGTATGCGATTGTTGCAAAGGGTTGTACTTCATGGTAATCTCAGCTGGTGCAGCCATTGAATTCCTGCTGTTGGCATCGCTCTGCATCATCAGCCAACTGAGCTAATTGAAGCAAAATGCAGAGGTTTGGTTGATTTGGAAATTGTAGGGGATCGTAGAAGTGTTGTGTTGATAGTCAGTATGATAGTGCACATTAATGGGACCATGTGTCCTTTTGGAGGATGCACAGAGGAGTTACCTCTGACCAATTTAGTATCTATCCGTCAAGTATTGTTATGATTATGGAGCTTTTTGTGCACACCTTCGCTGCTGTATTCCGTACATTATACCAAAGTACTTCATTTGCTGTAAAGCGCATTGTCATGTTTTAGCATTTCTGTATTTCTCTCTGTCTCTCTCAATACCTTGTCACCTGTTCATGTTACAAGTTCTCCACAGTTGCTGCATCTTGATGCTGCAATCTGTTGCTGGCCATTATTTTTAATGCAAATCTTTGTTGTTTTTATTTTCCTGTGGAATAGCTGAGTACTGTCAAGTGGGGAGCTGCTTCCAGTCAGAACGCTGATGTTTCATATCTATTTACAACTAATTACTAACGGCTCAATTTGAACTATCCAGAGAGTAGTACAAATCATTGCTGAGTGATTTGAAAGGCTTTCTGTTACATTGCCTCCTGAATGCATTTGGTAATGCATACTCCAAGTCACTTTGTTCCTGCTTAGTGTGTAGCCACTAGACGAATATCACCTTATCTTCAGGAGTATTTGTATTGGCTATCTGAAATAAGTTTCTAATTAAATCCAGTTTACTTTGTGATGAAATAGTCAGCTTTTAATGTGCACAAAGATTCTGTAATTGAAGGTAAAAAGGACTTGTATTTATATAGGAAATAATAGGAACAGCAGATGCTGGAGAATCCGAGATAACAAAGTGTAGAGCTGGATGAACACAGCAGGCCAAGCAGTATCTTTGGAGCACAAAAGCTGACCCAAGGGTCTAGGCCCGAAACGTCAGCTTTTGTGTTCTGAAGATGCTGCTTGATCTGCTGTGTTCATCCAGCTCTACACTTTGTATTTATATAGCACTTTTTATGACCTCCAGGTGCCCTAAATATATTTTTGCAGTGAGACATGTTTTTGAATAATAATCACTGTTGTAATGTGGGAAATGTGGCAGTCAATTTGCACACAGTAAGATTCCACAACTGGAAATGTGATAAATGATACATAGTGTTATTTTCTGGTTTTGGTTGTGGAAAAGATATTGACCAGGACATAAGGGAGATGTCTCCTGGCCTTTGCCAAAGCAGTACCAAGGGATTTTTTAAATGCCTCTTCCCCCACGCCCATGACCTCTTCCTTTCGAACTGCATTGGCTTATCATCCAGAGCTCTCCCTCTGAACTACACAGGTTGCAAAATCACCTCCGACTATTGCAATTCTTCCTCTGCACTGCATTAGATTTAGACTTTCGTGCTCAGGTCCTTAGATGCAGCATAAAGCAATCCTCTGTCTCCGAGGGGGAGCAGTACCCCCTGAACTGCATCTGACTCAGACGGAGACTCCACCAAAGACTGATGCAGCGTGCATGCTGTGTGTGTTATTTTTAGTACCATTGTATATTAATTTAAATAGAAAGCTGGGAGCTCCTGCAATAGCTTAGCGGTAGATATTTGCAGATGGCTTGGTAACAAGCTGTATCTGATTGCAAAGACTATTACTCAATACCAAAGCTGGCTGATGACACCCTGGGCTGGATATTGGCATGTAATAGTTTTTCATTACTGTTGTGAGAATTCAGCAGTGGCTGTTCCTTCATATTAGTTTCTAGTGTTTTATGATGAATGAGAGGAAGAGAGAAGTTTGAGAGTGGCTGTAGATTTTCCGCTGTGGCTAAAGCAAAGCTGAATCCGAGATAACCAGGTGTAGAGCTAGATGAAAACAGCAGGCCAAGCAGCATCTTAGGAGCAGGACAGCTGAATTTTCGGGCCTCAACCCTTCATCAGAAATGGGCCCCATTTCAAGCAGCATCAGAGGAGCAGGAAAACTGACGTTCCCGGCCTAGATCCTTCATCAGAAATGGGCCCCATTTCTGATGAAGGGTCTAGGCCGGGAATGTCAGTTTTCCTGCTCCTCTGATGCTGCTTGGCCTGCTGTGTTCATCTAGCTCTACACCTTGTTATCTTGGATTGTCCAGCATCTGTAGTTCTTATTATCTTTGAATTTGGATGTTACTCCTTTATCGCATATTTGTGATGTTCTCCATTCATCATGTCTGACTCCCACCAACCCTCCATTCACAGCCCTTTCGCTCTCTCAACTCCCTATCTTTGCTCAGTCATGAAGAACTGCTGCTTTTGTGATACACCAGAGCCTATCAGTGAGCTAGTGAACTATAGCCCTGTGTGAATTCCTGCTTCAAGGAGAGGAAGCATTTGGAAGGATGGTTTTGAAGTTGTTTTCAACTGGGTTTCATGCTAATTTTATTCAAATCTTTCATGACTCCCGCATCAAAAGTAAAATATCCATTGTCCACGAGAATGATTATTTCCACTTTGACCAATGATTTAAGCAGGTAGTTGGCTGCTCGAGTGTAGTTAATTTGTGGGATAATGGCAGTAAAGTTGGGGACAATGCTTCCCTGACTGTGTGACATTTGATGGTTCCACACAGAACTCTGCCAGACAGCCACTAAAGTTTTAATCCATAGTCATCCTGTTACTCATATTGCATAGAAACAAGCCCTTTGGCCCACCACGTCTATCACTTTCTGCTCTCCCTTTTAAAAAAAAACACATTGGAATTAAAAGGTTAGTATGTCCATTCGTGCTTTGAGGTTCTGGTCCACTGTAGTCACAATTACTAGTCCACTGATATTACCATGAACCTGTTGCCTCTCTCATACTTTTGAAGGACTGAATGACGAAAAGACCATGAGATATAGGAGCAGAAACAGAGTATTCAGCTCATTGAATCTGCTCTACTATCCTCAACTTCATTTTCTCAACTCCTCCTTTCATGTTGTAATGACTCTTAGAATGGACCACAAATTCAGATCATGTTTTGACCTGGTAACATTTGCCACTATACATTTTGTATGAGTATGTTTTACTGACTACATTTCTAATGATAGGTGATAGATATACAATTATTTGAAGAGTGACATTGTGGACTTTCATGCCAGGGCATGATAAATTGTACACTTCGTACATTTGCTGATTGGTTTCCCTTTATCCAAACATATTGAAACAAGCCATTTATCATTCGATTTTCTTTTAATGACTCAGGTGTTGTCTTTTGCAATGAAACTGCAAGTTCTAAATGTGTTGCTCTTTTTAAAATTTTTTCAGGCACTATCTCAGACTGCCACTTGTGAGCTTGCTCTGCTTCTTTGCAATGGTCACACTGGCCTTCATAATTTGACGTAGAAAGATGGAGATCTCATGAAAATACTGTATTGCATGCTGTAAGGGAGCTTACGAACATGTAAACTGTACAAATCAGGAGCAGGAGTTGGCCATTCAGTCCCTTGAGCCTGCTGCACCATTCAGTAAGATCATGGCTGATCTGATTGCAACATCAATTGCACACTTCACCTCCCTTGATATCCCTTCACCCTCCTGGTAACCAAACCTCTAGCTATAAAAATGCTCAAAAACTCTGTTTTTAAAAAGGCTGTGGAAACAAAGTTGCTGGAAAAGCTCGGCAGGTCTGGCAGCATCTGTGGAGGAGAAAACAGAGTTAACATTTTGGGACCGGTGACCCTTCCTAAGAACTTCCTCAGAACCTCGTATTTGTAAACCTGTTATGGTAATGACCACCACTGTTAACCCAGAGACTCTGGTAATGTTCTGGGGATTCGTGTTTACCCATGGCAGACAATGGGATTTGAGCTCAATGAAAAAAAATTCTGGAATGAAGAGACTGGTGATGACCATGAAACCATTATCAACTTGTCAGGAAAATCCATCTGGTTCACGCGTGCTTTAGAAAAGGAAATCCTAACCTGGTCCGACTTCCATGTAACTCCAGATCCATAAGAATGTGGTTGAACCTTAACTACGCTCTGGGCAATAAATACTGGCCTCGCCACCAATACCAACATCCTATGAATGAATTTAAAAAAAAATTAAACTGTGGCCTCTCATTCTAGACAAGTGGAAGCATCCTCTCCCCATCTACCCTGTCAAGACCCCTTGGAATATTATGACTCAAGACACACAGCCTGTGACTCCTCTGTACTCATAGCAACCATGTCTGACTAAACTTTCCTCAGAAGATATACTATAAATTTGAGGGTGGTGGTATCAATCAGTAAATTGTTTTGAATTGTTTCCACTTTGTTTACATTTGTTTTCAATAAAGGTGACTAATACTGTACACAATACTCCAAGTGTGTTCTTACCACTGCCCCACTGAAGCATTATCTCTGTTTTTCATCAATTCTCCTGACGATAAATGATTATACCCTATTAGTATTGCTGAGAAAAGGATACATTATGTTGAATCATTTTGTTAATTTGCAAGAAAAACAGATGTAAAGGAAAAACAACATGAAGTCCCTCTTGGTCCAATTCATCCGCACCAACCAGACATCCCAATCTGATCCCTGGTCCCATTTGCCAGCATTTGGTCCATTTTTATTCAAATGCTTCCTATCCAGATACCTTTTAAGTGTTGTAATTGTATCAGCCTCCACTGCTTCCTCTGGCAGCTTGTTCCATACACACGTCACCCTGTACAGCTGCAACATGACATCCCAACTCCTATACTCAATATTCTGACCAATGAAGGCAAACATGCTGAATGCATTCTTCACTACCCTGTGTACCTGCAACTCCTACTTTCAAGAAACTATGCATATGCACCCTTAGGTCATAGTCATACAGCATGGAAACAGATCCTTTGGTCCAACTAGTCCACGAGACCATGTTCCCAAACCAAACTAGTTCTACTTTTCCTGCACTTGGCCCATATCCCTCTAAACCTTTCCTACTTATGAACTTATCCAAATGTCTCTTAAATGTTGTAACTGTATCTGTATCCACTACTCCCTCTGCAAGTTTATTCCACATATGAATTGCCTCCTGTGTGAAAAAATTGCCCCTCATGTCCTTTTTAAAACTTTCTCCTTTCACCGTAAAAATATTCCGCCTAGCTTTGAACTCCCATACATGAGGGAAAAGACCCATGCTATTCACCTTATCTATGCCTGTTATGATTTTGTAAACCTTTTTAATGTCATCCCTTATCCTTTTGTGCTCCAGTGAAAAAAGTCCCAGCCTATGCAGCCTATTTTCATAACTCAAACCCTTCATTCCTGGCAACATTATAGTAAATCTTTTCTGAACTTGCTCCAATTTAATAATATTCTTCCTACAGCAGGATGACAAAAACTGTACATAGTACTCCCAGAAGATGCCTCAGCAATTTCCTGTATAACCTCAACATGTTGACCCAACTCCTATACTGAAAGGTCTGAGCAATGAAGGCAAGCATGCTACACATCTCTTTAAACACCCTGAATACCTGTGACATAAATTTCGAAGAATTATGTACGCAAACCCCCTAAGTCTCTCTGTTCTACAACATTACCCAGTGCCCTACCATTAATTGTATTTGTTTGTTTTATCAAAATGCAGCACCTCACACTTATCTAAATTAAATTTCTTCTACCGCTCCTCAGTTCATTGGCCCATCTGATCAAGGCCCCATTTTACTCTGATAATCTTCTTCATTGTCTATTTACCACCTGTTCTGGTGTCATCTGCAAACTTACTAACCATACTTCCTCTCTTCATATCCAAGTCATTTATATAAATGATGTTAAACAGTGGACCTAGAACTGATCCTTATGGCACTCACTTCTCATACAGCGTGAATATTGATTTTCCTTTACATTGGCATTCTTATAAATTGTGCTGAAGAGTGCAAGATGAAAAACTTCTGCAAAATCTGGCCTTTTCAGCAGTTTCCAATCCTGAACAACTAAATGAACCTTCTATTAATTTGCCTAATTAGTTACTGCGCCTACATACAAGCCTTTTGTGATTCATGCACTTGGACTCTTGGATCTCTCCACATCTCTGAGCTCAGTGATCTCTCACCATTTTGATATGTATCGTTATCAGCTTTTCCTGCCAAAATGGATATTTTCATATTTTCCCACCATATACTCCCTTTTTGCTACATCTTTGCAACGTAACCAAGCTGCCATTTGCCTGTGTGCGTGTTCCTGGTGTGGGAGAAGGAGTAAAATGTAAGAAAGAGACTTAATTCCAAATTGTTACTTACCAGGTAGTGAAGCATTGTGAAGATAAATTCAGTATGACAGGTGATATAGGCAGGACGGCTGTGTGACAAGAAACCAGCAAAGTAAGAAATCGTGGTTGGAACTAGACTGCATTTGCAAATGTGTTGAAGAGAGGAATGGGCAAGATGTTGTGTCCAGAGGATTCGGATCGGGGATGACAGAAGAACAAGAATCATGTTCACAATTGGCATAACTATGTCAGAAAAATTGTGGACCTTAATATTGAGGCGGAACCTCTGGTGAAGTTATGTCTTAATTGTTGGAGCCTGTATCAGTCATTAATTGTTGCAACCGTGTGAGGACTATGAAAGTGGTACAAAGAAGACTGAAAATGGTGATTCCTAATGTTGGGGCTTAGTTACGAGGGCCTTCCTGAGTCAAAGCATGGAAGGTTGACTTGTGTGATGGAAACAGCTCTCTGTAGTTTCATAAGGTACTGGGCAAAGCAGTTGCCATACCAAGCCATGCTGCATCCAGATAGAAAGAATGCTTTCTATAGTGCATCCACAAAAATTAGTGAGAGTTTTTATGGACATGCCGAATTTCTTTAGCCTCCTCGGGAAGTAGAGGCATTGCTATCTTGACTGTCAAACAAACGTGGACAGTTCAGGATAGATTGTTGACAATTCTCTCTCCCTGGAAGTTGACGATCTCGACCGTCTCCACCTCCAAACCATTGATGTAGATAAGGGTGTGCCCTTTGCCTCGTTTTCTGAAGTTGATGACAAGCCCATTCATTTTGCTGACATTGAGGGAGAGATTGATATCTTTGCACCACACCACCAAGCACTCCATCTCCTTCCTACATTCCGTCTTATCATTGTTTGAGATCCATACTGCAATGCTGATGTTGTCAGTGAACTTATAGATCAAGTTAGGATGAAATTTGGCAGCCATGAGTGTGCAAGGAATATAGTACAAGGTTGAGTACACATCCCTTTGGCTGTGAGTGTTGAGGATTATTGTGGAGGAGGTGTTGTTTACGATTCTAACTGACAGCAGTCTGTGGGTCAGTAAGTTGTATGACCAGTTGCAGAGGGCGGAGCAGAGACCTGGGTCGTGGAGTATGGACATCAGTTTGCTGGGAATTATGGTGTTGAAGGCTTGGCTGTAGTCAATAAATAGAAGCCTAACATCGGCATCGTCGTTATCAAGATGCTCCAGGGATGAGCCTGTGGCCAGGGAGATGACATCTACCGTGGACATGTTGCAAGAGTAAACGAATTCCGAAGGATCAAGATGGACTGGGAGGCTCGAGTTGATATGAGCTATGACTAACCGCTTGATGCACTTCCAATATTATGGAAGTCAGGATTTTGAGACTATAAAATGTGAGGCTGGATGAACGCAGCAGGCCAAGCAGCATCTCAGGAGCACAATGACCTGAAAAATCCAACAAAAGACTCCAATCCTGGGAATTACCATCTCTATCACACAGAGGCCTCCCTAATGAGCAGACTGAGGGACATTGCAGTCTCCACCTGTGCACATTGCAAACGACTCACTGAGGAATGAGTCAGATTCATCCTGACACACTGTGAGATGGAAATTGTATCAGTGATAATGGAAACTGCAGATGCTGGAGAATCCAAGACAACAGAGTGTGGAGCTGGATGAACACAGCGGGCCGAGCAGCATCTCAGGAGCACAACAGCGAGATGGAGCAGCTCTCCCTGTTTGGTTCAGATTGTGCATGTGTATGTGTGTTTATTAATCTTTTAAGCCTCTGGTTTATTACCAGCTTATGATTTATTTGGTAGTTTGATGTTGCTATGATGTTTTGTAATGCCGTGGCGGTGGGTTAGTAGATAGGCCTGGCCTCTGGTTGTGTAATTTTGCTGCAAAATGCTCTAGCTCCTCCTTTCAAAAAAAAAGTAGCTTTTGTGCTCCTGAGATGCTGCTTGGCCTGCTGTGTTCATCCAGCCTCACATTTTATTATCTTGGAATTCTCCAGCATCTGCAGTTCCCATTATCTCTGAACCCAGGATTTTGAGACTAAAGCTTTAAGTTGAGAATCTGTGGATGTAATGAACCCAGTCCCTAAAAACATCCTCTCATCAAAGAGATACATTTCTTTTTCAACATTTAGCCTGGAATTAAAAGTACAAGTTGTGGTATGTTTATCACACTTGACAGTTAATGAGTTAACATGAATTAATTGGCCTTTGGTGTCCGGATTTGCAGAGTTGAATGCAGAAACCAGGAAGTTTTTCCAGTTGTCCTGCTCTTGAACAGGCTATGCAATGCCAGTAGCTCCGTTGAGAAATTTGTCATTCAACCACATGCAGGGCTTGAAGTTGTGCTACTTATCCATGTGCTATTGGCTAAATGTGCCAGAAAAGTATGGGTGAAATTTTAACACTCTGAAAACTCTTAATCATGAAAACCACCTCTCTGACATCGAAAATCTAACATGGAGATTCCTCTCTTCAGATTTTCATTATTGTTGGACACTTTTTAAGCATGTTTTTCTTTCTTTCTCATCTCTCAATCTCATCTTTCTTTCTGTGCCGCTCTCATTTTCTGCAAAGATTTTACATTAAATTAAATATTCTAATTTATGCTCCCTGGTTTAGAACCCTGCACATTTCAGTAACGATTCATTGAGCAGGTTGGTTGGGGAGGTTCATGGTTTCTTGCCTTGTTCAGACTGGCCCTGGATCTTCTGTTGATTGTAAGCTGCCATGTAAGTACCCACACAATGCCTGTGGATATCTGTAACAGTTTGTGAAATGTTAATTCATCAGTGAGACCTGAATTCAAGCCATTGAGTTTCATCTCAGAGGAACATAGGAAATTGGAGCGGGCGTGGGCCATTCAGCCCCTCTAACCTGCTCTACCATTCAACCAGAGCATGGCTGATTTCCTACCTCATTGCTATTTTCATAATTTGTGATTCTCCATAGTGCCAACTCTTCACGAGTGCAAATAGTTTATGCCCAACTTGATGTGGAAGTAGCTTGTAAAATGTGCTCTGTAACTTAACTTCTTAAAGCACTCAATATTTTATTACTGCAGGTGCTGGAATCTATACACTAAAACCAAAAAATACTGAAGATCACAGTGGGTCAGGCCGTTAGATACACCAATGTTCTGCCATTCTCACATTTCGATCATTTAATCTGAACTGTCAACCACCCACCCCCCCAATTACATAAATGCTGTCCCCTCCACACTTCACATCAACTCTGATGAAGTGTCATCTAGACTTGATATGTCAGCTTGCTCTCTCTCCATGGATTCTGCCTGACCTGCTTTGATCTCCGGCATTTTTTGTTTTCATAAAATGTTATTCACTATTTAAATTCCATTTGGACTTGGAAGTGGAAAGTTGTATTTATTGGAAGCTCAGGTGAGAGTAACTTGTTCAGTCAGTGAATAGGTCTGTTGCTTAAATCTGCTCTGGTATAAAGCTACTTGACTTGTAATAAGATTGATTATTCATGGCCATGACCGCACTGATTTTGTATATCTAACGAACAGGTGACTTCACAGAATATCGTAATGATAAATTTCTCCTCCAAACTCTGTTATCTGTAAGAATGAACTTGCATGCATATTGAGCTTCAATTTGCCCTGAATAAGAGCCAAAAGAACTGCAGATGCTGTAAATCAGGAACAAAAACAAAGTTGCTGGAAAGGCTCAGCAGGCCTGGTAGATCTGTGAAGGAAAAAACAGTTAACATTTCAGGTCCAGAGACCCTTCCTCAGAACACTTTGCCCTGAACTGTTTTGTCAGCCACCAGCTGAACTGCACACAGCAGGAGTCCACAAATTAACAGCAAATATGTTTGGCTGCGTTTGGCCTGGGAGGACAGTTGGCCATAGAATCATAGAGTTGTACAGCATAGAAACAGATCCTTCAATCCAATTGGTCCATGCCACCCAGACATCCTAACCTGATCTAGTCCCATTTGCCAGCCTTTGACCCATATCTCTCTTAAACCCCTTCTTTTCATGTACCCATCCAGATGCCTTTGAAATGTTGTAACTGCACCTGCCTCCACCACTTCCTCTGGCAGCTCATTCCATATACGCACCACCCTATCTGAAAAAAAGTTGCCTGTTAGGTCCCTTTTAAATCTTTCCCCTTTTACCTTAAACCTATGCCTTCTAGTTTTGGACATCCCCATCCTTGGGGAAAGGCCTTGGCTATTCACCCTATCTGTTCCACTCATGATTTTATAAACCTCCATAAGATCACCCCGTTGCTTCCAACGCTCCAGGGAAAATAGCCCCAACCTATTCGGACTTACACTATAGCTCAAATCCTCCAACCCCAGCAACATTCATGTAAATGGATGTGAGTTTGCTCGCTGAGCTGGAAGGTTCGTTTTCAGATGCTTCGTCACCATTCTAGGTAACATCATCAGTGAGCCTCCGGTGAAGCGCTGGTGTTATGTCCCGCTTTCTGTTTATGTTATGGACATAACACCAGCGCTTCGTCAGAGGCTCACTGATGATGTTACCTAGAATGGTGACGAAATGTCTGAAAACTAACCTTCCAGCTCAGCGAGCAAACTCACATCCAGAACCTCAACCTGAGCTACAAATCTTCTCAAAACTCGCTATTCATGTAAATCTTTTCTGAACCCTTTCAAGTTTTACAACATCCTTCTAATAGCTAGGAGACCAGAGCTGCACCCAGTATTCCAAAAGTGGACTAACCAATTTCCTGTACAGCCACAATATGACCTGCCAACTGCTATACTCAATGCACTGACCAAGAAAGGCAAGTATACCAAACACCACCTTCATTGTCCTGTCTGTCTGTGACTCCACATTCAAAGAACTATGAGCTTGCACTCCAAGGTCTGTTTGTTCAGCAACACTCCCCAGGACCTTACCATTAAGTGTATAAGTCCTGTCCTGATTTGCCTTTCCAAAACGCAGCACCTCACATTTATCTAAATTAAACTCCATCTGCCATTTCTCGGTCCATTGGCTCATCTGACAAGATCCAGTTGTACTTTGAGGTAACCTACTTAGCTGTCCACTATACCCCCAATTTTGGTGTCATCTGCAAACTCACTAACCATACCTCCTACGTTCACAATCAAATAATTTACATGAATGAAAAGCAATAGACCCAGCACCAATCCTTGTGGCATACCACAGGTCACAGGCCTCCAGTCTGAAAAGCAACCTTCCACCATCACTCTCTGTCTCCTACTGTTGAGCTGATTCTGTATCCAAGTGGCTAGATGAACTCCCTGCTTTCTTAATGGTGCAGTGGCTTGTTTTGTTTGTAGATGACAAAGAGTGAGTTTACTCACTGGTTATTTCGTTTGTGTTTTTAAGTCTTTTTCAAATAACTTACAGAATAGTTCACATATTGCCGGTTCATCTAAAAGATGATCCCAAAAGCAGTATTGCCAGCCTTGGTTTAATATTCAAATGTGAGAAAGGCATTTTTTAAATTCATGGGATGTGGGCATTGCTGGCTATCCCAACATTTATTGCCCACTCCTAATTTCCCAGTAAGTTGTTAAGAGTGAACCACATTGCTGTGGGTTTGGAGTCACATATAGGCCAAATCAGGTAAAAATGGCAGATTTCTTTCCTTAAAGGAAAGTGAACTAGATGGGTTTATATGATAATCAATTGAGTAAACATGGTTACCATTAAGCGAGTTCTTTTAAAATTACAGACTTTCTTTTAATTGAATTCACATATAGCCATCTGCCACGGTGGAATTTGAACCCAAGGCTAATGGTCTGGTTTACTAGCCCAGTGACTATGCCACCGCCCCTTGCTCAATGCTATGAGTGTTAAACAATCTGACACCATCTTATGTTGTCTTAATTGTCAGATCCTGGAATGATTAGTCATTTGGGCCATTGGTTGGGATATGGATGGTAAATCTGTAGCAGGCCAAGGATTTTTTCACTTGAGCAGCTTGAAACTCTTGATGTTGGTGTTTTGGTAAGGTGGGTGATTTTAACCCTTAGCTATCCTCCATTATCTAAACCGTTTCGTTCTCCCTCCATAATGAACATTCTTATGCAGCAGTGTGGGCATTTGGCTCCTCAAGCCTGGTCCTTGTAATATCTCATTACCTCCATCACACCCTCAGCTCATCAGCCGCGGCAATCCTCACTCCTTCCTATGTTATCTCCAGAATTTAATTGCCTCCTTCCCAGCCTCCCATCTTGCAGTCTCTGTTACATTGTGCTCGTGTAAACTCTGACTGCGCTCATCCATCACCCTTATGCTCACTTGCCTATATTGCCTTCATTTTAAAATTCCCATCCATGTTTCTGAAATCTAGCCACAATCCTGCCTAGATCTCTTGCCCTAGATCATAGATTAGGTAGAGAGAGGCATACAAGGTTACAGCTGCATAGGAGGTACACAAAGCAAGATGAACATTATTTGAGGTTAGAGAGGTCCATTCAAAAGTCTGATAACAGCAGGGAAGAAGCTGTTCTTGAATCTGTTGGTGCGTGTGTTTGAGCTACTGTAACTTCTGACTAATAGAAGAGGTTGGAAGAGAGCCTTACTGGGGTGGGAGGGATCTTTGATGGAATTTGGAATTTAATTCTTCAGCTTCTCTGCCTTTCTCTCTCCTTTTAAGAAATGCTGCCCAAACTGCCTTTTAGATGAGGCTTTTGTTC
This sequence comes from Stegostoma tigrinum, assembly GCF_030684315.1. Taxonomy (NCBI): domain Eukaryota; kingdom Metazoa; phylum Chordata; class Chondrichthyes; order Orectolobiformes; family Stegostomatidae; genus Stegostoma; species Stegostoma tigrinum. Next base: position 60,072,798 of record NC_081370.1, on the reverse strand, counting down.
AGTTGCCTTTAAACCAGGAAATAGAGTAATAGAGTCATATGGCATGGAAATAGACCCTTCATCCAACCTGTCCATGTTGACCATGTTCCCAAACCAAACTAGTCTGTGTTGCTGTCAGATGTTGTTTGATCATTTCTCCTGTGAACAACCTTTTGAGTATTTTATAAGCAGGGACAGTGTGAATGCATGCTATTAAATATAATTGGCTAGGCCAGTGGGAAGTATTTGAATTATTTTGGCTGATGAGGTGTGTGCTTTGCTGTGCTAATCTTCTTCAATATCTTAAGCTGCCTCTGTTGTTAAAAAGTATGAATTCTTTAGGCTTGGGTAAGTGAGTGTACTGCATTCCTGCATGAACAAAATTTACACACATTATTTGATAAACCACAATCCCATTTAGAAGGATTATCGAGTAATTTGAGGATTTGTGGTATGTTTCTTGTGCATGTGCACTCAAATCCCACCACTCAAAAAAAATACAAATACTAGCTTTGTTAGCAATTATTTGTCACATCTGTTCTTTCCCACCTGGCTTCTCAGACAAATGCATGTTGCTCGCATTTTCTTGTAATAAAATTTGCATTTAATCTGTACCAGTTTTCAGATTGTAATTATTGGTGAATTATCTGCATAGCTGGCAATGATCTAACAATGGTGTAAAGAATTTTTAAATTGAGTACATTTGCTTTTATTCTCCAGCGATGTATGATGAGTGACACTGCCCTTTGGTCCCGGAGCATGCTGACCAGGGTTATTTGCTTTTCTGTCACTGAAATGTAGGAGTGGGAAGTTGTAGAAGAAGTTGCAGTGAAGAAGCAAGAACAGTAGCGACTGATGCCAAGTGGAGACACTCTAGAGAAGCTTTTGTTTGCCAGAGTGCACAGAAGCAAAAGGAGCCTGTGGAGATGGATACAAATGGTGCTGCCAGAAGCTTAGGCTATTGTGTTTCGTATTGTTTTCTGCAGCATATTACCAGCCTGTGTTTCGTATTGTTTTCTGCAGCATATTACCAGCCTGTGTTTCGTATTGTTTTCTGCAGCATATTACCAGCCTGTGTTTCGTATTGTTTTCTGCAGCATATTACCAGCCTGTGTTTCGTATTGTTTTCTGCAGCATATTACCAGCCTGTGTTTCGTATTGTTTTCTGCAGCATATTACCAGCCTGTGTTTCGTATTGTTTTCTGCAGCATATTACCAGCCTGTGTTTCGTATTGTTTTCTGCAGCATATTACCAGCCTGTGTTTCGTATTGTTTTCTGCAGCATATTACCAGCCTGTGTTTCGTATTGTTTTCTGCAGCATATTACCAGCCTGTGTTTCGTATTGTTTTCTGCAGCATATTACCAGCCTGTGTTTCGTATTGTTTTCTGCAGCATATTACCAGCCTGTGTTTCGTATTGTTTTCTGCAGCATATTACCAGCCTGTGTTTCGTATTGTTTTCTGCAGCATATTACCAGCCTGTGTTTCGTATTATTCATCTTTGAGGGAATATCTAGAAGCTGGAAATGCTGCAGAGCCAGTTTCAAGCAAGTTCATCAGTAGATTGTGAGTGTCACACTCACAATGTAAAAGGCGTAGATTCAAAAGACAGACACAAAAGGAAGGACACAGCTTCTTAAAATGGATTGTCAATGAGGTACAAAATGGATATCAGAGAAAAAGAAACACTCAATAGATGAATTAGATTGAAATGCCTGTATCGTTGTGCCAAGATTTGCAAATGTGTTACAGGATAATTAATCAGGGAGGTGCAAAGCAGTTAAACATTAATATTTTTATAGTTAGCTTCTTTCATGCCAAGTTCTTACTTCACCTTCTTTCCTAAAGGTAGTGTCTCCCTTCTGAGGGAACCTTACTAATCTTTTCATAACTTGGCATGTTATCGCAAAATAAATTGGCTATTCTGCATAGTTGAACCTGGATGATGAGTGGTTACAGAATATTGAAATGTGTTGGAATCTCAACTGGGTCTGATCCTGACCTTTTACTGCTGGATGCAATCTTGCAGTTCTAACTGGGACTCCCGGATAGGATCAGGAGCAGAATCCTTGGCTGATGTTTCCGATTTATTTATTCCTTTTATTTCTCTGAAGGAATGCGGATATTACGGTGAAGAACAGCATTTGCTGCCTGCCCCAATTCCCCTTGAATTTTATGACTTGCTGGGTTATTTCAGAGGGTAGGTCAGAGTCAACTAACCACATTGTCATAGGTCACAGGTAGACCAGACTGACCCAGGACAGCAGATTTCTTCCTGCAAGGATATTAGTGAATCAGATTTTGTCTTAATGACAATCAATGTTTGTTTCATGATCACTGTCACTGAGACTAACTTTTAATTCCCTGGATCAAATCCCACTCACTGCAAAGGTGTACAATAACATCTCTGAACAGATTGATTAGAAATTGTAGAGGAGTTTCAATGTTTTTCCCTGATAAGGAAGGAATGCCCTGCAGAGCCTCACTGCACTTGCAATATTGATTCCAATGCAAACCAGTGCTTCATCTATTGTTGTTTCACTTTGAGCTGTGATTTTTCAGGAACACAACCATGACATTAAGTGAGGAGTGAATGTACCAGGGGTAATTTCTTTACTACTGTCCCTTTGACATCAGCTATCTCAACGTGGACTGAGATTTTCAGAGACAATATCAGCCTCATCACTAATTAGAGAAATCCTATTGACTTAAATTTGTTGAGAAACTGTGAATGAAACATTGAGCAAGTGCACAAAAATCTGTCAATGAAAGTGATCAGCACTACCCAAGTAAAATCAGCAACTGAGAATTGTTACAAATAGTTGAGGATTGATGCCAACCTTGTGTTCCCCCCCTACCCCCGAAACTGCCTAGAAACTCCTGGATTTATCCCAGTGTTACTTTATTTACGGTTTTACTTTATTTACATGGCATTCCTTGTAATAATCCAGCTGATAATCAGTGACCCCATCTTTTTAATACTCTTCACAATCCGAGAGGATGTAGTTGAGTTAAAATTGCAACTGAGGTTTGAAACAAGAGATGGATTCATCCTGGGCTTCCTCCAGTGCCACAACGATGCCACCCAAAGGTTGCAGGAACAGTAACTTATATTTCGCTTGGGAACCCTGCAGCCCAATGGTATCAATGTGGACTTCACAAGCTTCAAAATCTCCCCTTCCCCCACCGCATCCCAAAACCAGCCCAGCTCGTCCCTGCTTCCCCAACCTGTCCTTCCTCCCACCTATCCCCTCCTCCCACCTCAAGGCCCAACCCCACCTCCTACCTACCAGCCTCATCCTGCCTCCTTGACCTGTCCGTCCTCCCTGGACTGACCTATGCCTACCTTCATTCCCACCTACACTCACCTTTACTGGCTCCATTCCTGCCTATTTGACCTGTCTGTCTCCTGTCCACCTATCTTCTCCTCTATCCATCGTCTATCCGCCTCCCCTTCTCTCCCTATTTATTTCAGAATCCCCTTCCCCGCCCCCATTTCTGAAGAAGGGCCTAGGCCTGAAACGTCAGCTTTCCTGCTCCTCCGATGCTGCTGGACCTGCTGTGTTCATCCAGCTGTACACCTTGTTATCTCAGATTCTCCAGGTTCGGCAGTTCCCACGAACTCTGAGGTTTGAAACAAATGTTTTAATGACAATCCCAATAGCACTGAGAATTAAAATTTTATTTTATTTTCAGGTTTATGCCTCAATCCGATGTGGGGACATTATGAATTGGAACCCAAAATAAAGCAAAAACACTGCAAATGCTGTAAGTCTGAAATAAAACAAAAAATCCAGGATTAATTCAGCAGGTCTGGCAGCATCTGTGGAGATAGAAATATAGTGAATGTTTTGAGCCCAGTATGGCTCTTCTCCAATAAGTTTATTCAGCACTTGTTTTTATTTCTGATTATGAATTTGATTTTTTTTTGTCTGTACCCACTGATTCATGATGATGGTTTCCAATCTGAAGAATATATTTCTGTCTTTTTTTCATCCTGTCATCCTCCACACACTTCACAAGTGGAATTCCCATCATGTGTAACTGTGGGAATTGAAATCCTCATTTCCATTAATGTCACAATGTCACAACTCAAATTGTTTCCCTTTACACAGTAGAGATTGCTCTCTTAATTTTTCTTTTATTTTGGTAAAATCACTAAAATAAACTGGATTTGGCATCCATGTTTTACAGAGTTCATTTTAAGTTTCTACTTGTGATTTATGAAATCAGTGTCATTCGGTGAAATCTTGTATTACAAAGCTTCCTATTTCCCATTCTCTGTATCGTAGTCACTTTTATCTCTGGTTAACTTTGTTGGACTGAAGCTCAATACAGCAGGGTTTAAGAGATTAGATTACTGTTTGACATCTGTTAAAGATTGCAAGTGAAATGAATTTTGTCAATATTAGATTCGATTTGATTCCCTATAGTGTGGAAACAGGCCCTTTGGCCCAACAAGTCCACGCTGCCCCTTGGACCATCCCACCCAGACCCATCCCCCTATAACCCACACACCCCTGAACACTATGGGCAGTTTAGCATTGCCGATCTACCTAGCCTGCACATCTTTGGACTGTGGGAGGAAACCGGAGCACCCGGAGGAAACCCACGCAGACACGGGGAGAATGTGCAAACTCCACACAGACAGTTACCTGAGGGTGGAATTGAACCCAGGTCCCTGGTGCTGTGAGGCTGCAGTGCTAACCACTGAGCCACCGTGCCGCCAAGTGTAGCTGTATTTCTGAGGCCACATAATTGGTGATTAGAGGAATCACAGTGTCTAATATATAAAACAATGCTTGATGTTAGATTAATGTAGAAATTAAAGCTTTCTATCACCTCATCCATTTCTCTTTGTATTGGGTACTGTTTACTGTTTACCTTGAATGCAATGAAAAAATTAGTTCAGTGAATGCAGACCTTCTGACTTAGAGCTACAGATATTACCATTCTGTCATAAAATTCCTGGTGAGCTCTTTTATCCTGACTTAGTAATGTTCAGAAAAAAATAATAAAAAAAGAGCCAAGAATGTTTGTTTCTTTTTTTGTTCATGGGATATGGATGTTCCTGGCTCAATGGCAGATGGAGTACAATGTTGATAAGTGGGTCATCCATTTTGGTAGGAATAACAGCAAAATGGACTGTGTTTTAAATGGTAAAAAAAACTGCAGCGCGCTGCTGTGCAGAGGGACTTGGGTGTCCTTGTGCATGAATCGCTAAAAGTAGGATTGCAGGTGCAGCAGGCAGTTAAAAAGGTAAATGGAATTTTGTCTGCCATTGCTCAAGGGATGGAGTTTAAAAACAGGGAGGCTATGCTGCAGCTGTATAGGGTCGTGGTGAGGCCACACCTGGAGTACTGTGTACAGTTTTGGTCTCCTTACTTGAGAAGAGATATATTAGCACTGGAGGGGATGCAGAGGAGATTCCAGAGTTGAGAGGGTTGGATAATGAGGAGAGACTGAGTAGACTGGGATTACACTCATTGGAATTCAGAAGAATGAGGGGAGATCTTATAGAAACATAAAAGATTATGAAGGGAATAGATGAGCTGGAGGCCGGGAGGTTGTTTCTGCTAGCAGGTGAAAAGAGGACGAGGGGGCATAGCCTCAAAATAAAGGGAAGCAGATGTCGGACTGAGGTCTGGAGGAACTTCTTCACCCAAAGGGTTGTGAATCTGTGGAATTCCCTGCCCAGTGAAACAGATGAAGCTACCTCACTGAATGTTTTTAAGGCAAGGCTAGATAAATTTTTGAACAGTAAAGGAATTAAGGATTATGGTGAGTGGGTGGGTAAGTGGAGTTGAATCTCAAAAAGATCAGCCATGATCTTATGGAATGGTGGGGCAGGCTTGAGGGGCCAGATGGCCTACTCCAGCTTCTAGTTCTTATGTTCTTATGTTTGTAATTTGATGTAGTTCTAAAAGAAATAAAGAATTGCGTTTTACAGCAGCCTTAATAAATTCACTCACTATTTCTTGGAATACTCCTGAAGTGTAGCCACGATTGTGCAGGGGACTTGCCAACCAATGTTTCGAAAAGCAAGATCCCATGAATGGAAATGGGATGAATGGTTAGTTAAGGGGTTAAAATAGTATCAGAGATAATGGGAACTGCAGATGCTGGAGAATTCCAAGATAATAAAATGTGAGGCTGGATGAACACAGCAGGCCAAGCAGCATCTCAGGAGCACAAAAGCTGACGTTTCGGGCCTAGACCCTTCATCAGAGAGGGGGATGGGGAGAGGGAACTGGAATAAATAGGGAGAGAGGGGGAGGCGGACCGAAGATGGAGAGTAAAGAAGATAGGTGGAGAGAGTGTAGGTGGGGAGGTAGGGAGGGGATAGGTCAGTCCAGGGAAGACGGACAGGTCAAGGAGGTGGGATGAGGTTAGTAGGTAGCTGGGGGTGCGGCTTGGGGTGGGAGGAAGGGATGGGTGAGAGGAAGAACCGGTTAGGGAGGCAGAGACAGGTTGGACTGGTTTTGGGATGCAGTGGGTGGGGGGGAAGAGCTGGGCTGGTTGTGTGGGACCGCAACTTTCCCCCCACAGTGATCGAGAATGCCCTTGACCGCGTCTCCCGTATTTCCCGCAACACATCCCTCACACCCCGCCCCCGCCACAACCGCCCCAAGAGGATCCCCCTCGTTCTCACACACCACCCTACCAACCTCCGGATACAACGCATTATCCTCCGACACTTCCGCCATTTACAATCCGACCCCACCACCCAAGACATTTTTCCATCCCCTCCCCTGTCAGCTTTCCGGAGAGACCACTCTCTCCGTGACTTCCTTGTTCGCTCCACACTGCCCTCCAACCCCACCACACCCGGCACCTTCCCCTGCAACCGCAGGAAATGCTACACTTGCCCCGACACCTCCTCCCTCACCCCCATCCCAGGCCCCAAGATGACATTCCACATTAAGCAGAGGTTCACCTGCACATCTGCCAATGTGGTATACTGCATCCACTGTACCCGGTGCGGCTTCCTCTACATTGGGGAAACCAAGCGGAGGCTTGCGGACCGCTTTGCAGAACACCTCCGCTCAGTTCGCAACAAACAACTGCACCTCCCAGTCGCAAACCATTTCCACTCCCCCTCCCATTCTCTAGATGACATGTCCATCATGGGCCTCCTGCAGTGCCACAATGATGCCACCCGAAGGTTGCAGGAACAGCAACTCATATTCCGCCTGGGAACCCTGCAGCCATATGGTATCAATGTGGACTTCACCAGTTTCAAAATCTCCCCTCCCCCCACCGCATCCCTAAACCAGCCCAGTTCATCCCCTCCCCCCACTGCACCACACAACCAGCCCAGCTCTTCCCCCCCACCCACTGCATCCCAAAACCAGTCCAACCTGTCTCTGCCTCCCTAACCGGTTCTTCCTCTCACCCATCCCTTCCTCCCACCCCAAGCCGCACCCCCAGCTACCTACTAACCTCATCCCACCTCCTTGACCTGTCCGTCTTCCCTGGACTGACCTATCCCCTCCCTACCTCCCCACCTATACTCTCTCCACCTATCTTCTTTTCTCTCCATCTTCGGTCCGCCTCCCCCTCTCTCCCTATTTATTCCAGTTCCCTCCCCCCATCCCCCTCTCTGATGAAGGGTCTAGGCCGGAAACGTCAGCTTTTGTGCTCCTGAGATGCTGCTGGGCCTGCTGTGTTCATCCAGCTTCACATTTTGTTATCTTTGAATGGTTAGTTAAATTGCTTTGTGTGTTTTTGATGAGGCTGAACACCGACAACAATCACTTTGGGATGACCTGTGTCATTTGATCACCTATGCAGCCAAACTTGTTTATATTCTCAGTCAATCCAAGCTATTCAAATGTTATTTCAGTCAGTAGTGCTGAATGGAAGAGGTACATAATCTCAATAACTCCCCCAATCTAATCTGGAAGAGGAGACATTTTGCGGAACAGCAAAGACAGCAGAGAAATTGACTGGAATTTATAGAGTCATAGAGTTGTACAGCAGGGGTACAGATTCCACAGTCCATCTGGCCTATGCTGGCCAAATAGGACTAGATTAATCTAGTTCTATTTGCCAAAGTTTGGCCATGTCCCTCCAAACACTTCCTATTCATGTGCCCATCCAGATGCCTTTTAAATGTTGTAATTGTACCAGCCTCCACCACTTCCTCTGGCAGCACATTCCATACACACACCACCCTCTGTGTGAAAATATTGCCCCTTCGGTCCTCTTTAAATCTCTCCCCTCTCACCTTAAACCTTAGCCTCCTGGTTTTGGGCTCCCCCACCCGGTGAAAAGGACCTTGGCTATTCACTCTATCCATGCCTCACATGATTTTCTTTGTTTTTTGATGAATTCCAGAGCTGTTCTCCAATCCACTACATAGTCTGTCCCGAAACTCCTGCTCTCTTTCTCTCTCTCCTCTCGTTTGAAATATTGTTGTTTTTGAATTGTTTTTTGCCTTGATTTTGTACTTTAAAACTTATAAAAACAGTCATTACTGCTCCAAAAAATCAAGGAAATCAGCTCCATTACTCGAAAATACCTCAGAAAAAGGAACAGCTCTTAGAGTCACGATTCTCTCCCTTCCACAGTTTGTTTTGCCTTATCTCCATAGTTCAATCACTCACTGCCTTAATACTAGAGCTAGTTGAGCAGACTAAAACAATTTGTATTTGATAACATGGAGGGAAAAAAAGTGCTTTGTTACACCTGTATGCCTGTGTGAATATTTCCTCAAAAAGCACCGTAAAGCATGTTTTTATTCCATGTCAGTTGTATAAAGCATCTTCAGGCTTTGATAGTCTTAATTAGAATCCTGTGTGGATTGAGAATGGGGAATATGGCATGAACAGGGCATTGTGATGACTGACTTAATTGAAAAACAATGCTTTTATGCAAAAGGAGGACTGGGAGGTGATTGTAATGGAGAATACTTTAAAAGTTATCAATTAACTTGGAGGTGAGAAGACTGACCATGTGTCAGCAGTGTATGTTTAAGGCCGAGGTAGATTCTTGATCAGTCAGGGAATCACAGGTTGTAGAGAAAGGGCAGGAAAGTAGACATGAGGGATGTCAGGGTAATAAAGTGTGAAGCTGGATGAACACAGCAGGCCAAGCAGCATCTCAAGAGCACAAAAGCTGACGTTTTGGGCCTAGACCCTTCATCAGAAAGGGGGATGGGGTGAGGGTTCTGGAATAAATAGGGAGAGAAGGGGAGGCGGACCGAAGGTGGAGAGAAAAGAAGATGGGTGGAGAGGAGAGTATAGGTTGGGAGGTGGGGAGGGGACAGGTCAGTCCAGGGAAGATGGATAGGTCAAGGAGGTGGGATGAGGTTAGTAGTAGGAGATGGAGGTGCGGCTTGGGGTGGGAGGAAGGGATGGGTGAGAGGAAGAACAGGTTAGGGAGGCAGAGACAGGCTGGACTGGTTTTGGGATGCAATGGGTGGAGGGGAAGAGCTGGGCTGGTTGTGTGGTGCAGTGCGGGGAGGGGACGAACTGGGCTGGTTTTGGGATGCAGTTGGGGAAGGGGAGATTTTGAAGCTTGTGAAGTCCACATTGATACCATTGGGCTGCAGGGTTCCCAAGTGAGCGGAATATGAGTTGCTGTTCCTGCAACCTTCGGGTGGCATCATTGTGGCACTGCAGGAGGCCCATGATGAACATGTCATCTAAAGAATGGGAGGGGGAGTGGAAATGGTTTGCGACTGGGAGGTGCAGTTATTTGTTGCAAACTGAGCGGAGGTGTTCTGCAAAGCGGTCCCCAAGCCTCTGCTTGGTTTCCCCAATGTAGAGGAAGCCACACCGGGTACAATGGATACAGTATACCGCATTTGCAGATGTGCAGGTGAACCTCTGCTTAATATGGAAAGTCATCTTGGGGCCTGGGATGGGGGTGAGGGAGGAGGTGTGGGGGCAAGTGTAGCATTTCCTGCGGTTCCAGGGGAAGGTGCCGGGTGTGGTGGGGTTGGAGGGCAGTGTGGAGCGAACAAGGGAGTCACGGAGAGAGTGGTCTCTCCGGAAAGCAGACAAGGGTGGGGATGGAAAAATGTCTTGGGTGGTGGGGTCGGATTGTAGACGGCGGAAGTGTCGGAGGATGATGCGTTGTATCCGGAGGTTGGTGGGGTGGTGTGTGAAAACGAGGGGGATCCTCTTTCGGCGGTTGTGGCGGGGGCGGGGTGTGAAGGATGTGTTGCGGTAAATGCGGGAGACGCGGTCAAGGGCATTCTCGACCACTGTGGGGGGAAAGTTGCGGTCCTTGAAGAACTTGGACGTCTGGGATGTGCGGGAGTGGAATGCCTCATTGTGGGAGCAGATGCGGCAGAGGCGGAGGAATTGGGAATAGGGCATGGAATTTTTGAAGGAGGGTGGGTGGGAGGAGGTGCATTCCCTGGACTGACCTATCCCCTCCCCACCTCCCCACCTATACTCTCCTCTCCACCTATCTTCTTTTCTCTCCATCTTCGGTCCGCCTCCCCCTCTCTCCCTATTTATTCCAGAACCCTCACCCCATCCCCCTCTCTGATGAAGGGTCTAGGCCCGAAACGTCAGCTTTTGTGCTCCTGAGATGCTGCTTGGCCTGCTGTGTTCATTCAGCCTCATACTTTATTATCTTGGATTCTCCAGCATCTGCAGTTCCCATTATCTATGAGGGATGTCAGATCAGCCGTGAACCTATTGAATGGTGGAGCGGTCTTGAAGGGCTGAATGGCCTACTCCTGTTCCTACGCAACATCATAGAAGTACCAAAGGCAATACAATGCTCTCGTCTGAAGTCTCATTTACAGACATCAATCAATGGAGAAAATCTCAGAGGCAGTAAAGGAGAAACATGCTCATGGATGGTTTAAGCAAGCATTCTGTCATTTCCTTCCTGAATTACATTTTGCTTCAACATTGTTTATCAAAGAGGGAAGACAATTCATTGCTGAATGCAAATGTATCTTAATGTTTTCCTCCCCTTGAAGCATTGTGCCTTGTTTCTCAACAAAATGGTGAGAAAATAAAGTCCCCTCATTGCTATAACATGTTCTTATTCCTTATTTGTTTTACATGACTGAGTGTAAACTAGTGTAGAGATCATACGTTTCTAATACTGGAAGCTCTGACAAATTCCAAGTCCCACATTTTTAAAATCTGTTTCCTTATTCCTGTTCTACTGTAAAACAGCATGTATACTGTTATCTGAAAGTAGTACAGGAGAAGGCAATCCATGGTCAGGCTGGTTATGTCAATGAAATAATGAATATGCAGATGACTGCCTGCTGAATGAATTTTGTGAATATTTGTGTGTTTGATACTTGAAGTATATCAGTTCCATTTTGAGAAAAATATCAACAACCTGTGGGTTACTATTTACCAGAGACTTAACGAGACTAGCCATGTAAATGCTCCAAGAGCAGGGCAGAAGTTGGGAATACTGCAGCAATTTACTGACCTCCTGACTCCCCAAAGCCTGTGCATCATCAAGGCACAAGTCAGGAGTGTGATGGAATACTCCTTGCTTTCCGAGATCAGTACAACTCCAACAACACTAGCACTTGACATTATCCAGGACAAAGCAGCCGCTTGATTGATGCCACAGCGATAAGCATCCACTTCCTCCATCACTGCCACTCCAAAGTAGCAGTGGGGATACCATTTCCAAAATACTCTGATGAAATTCTCCACGGCTCCTTTGACAGCACCTTCCAAACCAATGGTCATTTCCATATGGAAGATCAAGGGTAGCGGATACATGGGAATACCATTGCCTACAAGGTCCCCTCTAAGCCACTCACCATCCTGACTTGGAAATATATCACTGTTCCATCACTGTCGCTGGATCAAAATCCTGAAATTCCCTTCCTAAGGGCATTGTGAGTCAACCTACAGCACATGGACTGCAGTGGTTCAAGAAAGCAGCTCACCCCACCTGTTCAAGGGCAGCTAGGAATGGAACAGTCCATGAGTGAATGAAAAAGAAATGCAAACACAGTAATAACCCTTTTGTGATTGGAGCTGACATTCCAACTTAATAGGACTAGATAATTGATGCAGTGTTTCATGTGAATCAAATTTCCTGCATTCTCTCAGGCAAATTTGGGTCAATAGAAAAGTCTTCTTGGCTTTTCCTATTTTTGGTAATTCCATTATAAGTTTGAAGAATTGAATAGATCTAGGTAGTAGTGTATGTGAATGACACTCACTTTTGACCTGTTGCCCTGTTTTTCTTTGAATAGTTCTTTGCGAAACTGAAGGATGATCTCCTCTTTGACCTTTAGCACTGCCATTCTTGGAATAAGCCCCTTTAAAGAATGAAGAATTGGTTTGCCTTCATTTCTCTTTCTGGTTGTAACTTCCTGCAAAGAGAAGGAATATCAGCACTAAGGGCAGGTTTGATATCTCCTTGTTGACTTTGATGTAAATGCAACATTCCATGAGTTATTGTTACAGCAGAATGGTGGAAGGGCATCATTACTTGCTCTTTATTTTCCCCATTTCTGAAGAGCTTCAAATTTTCTGTCTTTGACAGTATTTTTTTTAAAGTAAAGTTCATGACAGCTAGCCTGCCATGGCCTACATCAACTGTTCTCGTGCTATCTATTGTTGTCCCCTTGACCCCACCGAGGACTAGTCCTCCTTGGACTTTCAGACATGGCCATGAGATTGAAGTGTATGCAGTGTGTTTGCCACGTAAGTTGATGGCATGTACTGCCGTTGTGACACAGATGTAGTATGATACCATAGAGTTACAATGACCTGAATTGTGACCAGCTGCCTCCCTCTCCCTCTGCATTAAGAACTAATGAAACAAGGGAGCGTGGCAGCTTCTAGAACAGTGCAAAGTGATCCAGTAGTAAGACAGTAAGCTAAAAGCTATAAGCTACATTGTGTGTGGATGCATGAGATGTGCGTGTGGTTCTATGTGGAAAGTGACTTGGCAGAAACGTGTAAGTCACAAGTGTCCCTGAGCTCCAAAGTGTAGTTCTGAAGGACTGAATTGGTGTGAGAGTGGATCTGAAAGCAGGCGTGATGATGTGGTTGGGCTGGTGGCTTGGTGATGCCCACTTGCATTAGGTGAAGTGTCTGTAAGTCTGTGTCCTTCTATTTTTTTTGGTTAAGAAAGATGTTTTAAAACTAGCATTTGAAAGAGTGACTGCAGTTTTGAAAAGCAAGTCACCTGATAGCCATTAAGTGCATGTAATCCACTGTTTGAACAAGCAGCAATTGAAGTTTGAGTTGACGATTTGGAGCTGAGGGTGTATACTGATGCAGCCTTTGCTGGCAAGAGTTTGATTGGTCTCTGGACTAGTAACCAGTTATCAATGAGGGAGATTTTTTGCTTGTCAGAAGTTGTGTGCTTGTTTCTATTGTGTGAGAGAGAGAGAGAGAGAGAGAGAGAGAGATAAGTGTTCAGTTCTCCTCAGCTCAGGACGGTTTCCCTGTTCTCTGCAGTCAAAACTCAAGAAAATTGGTTTCTCTTTCGTGCAACAGTTAGAACATAGAACAGTACAGCACAGAACAGGCCCTTCAGCCCACAATGTTGTGCTTTGACTTTGAATTGATAAGTCAGTGACTTATATATGTGATCTGACCATCATATCTCTCTCTCCAACCAGTGGAAAAATTTAGAGAAAGATGACAGAAGGCTAGCAGATGAGTCATAAAAGATCATCTCAACAAAGGTAACTGGACTGTCTTTCCAGTTCGTTCCGTGTACCTATAACCTACATTTTCATGCCTGATTTCTAAGGAGATTAGAGTATTGGTTGTATTATTTGCTGACAGGTTAAAACTGTTTGCTTGTAGCTGTAGTGTAATTGCTTGTAATAAGGAATGATTCTCGTTCGGTGCATTGTTGTTGACAGTGCTTTCTGTCAACTTGGGTCTGAAGTAAGACAAAGTTGGGAACTTTATGTACTTTTCAAAGCCTTCGTTCTTGTGATAACTTCAGGAATAGTGAGACTCCATTTCTAGCACGCCATGCCAGTAAGTTGTATTGGGTAGAAGAAGACAGGGTCCTTAGAGCATGCTGGGAGATGGTGATGAAGATGGAGCTCTCGCAAGGCATGCAGGTGACAGCCTCACTGTCGTGTGGGGAATTGGTATCCTCTAGCTTTTCTGAGGAGAAGGGGTGACTTGAGTGCAGTGTAGAAGTGAGGTGAGATTAACAATGATAAGATGCAACTGTAAGATCGTCAACACTCGCGTGAGATTCAGAATTTGCCGTTGAAACTTTAAGCTGTAAATCCTTTTTTTTGTTGATAGCATGAATCTGATTTTCTCATTCTCACCTTGATTTTCCCAAAGTCTTCAGCATTACCCACGCTGCTCGAGACAGTGTGAAATTCCAACCTGCATTAACCTTTGTCAAGAATGATGGTCTCGTCTCTCATTTTAAGTACTGCTTTTAGCTTCCAAAAAAGCTGTGTAGAATCTTAAGACATAAGCGTAAAAAAGTGCAGATTCTGTGGTAATTTAAAATGGAAAATTCAAAGCTTGCTGTTATTGTTGGACACTCTGCAAAAATGCAGCTAAGGCTCAAGCTTACCAGATGACATTTGGATATTCTGCATACAGTATTCAATATTTTCGACATTTTTCAACTTTTAACTGGAAGACATTAGATATAGCTTGTTAACGCTCTGTTGGTGTCCAGAGAAATAGGAGAATGTTTACAGGCTTTATGTGTGCCAAATATTTACCATTAAAAATTCCAGTCAGGAATAGAGGTAATTTTGAAATATTTAACTCATTTTATATGCAATTACTTTTCTCTTGGTTGCCAAGTTAAGTGTGTGTTTTACACAGTTTTTGTAGGTCTTGTTAGACCTCAAGTAATGTAGTTGATGTTGGAAATATTTAATTTAGATACCTGCATCATTTCCCAAGCCAACTTGCCCTCACTAAGGCACTAATTGCACAGATAAAGATTCCCTGGGTAGGACATTTGCAAACCTGACACCTGGCTCAAAAAGCTTCACTCAGAAATCTATTGCTGCGGATAACTCACTGGAAAAAAACAAAAAATCTCTCACAATGTCCTCAAAGCCCCCCCAAAGACCTGTGCCTTGATGATGCACAGGCTTTGGGGAGTCAGGAGGTCAGTAAATTGCTGCAGTATTCCCATGTAGGCCATGGCAGGCTAGCCGTCATGAACTTTATTTCTGAAAAATATACTGTCAAAGACAGAAAATTTGAAGCTCTTCAGAAATGGGGAAAATAAAGAGCAAGTAATGATGCCCTTCCACCATTCTGCTGTAACTCCCCACTTCCACCACCAACTCTAGTCTCCCACCCTAGCCTGTGACTGATCAAAATGACAAAATATATTTGTGAAGGCAGTGAAGACATCAAGAAATAGAACTGGAAAAACAGAGACTTTGAGGTATAAGAGAACGTGCACAACCCTCCAAACAGCCTCCTGTACCGCCTCCAGTGTCACAACAATGCCTCCCAAAAATTGGAGGAATAGCACCTCCTATTCTGCCTTGGAACCCTACAACTCAATGGTCTCAATGTGAACTTTATGAGCTTCAAACTCTCCTCACTCCCGACCTCATTCCAAGACCAGCAACTCCCCTCGTTCCCGCCTCCTTGACCTGTCCGTCTTCTCTCCCACCTATCTGCTCCTCCCACCTCACTGATCCACCCTACCTACACTCACCTACTAGCTTCATCCCCACCTCCTTGACCTGTCCGTCTTCAATCCCACCTACCTGCCCCTGATTCCACAGTGACCAACCCTCATCCCAATTCCCTACCCCCACACACCTTTACTGGCTTCATTCCCACCTTCTTGACCTGTCCGTCTTCTCTCCACCCATCTGCTCCTAGTTCAGAACCCCCTTCTCCTCCCCCATTTCTGAAGAAGGGTCCCCACCAGCAACATCAGCTTTCCTACTCCTGTGATGATGCTATGTTCATCCAGCTCCACACCTTGTTATCTCAGATTCTCCAGATTCGGCAGTTCCTACTATCTCCTGCAAACAGCGTACCTTCCTTATCCTCCAAGCAGCATGTGCCCTGCTTGTGACAGAGTCTGCAGTTGAACTTACCAGTCATTTTATAATCCATTAAACTGAAGTGGAAGCCAGGCATCCTTCATCCTGAGACTGCCTAAGAAGAAGAATTGTAACAAAGCACTTTTGGTGGATGAAACCTCTTTTCAGATAAAGAGTTCAAACCCAAAATGTTCATTCCTCATTGCATCATGAGCATTGTCGCTTGCAAGGGTTGGACTCCAATCTTCATTTCTATTGACAATCGCCTTGTAGAGTTGGAAAGTCCCCAAACTTGAAACCAGACTTCAGACTGAGCAAGGGAGAATTGAATTAGAAAAGGAAGTCTTTTAAACCAAATTTGAGGACAATTCAGATAATGGTTAAGGATTGAATAATCTGAGGCTGTGCATCTTGAGTGAGTGGCACCAGGGAAAAATGAAGATGCAAAGTGGCACCACAACGAAATGAAGGGTAGCAGGATATATTTACACATGTGTATCAACTCATTACTTAACATTTAAAAGGGGAAGCTAAATAGATTAAATATGTCAATTTGAAATAATTAAGTAAATATAATAGGGTTCACGAAGGATGTTATTGCAGGTGATTTGCCCTATCTACAGGAGGGTGGACTTGGGGGAGAGCATTGCAGTCCTGATCAAATGCCCATGAAATAAGTAGCTGCACCTTGAGGAAATTTGGTGCCAAATTGTTGCACTGGAGTTGGTGTTGTAGATGTGATGGAGGAGTAGAATCATTTTAAAAACTTTTGACTCAGGAAGCAGCCTAAGCAATTTTGGTCAGTTGGTGGTTGCAGGGACTGTTTGGAGATCAGGGGTCAAAGGTGGTGACTCTGAATCAGACAAGTAAGGGGACCCTCTGGTGGCACAAGGTTCTTGCTGTCAGCATGGATGTGGACGTAGAATAGAAGTGTACTATTCTCGTTTACTCCCAGCAAGTACACATTTCCCTTCAAGCGTAGATTCTTTTTCACAAAGTGTGGTTGACATTTTTGTGTATGTTGTGATGATCTTACAACTTAATTCTAAAATTAATTACATGTAGTTCTGATGGCGGAGGTTCGAAGCTGTCAACTCTACGTCCAGGTTGATAACAACATCAATAAGTCTGCAGTGTTGTTGTGATTGAACCAGCTTGGAAGATGAATGGGAAGAAAGAACTTGCATTTCTATAGTGTCTTGCATAGACTCAAGGCATTCTGAAGTGATTTCCAGCAATTGGATTCTTTCTCAAGTGCAGTCATGGTTACCTGAGTAAAAGAGCTGTAGCCAATTTTCTCCATAAATATCAAATTAATTAATGAGATTTCATTGTAGATCAGGTGAGGAATTTTGGCAACAAAACCAAAAGAGTTCTCAGCAACTTGGCAAGCAGTTACACAAAAGACGAGATGACTGTTCTGGTCCCAGCTGTCGTTATTAATGGGCGGGTCTGATCCCAGAATCTGGCTTGATAGATCTGATTTTGTTTCTGAAATTTAACATGGTAGTCTTTCACTGAAGCATAAGCACATCAAGCTGTGAGTCTTTTTTTCAGCAATATTACGATAAAGAAAGACCAACAAAATAAACAAAATAAAACAAGCCAAGCTTTCCACATATGACACATTTTAGATTAAAATGCTCAGTAAAACAGAATGCAATTTATTCCCTAACACCATCACTTTACAGTCAATCAAAATACAAATCAAAATTAACTCTGTTTTCTCCTTCACTGCACAGTTCTATACCTTGTTATCTCTTAAACTCCGAAGAAAATCTTCTTTCCTGTGGAGATATTGTTATTGCATTGAATTCAGTCATAGAATCATAGAATCCCTACAGTGTGGAAACAGGCCATTCAGCCCATTGTGTCTATGCTGACCCTCTGAAGACCATCCCGCCCTGACCCATCCCCACCTGCCCTATCCTATCCCTGTAACCCTACACATCTCCTCCTATCTAATTCAGAAGCTATTAACAAAAATGTAAAAAATACTTGCTCAATATAGAATTTGTTAAACTGATGGTTTAATTATTTTCTGTCCTGTTGAAAACTCCACAATATAACAAACTCTCATTAACCCTTCAGGTGACATTCAGTCATCTAATCTGACTCATACCAGTTCAAAATGATGGAGGTGATGGCCTAGTGGTATTATTGCTCGACTCTGAATCCAGAACCCTGGATAATGTTCTGGGGATCCAGGTTTGCATACCTGCATGGCAGATGGTGTGTGAGGAAAAATATCTGCAATTAAGAATCTGCTGATGATCAGAAAAACTTTGTCTATTGTCAGTTGTGCAGAGGAGGCAATGGCCTAGTGATATTATCGCCGAACTATTAATCCAGTGACCCAGATAATGTTCTGGGAGCACCGATTTGAATCCTGCCATGGCAGATGGTGGAATTTGAATTCAATACAAAAAACTCTGGAATTAGGAATCTAATAATGACCATGAATCCATTGTTAATTGTCAGGAAAAACCCATCTAGTTCACTAAATTCCTCTTAGGGGAGGAAACTGCCATCCTCACCTGGTCTGGCCTACAAATGATTCCAGACCAACAGCAATGTGGTTGAGTCTGAACTGCCGGATGGGCAATGAATGCTGCCTAGCCAGCGGCGCCCTCATCCCATGAATAAATTTAAAAAAACGTTGTTGGGAAAACCCATCTGGCCCACTAAAGTCCTTTATATCATCGCCTGGTCTGGCCTGCATGTGACTCCAGATCTGCAGCAATATGATTGACTCTCAACTGCCCTCTGAAATGGCCTAGCAAGCTGCTTAGTTGTATCAATTGCTGCAAAGTCTCAACAAGGAAATGAAACCGAATGGACTGCAAAAAGAACAATGGCAGAAACAACCCTGTTGACCCTGCAAAGTCCTCTTTACCACCATGTGAGGGCTTGTGCCAAAATTGGAAAGTTGTCCCATTGACTCGTCAAGTAACAGCCTTACACAGTCATCTAGTCATGGAATGATGCTTTACAGACAATGTCCCAGACACCACCATCACCATGCCTGGATATGTCATATCCTACCGCCAGGACAGACCCAGCAGAGGTGGCGGCACAGTACAGTCAGGAAGGAATTGCCATGGGAGTCCTCAACACTGACTCTGGATTCCTTGAAGTCTCATGATTTTCAGGTTAATCTTGATCAAGGAAACCTCCTGCTGATTACCACGTACCGTCCTCCCTCAGCTGATGAACCACTACTCCTCCCTGTTGAGCAACACTTAGAGGAAGCACTGAGGATGGCAAGAGTACAAAACGTACTGTAGGTGGGGAGTTTCAATGGCCACCACCCATAGTGGCTCGGCAGTGACACTACTGTTCGAGCTGGTTTGGTTCTAAAGGACTCAGCTGGTAGACATTTTTAAAATTTAATTCATGGATGAGGATATTGTTGGCTAGGCCAGCATTTATTGCCCATCATAAATTTCCCAGAGGTCAGTTAAGATTCAATCCTACGGTTGTGGGTCTGGAGTCACATGGGCCAGACCAAGTAAGGATGGCAGATTTCCTTCCGTAAAAGATATTAGTGAACCAGATGGGTTTTTTTTTCCAAAAATCGGCAATGAATTTATGGTGATCCATTAGACTCTTAATTCCACCATTTGGCATTGCATGATTCAAACTTGACTCCCAGAACATTACCTTTGTCTCTGGATTAGCAGTCCAGTGATAATACCACTTGGTCATCACCTCCCATATGGGTCAGCGGCAGGTGGCTAGGGAAGCAACAAGAAGGAAAACCACACTTGACCTCATCATTCTTCGGTCTGTCTTCCCCTCTCTCCTTATGTATTTCAGAATCTTCTCCCCATCCCCCTTTTCTGATGAAGGGTCGAGGCCCGAAACATCAGCTTTTGTGCTCCTGAGATGCTGCTTGGCCTGCTGTCTTCATCCAGCTCCACACTTTGTTATCTCAGATTCTCCAGCATCTGCAGTTCCCATTGTCTTTGACCTCATCATTACTAATCTGCTGGATGTAGATGCATCTGTCCAAAACATTATTGGTAAGAGTGACCATCACATAGCCCTTTCTTATTTATAGGATGGAAACGTGTAGCTGTCACACAGGGCTCATCACTGAGACCACAATTATTTACAGTTTATATTAATAACTTGATTGAGGAAAGTGAATGTACAATAACCAATTTTGATGACGCAAAAATAGGTGGGAAGGCAAGTGGTGAGAATGACACAAAGTGTCTGCAGAGAGATATACACAAGTTGACAGATTAGATGGAAACAAAAACAGAAGTTGCTGGAAAAGCTCAACAGGCCTGGCAGCATCAGTGGAGAGAAATCAGAGTTAACGTTTCAGATCAAGTGAACCTTCCTTCGAACTGATAGCTGGGTAGCTGAGAAAATTTCAATGAAATGAAGAAAATAGGAAGGGTGATGGGGTAGGGAGTAAACAGTAGGATAGAGCCTGAAGAGAGGGAGAAGAGCAGTTGAATAGACAAAGGAGTTGATAATGATCTGGCTGTGAGGGTGAATAGCTCTTCATGGAGGCTGTAAGTGATTAACAATAGGTAGTGTGTAATGGCAGGCTAAGTGGTAACAAGGCCTTGGTCGGGGGCTAGAACTTGGGTGAGTTTAGGCCCTAAAATCTTTGTGCTCGAAATTGAGTCCTGAGGGCTGTTGTGTCCCCAAGTGGAAAATGAGAGGTTGTTCTTCCAGCTTGTGCTGAGCTTTGTTGGAACACTCCAGTAAGCCAGAGACAAAGATGTTAGCCAGGGAGCAGGGTGGTGCGTTAAAGTGGCAGGCAACCGGTAGCTCAGGATCTTTTTTGCAAGCAGAATGTAGATGTTCTGCGAAGTGGTCACCCAGCCTATGATTTGTTTTCTCAATGTAGAGGAGACCACATTGTGAGCAGCAAATGCAGTAGGCTAGATTCTGGGAAGTGCAGGTGAAGTGTTGCTTCACCTGGAAGGTATGTTTGGGCCCTTGGATAGTGGGGAGGGAGGGGATAAATGGGCAGGTGTTACACCCTCGCTGGTTACAGGGGAAGGTCCAGTAGGGTTGTGGGGAGGTGTTGGAGGTGAAGGAAGTGTGGACCAGAGTGTCCTGGAGGGAACAGTTCCGGTGGAATGTGGACAAGGGAGGGAAGGGGATATGTGCCTGGTGGTGGAAAATTTGCTGGAGGTGGTGGAAATGGTGTCTGATAATCTTCTGGATGTTGATGCTGGTGGGATGTTAGGGAAAGGACAAGGGGAGCACAATCACTGTTGTGGGAGAGAAGAGAAGGGGTGAGGGTGGAAGTGCGGGAGATGGGTTGGACCTAGTTGAGAGCCCTGTCAACAATGGAGCTGGGGAATCCTCGATTGAGGAAGAATGTGGACATTTCGGAGGCTCCCTTGTTGAAGTTGGCCTCATGCGATGGAGACGGAGAAACTGAGAGAATGGGATGTAGTCTTTAAGGTACAGAAACTGGTAGACAGGATATAAATGTGAAAACTTTGATGTTATGCCCTTTGCGAGGAATAATAGAAGAACTGAATATTATTTAGGTGGGGAAAGACAGCAGAAAGTTGCAGCACAGAGGGATTTGGGATTCCTCATACATGAATCATGAGAACACTCAACTTCAGTAGGTAAAGCAAATGGACTATTAGCCTTCTTTTCAAAGGGAATGCAGTATAAAAATATGGGAGTCTTCCTTAAACTATAAAGACACTCGTTAGGCCAAACCAGTGATATTCATCCATGGAAAAATATACAGGCATTGGAGGCAGTCCAGAGAAGGTACACTAGGTAAACCCCAGCTATGGAGAGACTTTCTTATGAGGAGAAGTTGAGCAGGTTGTGCTTGCACTTGGGGTCTAGAAGAACAAGAGGAGACCTTATTGAAACATGCGGACTCAATAGAGATGCAGAGAATTGATGCAGAAAAGTTGTTTCCCCAAATGACAGAAGTCAGGACCTGAGGTCATAATCTCAGAGTAAGAGGCCACTGATTTAAGTTAGGGCTGAAGAGGAGTTTCTTCTCTCTGAGGATTGTGACTCCTGTGGAATTCTTTACTGCAGAGGGCTTTGAATTTGGGTCATTAATTATAATAAAGGCTGATATAGGCAGTGGGGTAATGTCTGACAAGGTGCCAGGGATTCACTAATTAATTCCCTCGTGGAACTTGTTGACTATGAATTCCCTTGATAACAGGCAGTGGCCCGCCCAGTTGGAACACATCACCTTTATAAAGCAGACCAAGGGCTCACTTGTGGTAGAGTAGTAATGTCTCTATGGCTCTACTGGGAGACCCAGGTTCAAGTTCTACCTACTCCAGAGTTGTGTAATAACATCTCTGAATGGGTTGGTTAGAAAACTAGGTTAGGTAAAGACAAAGCAGACCCAGCAGTTGTGGGGTGGTGCTGCACTCGTATGTGCCTAGGCTGTAAGCCCAGAATTCTAGCTCATGTTCTGATGATATGATAAAATTTGAATTTAATTTAAAAATTATAAGCTAGCCTAATGGTAACCATTGTCATAAAAACCCATAAAGCAGACCCAGTGAAATACCTCCACAGAGGCTGGTATCCTGTTACCAAGTCACCCTCTATTTATAGAGTCCTTGACACTGATTCATCTTTCTTAGAGCTGGCTGTCAGAGTGAATGGAACCTCTGACTCTCCTGTTTTGTATCTGTCAGCCAGGGCTCCCTGACTGGACCAGTTCCCCAATCATGGAACTTGTTCTGAAGTTCACCTGGCTGACCTCATTACAGTCTCCATACCCATGGATAGAATCTGCAGAACAGTCTGCCCTGGGTTGAGGCTATCTGATGTATGCAAAGAGTAGAGCCCCTATTATAGTGTTCATCAATAAGTGACATTCCTTGCCAGTCAGGATTCCTGAATTAGTTCAGACTGATTTCTAGTTACTTAGAGAACTAGGTGATACAAGGCAGAAAAGCAGAATTGAAGATCCTCAGTTCAGTCATGATCTTGTTGAATGGTGCACTCCTGCTTCTTTGTCTTATGGTCTGCCAGTGGTTTTGGAGAACAAAATCTACCATCCTTACCAGGTCTGGCCTACATGTGACTCTAGACCCATTACGATATGGCTGACTCTTAACTGCCATCTAGGCAATGAGGGATGGGTAGTAAATTCTGGCCCAGCTAGTATGTTCTACATCCAATGAATGAATAGAAAGATGAATTCTATGCTATGAGTGACAAGATTGTAAAATTTGCTTTCAGCTGATGTCTCACTCGTACAATAAAATGACTGTTTATTTGAACTGTGTGCTGCACTCTGGTAACTTGACTGCTCCAAAAATTTGCAAAATTGCAATCGGTGACTTTGTTTGAATGATATTGGCCAATGAGAAGTGTTAGGCTTGATTTGTGGCCAGCCAATCTTATTCACTTGGTCATTCCATACCCTGTTCCCGTATAGAAAAATAATGCAGGAAATTTGACCCCAAAACTTGAGTTATGTTCTGAAATGTTAATTTTAAACTGGTTTGATCTTGCTAAATTGAGTCTTAACCATAATTTACCTTGTATTAAGTCAACATTTTTGTACACAGAAATATGTTGAACTTAAGCCAAAATTCATCTTACTCGATTTTATCTTAAGTGGGCCCCATTATATTAATTCTATCCATGCTTAGTCAAAATTAAATTCACTAGCCAAAGTCAGTGTCCTCATGGGTATAGGTGTGTATCTAATAACTGACAGCTATTTGGCAAATATAAGGAAAATAAATCTGTTTTCTGTATTTTTAAAGCACTGACTATTTTTCAGATTTGTGTTTCTTTTATGCTTGCTATGAAAGGTTGAAGCAAAGGCTTTTCCAAGTACACAATTTTTCCCATCCTTCTTAGCTTTTGGAAGCACAGAGACTTCCAGCACAGGTCCCTCTAGATAAACTGAAATGCTATTGTTGTAACTCTGCATATGTAGAATGTAGGCCATTCAAGTGAACAAGAGCAAATTCTGCTGACAGGTAAGGCTTAATCTTGGAGCCCTGTTCTGTTGCTAGTTTATTGTAGCCTTATATTAACTGTGAATGGGGGAGGAGAGGAAAACAATTCACCTCTTGAAGCCAGGCAGGAATAAGTCCTGTTATTCTGGAAGTGCACACAGAGCCGAGAGAATCATTTTCTGAGCACGTAGCTTCCTTAATGGCGTTAAGTAAGAAGTATGGTGAATGACCACTTAAATATATATTTCAATGTTGTCATGTTTTTATAACAAACTCTTAGAGTTTTTCAATTTAACAGTCCTTCCTTACTGAGGGGATGCTTGTGAAAGTTGTGTAAATAAATATTTCTACAGTTTGTTAAAGGATATCATCATCTTTGTATTGATACGATTATTATCTCTTCACGGTGTGAGAAACATCTTTCGTGGGGCACTCGCAGAAAGGAATCTGGACAGAAGAATAATAAAAGAAGCAATTAATAATGTCTATCACATCTTAATGTTCAAAAGTATTTTAGATTCTAAATATGTTTCAAGTATGATCTGTTATAACAGTAAACTGTGGAATCAATATACACACAGTAAGGTTCCTCAAACGAGTATCTAGATCCAAAACATCAGCCTTCCTGCTCCTCTGATGCTGCTTGGCCTGCTGTGTTCATCCAGCTCTACACCTTGTTATCTCAGATTCTCCAGCATCGGCAGTTCTTACTATCTATGATTAGATAATTTATTTTAATGAACCGGAGGAATAAATATTGGCCAGGGCATTAGAAAGAAGTCTCTTGTTCTTCTTTGGTAGTCATAACCAAGTATGTATAAAGGATTGGTGGGTATTGAATAATCAGGCCTAGCTGTGTATGAGCATTGCCCATGGTGTCAGTACAAGGAGGTTACTGAGTTGTCCAAAGGTAAAGAGTGGTTTCTAAGCAACAGTTGATGTGTATGTGAATGTCTAGCTGTGTTCTTTTTCCTTTTCGGATTTGATTTGTTGAATTTTAACATGACCTTCCTTCAAACTGGCTGTCATCAGCCTATCTTTGGCACTTTCCCTGTCCCAACAGTTCAGATCACTTCTCATTTTGAGAGTTAATAAAAGACAGAGAGCAATAAGGGCCACTCCAATAAAGTTGGAATGATTGAGAAATCAACCAATACTGATAAACACTGACGTGTTATGCTTCTAGATTAGATTGGGCAATTAGACTGCTCACTTCACATTTAATGAGCAGAGCTTTTAAGCACCTCACATTAAAAGTCCCACAACTTAAAGTTGCAGTGAATATTCTCAAAGAATGGCCCAAATCTTCTAGTGTTGGAGACTGGTGTACAATGGTGATGTCACTTGTTAGACCTCGGTCGGATTATTGAGTACAGTTGTCAGAACCACATTATAGGAAAGGTGTGAATGCGCTGAAGAGAGTGCAGGAGTGATTTACAAGAATAGTTCCAGAAATGAGAAATTTCAGTTACGAGGGTAGATTGAAGAATTGTGGTCGTTCTCCTCAGATTTGATAGAGGAAGAGATTTGATAGAAGTTTTCAAAATCATGAACAGGCTGGATAGAGAAGATAAGGAGAAGCTGTTCCCACTTGTAAAAGGAATAAGAACAGGAGGGCATGGATTAAAGTTGCTTTTGAAGAAACAAAGCAAGAGTGATATTTGAAAGAGCTTATTCATTCAGAATAGCTTTTTAAAATTTACTTGTGGAATGTGGGTGTTGCTGGCTAGTCAGCATTTCTTGCCCATCCCTGGTTGCCCGTCAGAAGGTGGGGGTGAGCTGCCTTCTTGAATTATTGCCATCCATCTGCTGTAGGCCGACCCACAATGTCCTGAGAGAGGGAATTCCAGGATTTTGGTCCAGTGAAGGAATTGTGATGTATTTACAAGTCAGGATACCATGTGGCTTGGAGGGGAGCTTGCAGGGGGTAGTATTCCCAAAATATCTGCTGCCCTTGTCCTTTTTGTTGGAAGTGGTTGTGAGTTTGGAAGGTATTGTCGAAAGAATCTTGGTGAATTTCAGACCATGAGATATAACACGGAGGTTGATGGGACTTGAAAATACCAGAACCAGCCAGCATCTGTGTCCCAATGCCATTCCTGGCACTGGACACTTCTCACAGAGTTGGTTTGGGGTCGAGAAAGGTTATCCACCTCTGTAAAGTGAGCAGCCAGGTAGCCTCAATAACCCCCTTGTTGGAACAGTGAAAGGACACTGCTCCGGAGTTTTAAGTAGTCAGGTGGCAGTCAGCATTCATTTGGTCAGAGGTGATCATTGTTAGTGATTAGGATGTCAGTTCTGGAGTTACCCAGG
This sequence comes from Stegostoma tigrinum, assembly GCF_030684315.1. Classification (NCBI taxonomy): domain Eukaryota; kingdom Metazoa; phylum Chordata; class Chondrichthyes; order Orectolobiformes; family Stegostomatidae; genus Stegostoma; species Stegostoma tigrinum. The sequence goes on along the minus strand of NC_081370.1, from coordinate 60,046,599 downwards.
AATTGTAAGCAGTTTTTAAAAAAAAATCAATTATTTATTAGGTTATAATTCAGTTAAATACATTAGTTGTGCCCAAAGTGTCTGGCTGTGGCTTCCAGTTGGAAACATTCATGGAGTGCTCTGAAGAACAAGGAAGTTGCTCATTGGAAACAAAAACATTTGTGCTCCTAAGGTGCTGCTTGTCCTGCTGTGTTCATCCAGCTCCACACCTTGTTACATCAGGGCTTCCACTGGGTCCCAAATCACACAGAATCAGAGAGAGGTTGTGCTGCTGAATGAGGCCATTTCGCGCATTGAGCCTGTACCAGCTCTTCACAAGTACATTCTAACTTAGTATCCGTTTCTTATTTTTCCCCCCCTACCCTTCGCACTATTTTTCTCCAGGGAATGATTCAGTTCCCTCTTGAATGCCTCTGCCACATTCCCAGGCACTGCATTCCAGACCCTAATTTGGAATCAAGGTGCATCAGGGGACAAGCTGTCTGCTGGCTGGAGAATACCTGACACATAACAAAGAAACAAAGAAACCTACAGCACAGGAACAGGCCCTTCGGCCCTCCGAGCCTGCGCCGATCGAGATCCTTTGACTAACCTGTCATCTATTTTCTAACGGTCTGTGTCCACTTGCTCCCTGCCCATCCATGTACCTGTCCAAATATATCTCAAAAGATGCTAACGTGTCTGCGTCTACCACCTCTGCGGGCAACGCGTTCCAGGCACCCACCACCCTCTGTGTAAAGAACTTTCCTTGCATATCTCCCTTAAACTTTCCTCCTCTCACTTTGAACTCATGACCCCTAGTAATTGAGTCCCCCACTCTGGGAAAAAGCTTTTTGCTATCCACCCTGTCTATACCCCTCATGATTTTGTAGACCTCAATCAGGTCCCCCTTCAAACTCCATCTCTCTAATGAAAATAATCCTAATCTATGCAACCTCTCTTCATAGCTAGCACCCTCCATACCAGGCAACATCCTGGTGCACCTCCTCTGCTTCCAAAGCATCCACATCCTTTTGGTAATGTGGCGGCCAGAACTGCACACAGTACTCCAAATGTGGCCGAACCAAAGTCCTATACAACTGCAACATGACCTGCCAACTCTTGTACTCAATACCCTGCCCAATGAAGGAAAGCATGCCATATGCCTTCTTGACCACCCTATAGACCTGTGTTGTCACCTTCAGGGAACAATGGACCTGAACACCCAGATCTCTCTGTTCATCAATTTTCCCTTGGACTTTTCCATTTACTGTATAGTTCGCCCTTGAATTTGATCTTCCAAAATGCATCACCTCGCATTTGCCCGGGTTGATAGAAAGACATAGAAAAGATGTTTGTGGTTGTTGGAGTTCAGTTATCTCAGCTCCAGGACACCTCTGCAGGAGGTCCTCGGGGTAGTGTCCTAGGTTCAACTGTGTTTAGCTCATTCATCAATGACCTTCCCTCCATCAGAATGTCAGAGGTAGAGATGTTCACCAAAGATTACACTATGTTGAGCACTATTCACAGCTCCTCAGATACTAAAGCAGTCCATGTGACATGAGGGTATGAAGGTCTTGTACTCCACCTTACCTGAGGCCACTTGAAGCTTGAAAAACTTCTAGAAGCATGCTGCTCTCTGCTGTAACATAATAGCTTAATGTTAGACTGGAGACTGATGTGCCTGCAGATGAAATGTTCAGAAGCAGTAGCTAGTTGCAGTAAGTGTCTATTGGATTTGTTCCATGCAATATTATCCATGTCTAGTTTCTTATGTCATGAGGGGATAGCATTAGCATTGTTGCATCACTTAAAACATCCTTCCTGAGCAAAATGCACACTCACTGGGATTCCAAAATCTTGCAAATCTCTGTCTGGAAAATTAGCTAGAACCATGGAAAGAAACAAAAACTGTCAACGTGTGTTAGTGATAACGGGAACTGCAGATGCTGGAGAATCCAAGATAATAAAGTGTGGAGCTGGATGAACACAGCAGGCCAAGCAACATCTCAGGAGCACAAAAGCTGACGTTTCAGGCATGGACCCTTCATCAGTTCTGTCTAGGCCGGCAACCTATGTTAGTATTCAGTTATGGCTTAAGCAATAAACTGTGTGGCTTGAAATCTTCATATCTCCAGAACCTGCGGCAATACAAAAGTCATGTACAGCCTTTAACAAACAAAAAGCAGTCCTTTTGAATGAATGGTAAATGGATGGGACACTTAGGGAAGGTGACTGAAGGCTTGTGAGAAAACGAGATTTGAGATTTGTTTTTAAACGAGAAATGGAAAAGGTGCGAGAAACCACTTACTTTAATGATTTATTCATGTGCTGGGTAATTCAGCTTTCTGAATGTAGCAGTAGTTTATTCATTACATGAGGGTAGTAATAGTTGTAGTAGGTATACTTGAGGAATTCCTGGACATCAAAAAATTCAGAACCAAATGTAAAAAAGAATAAAAGTTACAAATTGTTGCCACTTCTTGGAAACTCTATTACACTGAATATGATCTTTTTGTGGTGCTCATAGAACTGATGAGAACATTGGACTTACTATGATCTGCCAGTCATTTATGATAGCATGGATTGGACAAAAATATGTTCACGACTACAACCTACTTGATTCTATCACCTGAGAAACTCCATTCAGGAAGTTTCTTATAGTGTTGGAAATAATAGGAGGTTCATCACTATCCATTATGTCTTTACAGTTTGTTACAGATCGATATCGGTAGTCCTTGGGTGGAGGGGTGGGTTAGATTCTCAATTAAAATCATGGCTAAGATGCAGGGAGAAGGGGCATTTTGGAAGAGAAGAAAATAAAACAATTGTTTCAGAATGGATTGTCCTCACTTTTTAGCTACTGCTTTTAATAAAACCCCAACAGTTTCTAAGCAACAGCTGTAGTTTCAGTAGTTAGGAAGGAAATGGGTACTTGTACTGGATCAGGTTATTTTTCTTGTCTCTTCCTTGATATATTACAACTGGTCTCCTTTAAAGTCATTCTGTGGTAAGACAAAACTCCTTTCATTTCTTGCTTGGCACAGAGTGATTCAGTGTCAATGTTGGCAGATAGTAGAGAGGTTTGAACCATTGCTATATCTTTCTGCTAACGTTTGCAATGTTTTCGAGTCTTGTTACACTAGAAAATGAATACCTCTTCTAAGTTTGAAGCACTATCCATTGCAAAATTTGCAGACCACGTCAGTACCAGTGAAAGGTGTACCAAAGTATGTAAAACACTTTCACTTCTTAAAGCAACTTAGTTTTGACTGGATTTGTGACTTAAATTTCTTTCTTCCTTCCTTCCTCGTAGCTGCTGACAGATACATTGTTGTTGATCTGAGTGTATGTATTCTTTGCTGTTCCTGCATCTCTTCCTTCCAAATATAGGAAAACATTAATTATCTGGTTCTTTTGCAGATCAGATCTGCCTGTGTGCGCCTTGTGCAATCACATGAAGCAAGTAAACAATAGCAGCTGCCATTTCAAGTGGACAGCTCCCCTCCAGTCTACATTTCACTTCATATTTAGACACGTGGTCTTGGAGCAAGCTCAAGCAAAAATGATTATCAAAAGCAGCAACTATATTGAGTAAATGTTTTAGTTTGAAGTGTCTTCTTTGGGGTGAATGTTAGAAATGATATATTTTGCATATTTGATTTTAACTGTTATGGTTCAGACCAAAGCCCCTCAAGATACATTTTATAAAATAAACATACTTCTTTTAACCATAGTATTGTTACAGTATGTAATAGTACATCTCTTCTGGTTACTGCTACAGATGGACTATGTAAGCAGCTTAAGCAGTACGAGTTAATTGAAAGATTAATCCTGTTAAGAAAAATAGTTAACATTTTGAATCCAGTGACCCTTCTCCACAGGTGCTGCCGGACCGGCTGAGTTTCTCCAGGACTTTCTGTTTTTGTTTATTTCGGATTTCCAAAATCCACAGTTCTTTTGTTCTAGATTAACTTTGTTTCTTGCTCCACAGATGCTGTCTTATCAGCTGATTGTTTCCCATGGTTTCTGTTTTATTTCGGGTTTCCTGGACTTTTTTTCTTTGTACTTTTTTGTGTGAGATTGTGGTTGTTAAATGTGTAGCACGTCCAGGAGTTAAACTGTGGCTATTTGCTTCCAAGTGACCAAGTCCAGCTCTATGTATCATAATTCCCCTTCACCATAAAATATTTGCAGCTCAGAAATAAGCTGTTCAGCTCAACATAGTGAGGCGAGTGTCATTTCAACATTCCTCTTCGCCAATCAACACGATATTTTATTTATTCCATTCTTGAGCTTATTGAACTTTCTCTTTTTCTTACAACTTGTTTGATAGGTATAAAAAATTGGCGGTAAAATGTAAAGTGTGGGAATTATTCAAGGCAGGGACACGAGAGTGACGAATTGATAACTAAAGTATCATTGAGATGGCAGGTCAGGTGATGTCTGCAGATGCAGCACATGAGAGCTACTGGACACATGGTAACTGCATGCAGCTGGAGCAGGAATTGAACCCATGCTGTTGGCACCACTCTGCATGGCAAACCAACTGAGTATCCAGCTTTGCCTTACCTTTCCACTTTTTTTTGAAACCAGAGCTCATTATCTGTGATACCTACAGGGTGGCCTGAACTAATAGAGGAGGATACAAGATACCTTGGTCCATGGCTGTGTGTTCAGGGTGGTTTTGCCCAGTGACAGAATTTGGATTAGTTTTTCAACTGGGACGTTGTGAGAGTTCCGGAGTACCTTGCATCATAATTTCTTGATTGGTTCCTGGGCAAGTGTCTGCAGCTTTGTGTTTGGATAACACAGCAGAAACATTCAGCCTGTGGAGGAGAAAATCTCTCCCTTTCTCCCGTTTTCTCTCTTTCTCTCGTTTTCTCTCTTTCTCTCGTTTTCTCTCTCTCTCATTTTCTCTGTCTCTCTCTTTCTTTCTCCCTTCTTTCTCTCTTCTCGCTGTCTCTTTTTTCTCTCTATCGCTCTTTCTCTCTTTCTATCGCTCTTTCCCCCTTGCTCTCCTCTTCTAATGAATGAAATAGAGTAAAATCACCTTCAGACACATTGATATGGCAACCTTAACCAGTGAACAAATGAGTGAGAATTGGTGTTTCTGTAATGTTGTCTCAACAAGGAGATAAATGGAAAGGAACTGACGGAAACATCTCATCAGTCAGAGTATGTTTGATGTTTTTTGTTTCGTCCCCACTTGCAATATTTGTGTCTTGTCAGTAAGTGTGTTTGTATGTATGTGTATGGGATTTTTTTCTGAAAAGGAGTAGAATTTAAGGTAGAGTGAGTTATAAGATGTGGTTTTAAATCAGTGACTGAAAAGAATCAATTTATTTGCAATAGCTAGCCATATGCTTGTTAATTACAGAAACCTGGCGGTAGTTTGTTTGAGAGAGATAATAGGATCTGCAGATGCTGGAGAATTCGAGATAGCAAGGTATAGAGCTGGATGTAAACAGCAGGCCAAGCAGCATCAGAGGAGCAGGAAGGTTGACATTTCGGGCCTAGCCCCTTCATCAGAAATCAAAAATTTCTGATGAAGGGTCTAGGCTGGAAACATCAGCTTTCCTGCTCCTCTGATGCTGCTTGGCCTGCTGTGTTCATGCAGCTTTACACCTTGTTATCTCGGGTAGTGTGTTGGAACCTGTGTTCATCAGCCAGTTAATTTGGGGACATGGAATAGTTTTACTAAATCTTTGCACATTTGTGACAGCTCCAGGAATAGGAGCCTTGATTTCCCGTTTCTCAGTAATCCTGCACTTGCCTCTCCTTCCTTTGCTGGTCAGTTAAAATATTTTCCCAAAATCCTTTGGGACCAGTCAGTGTGCTTTCAAAATAGGCTGTTAACCTTCTGAATTGAATCAAAGCTACAGAAAATTAATCAGCAACTTTTATTTCTGGTACTTCATTTCTGCTTTTTCAAAAAATCTTACATTTAGTTTTGATGGGACACCACGTGCAGAAAATGTTGGATGCGATGATTAAATCCCATTACTAGTCTCAAAAGGGTTAATCTAATTATTGCCTCTTGTCAAAAGTTTGATCTTTTAAGTGAGTTGTATGGTGGGACATTGTTTTAATGTAAAATGCCTGAAACTGTGTAATTTTCATGACTGCCTTTTTTCACAATACTATAAGCTATCACCACATGGGACCTGTGAATTTGACGATGACATAATTCCCCAGATAAACTCAGATGACTTTGAATGGTAGCGTTATCATGTGTCATTATCTAGCATCAGTTCAGTAGACTCGCTCTGAATTCATTTCAATACACAACCATGAACTGAGTTGTAAAATGCACCTGCTCAAAGTGGTTCAGCTCCTTTTAATGAGCTGTTGTAATGTTCCCTGAAGGATAATTTTGAAAGGTAATTGGTCACAATCGCATTAAGATGCTTTGAATTCTGTTCACCATTTAGAATAAGGTGAACTCTAATAAGGGGTGGTTTTGTGACCTGTGATGTTTATACACACTTGCTATTGGCCTCTTGAGTGATGTATTCAGAGGCTTTCATGACTTCTACTTCCAGTGTACAGACAGCAATGGGGGCTTGTAAAAAGCACACAGAGGTTTTAGCCTGTGCTGCAAGGTTTTAGTGCAGTTTTACTCTGTTATTAGCAGCATGGCCATACTTTGGGATTACGTATTTTGGCAAGTGATGACTGTGTTGCTTTATTAGTCCCATTCCCATTCATCCATCATCTCTGTTTTCACTGTCCTGCACTGTTTTCTAGTCTGACAATGCCTCAATTTGAAATCCTCAACTACATTTCAAATTCCTCCATAACATTGCCCTTTCCTATGTTTGCAATCTCCTGCAGTCTTCAAGATCTTTTAACTTCTCCAATTGTAGCATCGTGTGCATCTCTAATCTTTCTCGCTTCATCGTGGCCCTGTATTTAACTGCCGGTGCCCTAAGTGTTGTAATTTCCTTCCTTAATTCTTTTCACTTTTTGGATGTTCCTTATAACTTAATCTCTTCACCCAATATTTGGTCACCTGTCCAGATCTCTCTCATTCAGTGGTTTGGTGTCAGTTCCCTTATTGATAATATTATTCTTAAGTGCCGTTAGGATGATTTGCAATATTAAAATTGCTTTATGAATTAAACTTATTACTGTTGTTGTAAAGTTTATGGTTCATGTGCTTTGATATATATATATATATAAATTTTAGTTTTCATAGAAGCCCTACCGTGTGCAAACAGGCCCTTTGGTCCAACAAATCCACACTAACCTTCAAAGTATCCCACCCAGACCCATCCCCCAATAAACCACCTAACCTACACATCCCTGAACACTATGGGCAATTTAGCATGGCCAATCCACCCAGCCTGCACATCTTTGGACTGTAGGAGGAAACTGGAGCACCCGGAGGAAATCCCACGTGGACCTGGGGAGAACATGCAAGCTCCACACAGACAGTTGCTCGAGAGAGGAATTGAACCTGGGTTGCCAGTGCTGTGAGGTAGCAATACTAACCACTGAGCCCCAGTGCCACAGCAGAAATTCAGATAAATGCAACTGATGCACCTTGAACTCTAGTGCACATAAAATAACTTACTCCAAACCTTGAAGGGGCTAAGAGCTGGGATGGTAACATAAATAACATGCTGTGCTAAGGTGCTTAAAACAAATGGCAGTTCAGAAGCTTTCTTATAAGATAACAACGTGTAGAACTGGATGAACATAGCAGGCCAAGCAGCATCTTAGGAGCAGGAAAGCTGACATTTTGGGCCTAGACCCTTCATCAGAAAGGGTCCAGGCCTGTAACGTCAGCTTTCCTGCTTCTTTGATGCTGCTTGGCCAGCTGTGTTTGTTTAATAGTACAGAGTAGAAGAAATGGAGCCACAGTGAAAACACACAAGGGTTTACTCAGCCAGAGCTGTGGTTCTGCAAAGCTTACAATAATGGCAGTCCAGATGGAGTTAGAGCTAAGTTACCTTAAAAGCAATCAGTAAACCCTAAAAGTAAGATTGAAGACTGCCTGGAGCTAAATGAGTTTATTTGGTTTCGATTTATTTGGGTGTGTGTTTGTTGGAAGAGGTTTCTTGCAGTTTGAGGCTGGGAGAGTGCTGAAGTCGAGAGATGGTTTGAGGTAGCACAATTGCTTCTGTTAGTTGACTCAGTGCAGTTAGGATCCAGAAGACCTATGGAATTGCGATTGCGTGGATAAAGGTTAAGGCTAGAAGAGGTTCTGGGAGCCATTAATAGTTCAATGCAGCCAGTGTTGAGGTGAAGGATGTCCATAAGCTATGGCAGTCTGATGCAGCTTAGAATGAATGAAGCTTGGAGCAGTTCAGCAGCAGCTCACTGAAGCCAGCTATTAAATAAAACTTGACATTGTTCAGCTAAATAGATGCAAGGGAACAGTCTTGGGAGTCCTAGGGAATCCTGTATTGTGAGAAGAGATTGAACTGCCAAGACATGAGCAGTCATTGTGGCAAACTGAGTCAAAGAGGCTGAAAGCATTTCAAAAAGGTGATCTTCAAAAATAGAGATTTAGAGTCCCTTGCAGGAGACAGCATTTTAACGAGATTTGGTGACCCACAGTTTCACTAACATTTAGGTACAATCTGTGTTCATTGCATTGGCTGTTTAAATTATAGTTTGCAGCATGCTCAATCAAACTTTATCTGCTAACTCATATTTACCTTGGTCAGCTTGAATATCAGTATCTACATTGTGTACATATGTGTCTGTTTTAGCATCATTATCTTACCTTCAGGGATTATTATGTATGTTTCTTTTCTTTAAATGTGTGTGGTAAAGATTTTCATTACTGTGTTTAAATTCAACCCTACAATGTTACTGCCAATTTTCTTACCTTTTGTTCCATCAGGTGATATGGGTGATCAATAAAAATTTAGGAGCAAATCACTGCAAATGCTGGAATCTGCACTGAAAATAACAAAATGCTGGAGATCACAATGAGTCAGGCAACAAACATGGAGAGAGTGCAAGCTCGTGTTTTAAGTCTAGATGACTCTTCATCCAGAGATCTGTCTTGTCCAGTATCTCACAACTGAGATCATAACACTATTATATTTTATTCCACAACTCTCTCGATGTTTCTCATCTTTTCTCTCCTCTCCTGGTAGCATTAACTCATGTGAAGTACACTTCATGGGCAGCAGAAACCCTCGGCTGTCTCATTCAAACAGTCCTTTTCATGTTGCATTCAGACGGAAACTGCTATCAGTAATCTGGATCAGGAGGCCGACCTTGGTTTTCTTCAAATAGTGCATCCAGACATGCAGTTCCAACAGGGGAGGTCACAACCTAATAGTATTATCATTAGAATATTAACCTCGAGACCCAGGTAATGTTCTACGGCTGTAGGTTCAAAACCTGCCATGGTAGAATTTGAATTCCTTTTAAAAATAAATAAGTTTTCCCTGTTCTTCGGGACAAAAAATTATTGTTAATTTGTCAGGAAAATGATTCTAATGTCTTTTAGGGAAGAAAGATTGCTGTACTTACCTGATCTGACAATAAATGCCTGGCCAGTGATGCACACATCGTGTGAATGAGGAATGAAAACGTCACTGAATGAAGAATTCCTGATTGATACCCTTCAAAGTCTGGCCCTTCCCTTGCTCACACCTAAATCTGTACATTCTTTGGAAAGATCACAAAGCTTCCTGATTTTGCTTTCCTCAGTTGTATACTGCCATCTGTATTTATTCAGTGAGCTGATAACATGGTAGACAATGGTATATGTAATAGGGTATTTCATGAGCAATTTGACAGATGTATTCCTGGAGAGCTGATTTGAGAATTCCAATGTCCCTGAAAAATTGTCATGTCCTGAGCAAATGACCTTCTTTGTCAGATCATGAATTTTGGACAGGGATTAAAAAAGTTTTGTTTAGATTTAAAAAAAACTGGAGTGTGGGTTGGGTATTGTGGAATGTTTTGTGACGGGATAATCCAATTTTAGGCTATTAATTAAGTTACGGGTAAATGCGATTGATTGTGTTCTATTACTGCTTCACACCCACAAAATCCCAAATAGCTTCCATCACAAGTTCAGGCATGCAGTGCAGGTGTTGGTCAAGGGAATGTATTTGGTACAATGCTTGCATTTAGAGGGCTGAAGCAACCTAAAGGATATCTCACCAGGTGTTTGGATTGAACTGGAAGATTGCCAGAGAAAAGGAGCACATTTCATGCATGAAATGAAGTAGTCTGTCTAAACAAGCTGCTTTGAGTATTTGTGTGGAAAGAGAATTAACGTGAGGCAGCCTTGAAACTTGGTAATTAATGGGTGCGGACATAAAAATCAACATGTTTGGAAGAGGCTTCTTTGAAGTAACAAGTATTTAATGAGCTCGTACAATGTATATGGTTGCATAAATTTACCAAAGTGAACAAATGTACACACACAGTTGAACGGATTTGTGCATTAATAACACTTATAAATTGTTTACAGGCCAGATTCTTCCATGATGTGTTAAGAAGTTTATTCAATGCGTAACTGAGCCACCCAGATGTCTGTATCGTCCTCCTCATTGTATTGTCAGTTAATCATGGGCAGGGGGCAGTAAGGCACATGCAGCAGATCTCCAACCTACCGAAGTAAAGAGGGGGGAAAAAGCAATTCAACTTTTATGAAGTGGTTTCCTGTTGAAACATGGTGTGTGTTGGATGAGAATGGGATTTGAATATTCACTCTTCTGTACCTGTCAACACCACACAGAAAACAAGACCTTGGCAATATTCACTAACAATTGTATTTCAATCACCTAAGTAGTGTGACCACCACCTGTGATGGCCATCATGTTCAGACAAATCAGAGAATCTCTATAGTGTGGGTGCAGGCCATTCAGCCCACTCCAACCCTCCAAAGAGCAACTCACACAGACACGCTCTCCATTTAACCCTGCATTTCCCATGGCTAATCCACCTAGCCTGTACATCTCTGGACACGATGGCCAATTTAGCTTGGCCAATCCAGCAAACCCACTGTGGGAGGAAACCCATGCAGACACAGAGAGAATATGCAAACTCCACACAGTTGCCTGAGGGTAGAATTGAACCCAGGTCCCTGGTGCTGTGAAACAGCAGTGCTAGCCCCTGAGCCACCAAAGCACAGAAGGGAAATTTGAATAAGCATGGGGAAGGCATTGTGTGTGTGTGTGTGTGTGTGTGTGTGTGTGTGTGTGTGTGTGTGTGTGTGTGTGTGTGTGTCCTGACCCTTTTATGCCATATAAGTTTAAGGAAAAGTGAATCACTACCAAATAATTGTATCAGAGATAATAGGACCTGCAAATGCTGGAAAATCCGAGATAACAAGGTGTGGAGCTGGATGAACACAGCAGGCCAAGCAGCATCAGAGGAACAGGAAGGTTGACATTTCGGGCCTAGACCCTTCTTCAGAAATGGGGGAGGGGAAGAGGGTTCTGAAATAAATAGGGAGAAAGGGGAAGGTGGATTGAAGATGGACAGAGGAGAAGATAGGTGGACAGGAGACAGACAAGTTAAAGAGGCGGAGATGGAGCCAGGAAAGGTGAGTGTAGGTGGGGAGGTAGAGAGGATGGACACGTCAAGGGGGCAGATGAGGTTAGTTGGTTGGAAATGGGGGTGCAGCTTGAGGTGGGAGGAGGGGATAGTTGAGAAGAAGAACAGGTTAGGGAGGAGGGGACGAGTTGGGCTGGTTTTGGGATGCGGTGGGGGAAGGGGAGATTTTGAATCTTGTGAAATCCACATTGATACCATTGGGCTGCAGGGTTCCCAAGCGGAATATGAGTTGCTGTTCCTGCAACCTTTGGGTGGCATCATTGTGGCACTGCAGGAGGCCCATGATGGACACGTCGTCTGAGGAATGAGAGGGGGAGTTGAAATGGTTCACAACTGGGAGGTGCAGTTGTTTATTGCAAACCGAGCGTAGGTGTTCTGCAAAGTAGTCCCTAAACCTCCGCTTGGTTTCTCTGATGTAGAGGAGGCCACAACAGGAACAGCGGAAGCAGTATACCACATTAGCAGATGTACAAGTGAACCTCTGCCTGATGTGGATAGTCTTCTTGGGGCCTGGGATGGGAGGCAGGGTGTGGTGTGGCTGGAGGGGAGTGTGGAGCGGACAAGGGAGTCACGGAGAGAGTGGCCTGTCTGGAAAGCAGACAAAGGTGAGGAGGGAAGGATGTCTTTGGTGGTGGGGGCGGATTGCAGATGGTGGAAGTGTAAAAGGATGATGCGTTGGATCTGGAGGTTGATGGGGTGGTGTGTGAGGATGAGGGGGATTCTGTTTTGGTTGTTATTGTGGGGAGGAGGTGTGAGGGATGAGTCGCAAGAAATGCAGGAGACACGGTCGAGGGCGTTCTCGACCCCTGCGAGGGGGAAGTTGCGGTCCTTGAAAAACAAGGACATCTGGGATGTACGGGAGTGGAATCCCTCATCCTGGGAACAGATGCGGCAGAGGCGAAGGAATTGGGAATGGGGATGGCATTTTTGTAGGGGGGTGATTGGGTGGAGGTGTATTCCAGGTAGCTGTGGGAGTCGGTGGGCTTGAAATGGATATCAGTTTCTAGGTGGTTGCTGGAGATGGAGACAGAGAGGTCCAGGAAGGTGAGAGAGATGTTAGAGATTGCCCAGGTGAACATAAGGTTGAGGTGGGAGGTGTTGGTGAGTGGATGAACTGCTCAAGCTCCTCATGGGAACATGAGGTGGCGCTGATACAGTCATCAATGTAACGGAGGAAGAGGTGGGGTTTAGGGCAGTGTAGGTGCAGAAGAGGGATTGTTCCATGTAACCTACAAAGAGGCAGGCATAGCTTGGGCCCATGCGGGTACTCTTGGCCATCCCCTTTGTCTGTAGGATGTGGGAGGAATTGAAAGAGAAGTAGTTGAGGGTAAGGATGAGTTTGGCTAGGCGGATGAGGGTGTCAGTGGAGGGGGACTGGTGGGGTCTGCGGGACAAGAAGAAGCACCATCTGCATGAGGAATGCAGGTGTGTAGAGACTGGACGTCCATGGTGAAAATGAGGTGTTGGGGACTGGGGAGTTGGAAGTTCTGGAAGAGGTGGAGGGCATGGGTGGTGTCATGGACAAGGGTAGGGAGTTCCTAGACCAAAGGGGAGAAAATGGAGTCTAGATAGGTGGAGACAATGGGTCGAGCGGGGCAGTCAGGTTTGTGGATTTTGGGAAGGAGACAGAAGCGGGAGGTGCGGGGTTGGGGAACGATGAGGTTGGAGGCTGTGGGTGGGAGGTCACCTGAGGGGATGCATTTATGGGTGGTTTGGGAGATGATAGTTTGGTGTTCGGGGATGGGATCATGATCCAGGGGATGGTTGGAGGTGGTATCAGAGAGTTGGCATCTGGCCTCATCGATGTAGAGGTGGACCACTTTGCAGAAGTCCTACGCTTGGATTGCAATAAACAGCTGCACCTCCCAGTTGCGAACCATTTCAACTCCCCCTCCCATTCCACAGATGACATGTCCATCCTGGGCCGCCTAGCAGTGCCACAATGATGCCACCCGAAGGTTGCAGGAACAGCAACTCATATTCCGTTTGGGAACCCTGCAGCCCAATGGTATCAATGTGGATTTCACAAGTTTCAAAATCTCCCCTCCCTCCACTGCATCCCAAAACTGGCCAAACTCATCCCCGCCTCCCTAACCTGTTGTTCCTCTCAACTATCCCCTCCTCCCACCTCAAGCCGCACCCCCATTTCCTATCTACTAACCTCATCCCGCCCCCTTGACCTGTCTGTCCTCCCTGGACTGACCTATCTCCTCCCTAACTCCCCACCTACACTCATCTTTACTGGCTCCATTCCCGTCCCTTTAGCTTGTCTGTCTCCTCTCAACCTATCTTCTCCTCTTTCCATCTTCGATCCGCCTCCCCCTCTCTCCCTATTTATTTCAGAACCCTCTCCTCATCCACCTTTTCTGATGAAGGGTCTAGGCCCAAAACATCAGTTTCCTGCTCCTGAGATGCTGCTTGGCCTGCTGTGTTCATCCAGCTCCACACCTTGTTACCAAATAATAGTGTGCAATTTTAATTTTTATGATCTAAAATCTGCAATAGCTGCAGTCGTTATAAAATATAAGGGGTAGATCTTTAATGAATTACTCTTCTCATAAAAGCTCAAGAATGCAGTTTGCTATAAATTATGTGGCTGTAACAATACATTTGTGAAGTTTTCATTTGGCTCAGTGCTGTGAGGAAACATTTTGATTCAATTAGCTGGGAACATTGTACCTGATCCTAATCTCTGTGCCTAATAATTGACAAAGAAGAGGTTGAGGTCACTTTTTAAGGAGCTCCTTCAGCAGTGGTAATGGGGAGAAAAGTACACCTTATCGAAAGTAAAGCAAGGATATAGAATCACCCTGTTTAATTTTGTTCAGTGAATTTTTGGCTCATTATTGAAAGGCGAAAGGAAAAGCATCCAGTCGAGGCACAAGCTTTACAAAGCATTGAAGCTGGTCTGACCAGCGTTTTTGTGTACACTTTGAATAGAGGCATGATTTTGAACATTACTTACCTTTATTAACTCCCAAAAGACTTTTGTACTGTTCAAACCTTTAACGATAACTGAATTTTTATTTTCGTTTTACATTTTGTCGAACTATATCAAGCTACGAGTGCTTTTGCTCTACAGATCTCCATTTTTAACTCGGTATAATGGAGATAGAGTTGCAGCGTCTGTGTAAAAGTGAACCCAACATCAATAGAAGTTGCCGGCGACAGAATGCAATCTTGTGGGTGGATCACATTTCTCCTTTTTTTGTAATCCTATTTTGGCTGAATTTCTTAATGCTCTCACATGCAAAGTCACTGAGTTTATTGTAGAAAATACAAACTCTAAACCAATTTTGGTCACCTAAAACTCATGTTTCATTCAAAACATGATCCTTTGGGGCATAGCATTCCGCTCTGAGAAGAAGAAAAATTTGTTCAGTAAATGTTTTAACCCACCCTTCATGTGATTCAGTGTATACCATAACACTTTATATTCATCACTAGGAAGCTGTCATTACTTGAACTTATTTGAGGGTACACCCATTACAAGTGTAAATCAAAGGTTCAACAATGCTGAAGATTTATAGTATCATGACAATTTGGTGACGAAATCCAAATAAAACACTTCGAATTTCATGTGCCTCATTTGCTCACTTATAGCTATCTACTTCAGTTTTAAGGTGCACTGGTAATGTCCCCATCTCTGGTTCAGGAGACCTGGCTCTAGGTCATAGAATCTCTATAGTACAGATAGAGGCCATTCAGCCCATTAGGTTCTGCACCAGCCTATTGAAGAGCATCTCACTCAGCCCCATTCTTGTACTCCCACACTAACTATGGATCATCCACCCTGTTGACCGATCCCTGGACATTACAGGGCAATTTAACATGGCCAATCCACCTAACTTGTGTATTTTTTTGGACTGCGGGAGGAAATCAGATTGTTCCACAATCTGGTGGAACCTAATGCAGACACAAGGAGAACTTGCAAACTCCACACAGACCATCACACAGAGCTGGAATTGAATACACCTCCTCCCACCCACCCTCGCGCAAAAATTCCATCCCCTATTCCCAATTCCTCCACCTCTGCCGCATCTGCTCCCAGGATGAGGTATTCCACTCCCGAACATCCCAGATGTCCACGTTTTTCAAGGACCGCAACTTTCCCCCTGCAGTGGTTGAGAACGCCCTTGACCGCGTCTCCCGCATTTCCCGCAACACATCCCTCACATACCACCCCACCAACCTCCGGATACAACGTATCATCCTCCGACACTTCCGCCATCTACAATCCGACCCCACCACCCAAGCTATTTTTCCATCCCTACCCTTGTCTGCTTTCCGGAGAGACCACTCTCTCCGCGACTCCTTTGTCTGCTCCACACTCCCCTCCAATCCCACCACACCTGGCAACTTCCCCTGCAACCGCAGGAAGTACCACACTTGCCCCCACACCTCCTCCCTCACCCCTATCCCAGGCCCCAAGATGACCTTCCCTATCAAGCAGATGTTCACCTGCACATCTGCCAATATGGTATATTGTACCTGGTGTGGCTTCCTCTACATTGGGGAAACCAAGCGGAGGCTTGGGGACCGCTTTGCAGAACACCTCTGCTCGGTTCGCAACAAACAACTGCACCTCCCAGTCGCGAACCATTTTGACTCCCCCTCCCATTCCTCAGACGACATGTCCATCCTGGGCCTCCTGCAGTGCCACAATGATGCCACCTGAAGGTTGCAGGAACAGCAACTCATATTCCGCTTGGGAACCCTGCAGCCCAATGTAATCAATGTGGACTTCACAAGCTTCAAAATCTCCCCTTCCACCACTGCATCCCAAAATCAGCCCAGTTCGTCCCCTCCCCCCACTGCATCACAAAACCAGCCCAGCCTGTCTTCGCTTCCCTAACCTGTTCTTCCTCTCACCCATCCCTTCCTCCCACCTCAAGCCGCACCTCCATTTCCTACCTACCACCTCATCCTGCCTCCTTGACCTGTCCATCTTCCCTGGACTGACCTATCCCCTCCCTACCTCCTCACCTATACTCTCCTCTCTACCTATCTTGTTTTCTCTCCATCTTCGGTTCGCCTCCCCCTCTCTCCCTATTTATTCCAGTTCCCTCTCCCCATGCCCCTCTCTGATGAAGGGTCTAGGCCCGAAACGTCAGCTTTTGTGCCCCTGAGATGCTGCTTGGCCCGCTGTGTTCATCCAGCTTCACACTTTGTTATCTTAAGCTGGAATTGGTTCTTAGCACTGTGAGGTGATAGTGCGAACCACGAAGCTGCCATCTCTGCCAAGGGAGAAGTCCCTGCCTGCTCAAGAGGTGTGCAGTAACATCTCTGAACAGGTTGCGTAGAAAGTATCACCTCTTTCAGTTTTTCATTCAAGATGTGTGCCACATATAAATATAGGTGTCGAGTCAAAATATGACTGAAATAGTCCCCACCCGTTTAACTAAATGTTTGCATTGATGCTAATATCACATTGAACAGAACTGTGTCTGAAATTAGATAATGTATTTATGCAAAAGCCCCCAATCAGAAATGAAGCAAAACAGATTAAATTTACTGATTCTCTTTCTCTCACCCTCCAAATCTGAAATTAACAGCAACGGCAAAGTTGACATGGTTATTTTGAATTTGCTGAGTCTTCAGAAAAGCTTTGCAAATCTTAAACAAATAAAAATTCAGAGAAATTAGAAAGGAACCAGCAAAGGAAAGAAGTGGTTTAATGGCCAGAAAACTGACTGATGTGAAAACAGCAAGCATTTGTTGGGTACTGGGAGGAAGAGTTCTGAATTTACATCAATGAATGAGCCAAATCTAATGCGCATCGGTCAAATTTGAAGATTAAACCAAAATATGGATTTAGTTTAGCGGAGTGCATGGGGAGTAGTGGAAGAGACACAGGAGGTTTATGGGTAGAGTTAACTGAAATGGACAGACACTTATGAATTCAGAGATAATAACTTTTGAAGAGTCCCGACCCGAAATGTCAACTTTCCTGCTCCTATGATGCTGCCTGGCTTACTGTGTTCCTGCAGCTCCACACCGTGTTATCTAAGACACTTAAGATTAGGAAATGACATCACCAACCCAAGGAAACCGAACCGGATAAATAAGAAAGCGGGACATAACACCAGTGCTTTGTTGGAGGTTCACTGATGATGTTACCTAGAATGGTGACGAAACGTCTGGGAACAAACCGGCAAGCTCAGTGAACTAGCTTACATCTCGAACACAATACAGACCCACTCTCTTGTGGACCGAGAGGGGGAGAGTGCTATCTTGGGGGTGAAAGGAGGACGTCGGGTTGGCTGTGCACCCTTGCAACCAGTGGATCTTAATGCTGGCTTCGGCCTAACGCTAGTTCAGGGGAGCAGCCAACCTGCAACGATGGCTGCGGCAAGTGCTCGTGCCCCAGGTCAGGGGGTCCGGAACACCATCCGTGTTTCTGTAAAGAAGGTGGATGAAGGTGCACCTGTGGACCGCACCTTCTTCGTGAAGAGGGTCCTGTTGGACTGTTGTGGGTTCGCTGCTGCGGACATTTACTGCGTGCAGGATTTCCCCGGAGGGGGTTTTTACGACGTGACCTTCAGGAGTGCCAAGCTTTGCGAACGCTTCCTGGAGGTTTTCAAGGAGAAAGGAGGTGAGGGCCCCCTCTCTGTATTGACTGCTGTCCCGCTGTTCGTGATGCCAGCACAGAGGAGCCGTATGGTGACTGTACACATGTGCAACCCGCATGTGCCAGCAGTTGATGTCCTGACCTTCCTCGGAAGGTATGTGAAGGTGGAAGGGGACCTAACTGACATCGTGGACCCCTTTGGCATCTGGACGAGTAAGAGGCAGGTCAAGGTGACGCTGAGGATGGGCGCGGACGGAAATGTCGCACATCCACCGTCCAGCTTCGCGATCGGTGGGAGCAGGGGCTACCTGACCTATGCAGGGCAACCTAAAGTCTGCCATGCCTGTGGTAGGTCAGGTCACATGGCGGCCGACTGCAAAGCCACCATCTGCAGGAACTGCAGGGAGGAGGGACACCTTGCAAAGGATTGCCCACAAGAGAAAAGCTGCAACCTTTGCGGGAAAGCGGGCCACCTCTATAGGGCATGCCGCGGCGGGGTACCACCTACGCCCAGGTCGCCGGCAGGGGAAATGCGGGGCCAGCCCCCCCGGAGGAGAGGAAGGCACCAGGGCACAGCAAGGACCCCACTAATGCGCAGAAGGGCCAGGTCGTGCAGGAGGGCCCAGCCCCGCGGGATGGGCCCGAGGCTAGCAAAGCGCCCCTGCAGGCTCCGCTCCCCGCCGACAACCTGGAGTCGATGGAGGCGGCGACAGGCGACCCAGGGGTGTGGACGACGGTTCGGAACGCAAGGAGGAAGGTGCGTCGGCAGGCCCAGGAACCGCAACCATCAGGCGGGAAGAGGCAGCTACAGGGGGGCTATAAGAGCTCCTCTGACGAGGGGGATTCGGAGAGGGCCCGCCCAAAGCAGAAGTTAAAGATCTCGAGGGAGAAGGAAAGCAGCACCCCGATGCCAGGTGACGGGAGGCGTCCTGAGGCTCCCTCCGACACCCAGTCAAGTGCCGCTGGGGCACTGGAGGGGCCCCCGGAACTTCCAGGCGGGAAGGAGGAAACAGCGCGTCCCCAGCCTGACCCAGAGCCGGACCCTCCTGCCTCCGCACCCCCGACGAGGGGATGCCACGCGGAAGGTAGCACGGACGGTTTTCTGAGCCCGGAGAGCGTCCAGCAGTTAGCCCGGGCAATGGGCATGAAGGGACAGATGGAGGGGATGGACCTTGGACTTGGGGAGGGTACTGCGGTCACTGCCCACAATGGGGGTACGAGTTGCGAGCATTAATGTGCGCAGTGTCAAGTCAACCGCAAGATGTGTGTCCACGTTGGCCTACCTGACCACCATCAAGGCGGACCTCCTGTTTCTGCAGGAGTGCAGGATACCGCACCTTGGCAGGTACGGGAAATGGTCCGGCGTCTGGACTTGTGGGCCTTGAGACGTGCTCGCGTTTCTTCTTTCAGAAGGCGCACAAAGAGAGCTCTGTGCGTAGCCGGCTGAAGGAGGACGACGGCTCAGTGATGTCGTCTCGGCCCGACATTTTGAGGATCAGCAGATCCTTCTATGCCGGACTGTACGACACGAAGCCCACGGACAGCACGGCCTCCGAGTCGTTCCTGTTGTCTATCACGGTGGGGGGTAACGACTGTCGCTCTTCCGGGCCTGGCTATTCTGCTGCGGAGGCGCGACTTCACCATCTCTCAAGTTCAGGAGGTGATGGGGGGGCGCCTCCTAGTGGCTGACGTCACCTACAGGAACGCTCCCCTGAGGCTGATCAATGTGTACGCCCCAGCGGTACGGAGTGAGCGGTTGGCCGTCCTGCAGCGGCTTCCACCCCTGCTGGCTACGTCCAGGCCGGTCATCCTAGGCGGATACTTCAACTGCATCATTGATGCAGATGGAAGATCCGGCGTGGGGACAGCGGGTGGAGGGAGTCAATTGGACGTCACGTCCAGATTCCTGATGGGCACGGTGAAGGACGCCAAGCTGCTCGACGTCTTCAGCACCCCTGCAGACGGAGCGCAGTGGAGGTACACCTGGTCGCGGCCAGACGGGTCTATCCGCTGAAGGATAGACTTCCTGTTTGTGTCACGGGCATTCTCGGTCAGGTCCACCGACGTCGAGCCGGTGTTCTTCTCTGACCACTGCCTCCTGTTGGCCGACTGTCACTTACAGGACGATCAGCTGGCCGGCAAGGGGACGTGGAAGCTCAACACGACTCTGTTGACCCCAGAGAACGTCGAGGAACTTAAGAGGGAGTACGCCGGTTGGAGAACCATGAAACCCGTCTTTGAGTCTCCGGGCGACTGGTGGGAGACGGTGAAGGAGAACATCAAGAGGTTCTTTGTCCTCAAGGGTGTTCAGAAGGCGAGAGAGAGGCGGGGAAAGCTGTCGCGACTCCAGAAAAGGGTGCAGAACCTGCTCCTTCTGCAGTTGATGGGGGTCGATGTCAAGGAGGACCTCCGCGAGGTGAGGGGCCAGCAAGCCTCGCTCTTCACTGCGGAGGCCTCCAGGATAATCTTCCGGTCCAGGGTCTGCTCCTTGGAGCAGGATGAGACGTGCTCGCGTTTCTTCTTTCAGAAGGCGCACAAAGAGAGCTCTGTGCTTAGCCGGCTGAAGGAGGACGACGGCTCGGTGACGTCGTCTCGGCCCGACATTTTGAGGATCAGCAGATCCTTCTATGCCGGACTGTACGACACGAAGCCCACGGACAGCACGGCCTCCGAGTCGTTCCTGTCGTCTATCACGGTGGTCTTAGACGACGGCACGAGGGAGTGGCTAGACCGGCCGATAACCCTGGACAAGCTGACCAGAGCCCTCAGGTCCTTGCAGAGGAATAGGACTCCCGGAAGCGACGGCTTACCGGTCGAGCTGTATTCTGCTCTGTGGGGCCTGGTCGGCCAGGACCTGCTGGAGGTGTACGATAGTGCGCTTCGGGCAGGGGAAATGTGCAAGTCCATGAGGAAGGGCATCATCTCCCTTATTTACAAGAGGAAGGGGGAGAGGGAAGAAATTAAGAATTGGCGTCCCATTTCACTTTTGAACGTGGACTACAAAATCCTGGCCAAGGTCATAGCCAACCGGGTCAGGTCTGTCCTGGAGTCAGTGATTCACCCTGACCAAACCTGTGCTGTGCCGGGCAGCAAGATCGCTGAGAGCCTCGCGCTCATCAGGGATACGATCGCCTACGTACAGGACAGGCGGGTGGACACCTGCCTCGTCAGCCTGGACCAGGAGAAGGCCTTCGACAGGGTCTCTCATGCTTTCATGAGGGATGTCCTCTCCAAATTGGGGTTCGGGGAGGGCATCCGCAATTGGATCCGGCTGCTCTACCCCAACATCGTTAGCGCAGTCTCAATCAACGGGTGGGAATCAGACAGTTTTCCTGTTAGATCTGGAGTCAGGCAGGGCTGCCCGCTCTCTCCTGCCTTGTTCGTGTGCTGTGTGGAGCCCTGCGCCGCCTCCATCAGGAAGGACGTGAGCCTGAAGGGCGTGACTATCCCAGGCAGCGGAGGCCTTCAGGTCAAGACCTCCCTGTACATGGACGATGTCGCCGTCTTCTGCACCGATCGTCGGTCGGTGAGTAGGCTGTTGGACATCTGCGGCCAGTTTGAACTGGCCTCGGGTGCCAAAGTCAATAGGGGTAAGAGCGAGGTCATGTTCTTCGGGAACTGGGACGACCGTTTCTTCATCCCCTTCACCGTCAGGACAGACTACCTGAAGGTGCTGGGTGTTTGGTTCGGTGGAGCTGGGGCGTGCACTAAGACTTGGGAGGAGCGTATCACCAAATTGAAGCAGAAGCTGGGCAGGTGGACGCTCCGGTCCCTCTCCATCGCGGGTAAGAACCTGGTTGTCAGGTGTGAAGTGCTTTCGGTACTGTTGTATGTGGCGCAGGCCTGGCCTATTCCCTGGACCTGCGCCGCTGCGGTCACCCAGGCCATCTTCACTTCATTTGGGGGTCGAGGATGGACCGGGTCCGCAGCGACACCATGTACAAAGACCTGGGGAATGGGGGAAAGGGTGTACCGAACGCCACCCTCGTCCTGATGGCTACCTTTGTGTGCGGCTGCATCAAGCTGTGCGTAGATCCTCAGTACGCAAACACCAAGTGTCACTACTTACTTGCGAAGGATGGGCCTGGCCTCGTTGCCGCGGAACGCTCCGAGCCGTTGGACCATCCCGTACCACCTTTCCTTTGTGGAGAAATTTTTGAAAGGAAACACCTTTGACCACAAGGCCGTCAGGCAATGGTCAGCATGTAGTATCCTCGAGACCCTTCGGGAAAAGGAGAGGGTGGATCCCGTCGTGTGGTTCCCCACGCAGACTGCCAAAGTCGTTTGGCAGGATGCCTCATCGCCAGAACGTTCAAACAAGCACAAGGATATTGCTTGGCTGGCGGTGAGAGCGGCTCTGCCAGTGAGATCCTTTATGCATGCCCGGAATCTCTGCGCCACCGCACGCTGCCCTCGAGGTGGCTGCGCGGGGGACGAGACTGTTGCTCACCTCCTTCTGGGGTGTGCCTATGCGCAGGAGGTCTGGAGGGGGATGCAGTGGTATTTGTCGAGGTTCGCCCCGAGCAGCTCTGTGATGCAGGACTCCGTGCTCTACGGGCTGTTTTCGGGGACGCACACCGAGACCAACATCAACTGCGCCTGGAGGACCATCAATGCGGTGAAAGACGCTCTTTGGTCTGCCCGTAACTTGCTGGTCTGCCAGCTGAAAGAACTGACCCCGACCGAGTGTTGCATACTGGCGCACTCCAAGGCCCAGGACTACGTGCTGAGGGATGCGCTAAAGCTTGGGGCAGCCACCGCCAAGGCGCGGTGGGGAAAGACCACCGAATGAAACCCCTCGTCCAGAATAGGAAAAAGGGCCCTATCTGGTAACTGGGCCCAGCTGGCGCCTTCCCCAACTGGTCAGGGGGCCAACGGGGACTGTGTGGGGTGACGACTGCCGGGGTATTTTCTTTGCTTTGTTTTTTTTTCTCTGTTTTGTTTTTTTTCCTTTAGTTGGTGTACGTACCCGCGGGTAACCCGGAGCGGCTTGCATGGCTGGGTAGGTGTATAAATGCTTTATTTTTTGTACATCTTATGAATAAAGTATATTTTTTCAAATAAAAAAAGTGACGAAACGTCTGAAAACGAACCTTCCAGCTCAGTGAGCAAACTCACATCCAGAACCTCAACCTGAGCTACGAATCTTCTCAAAACTCGCTAACACTTATCAATTGTAATGTCAAGATACATGTCAGGTGTTGTGAAAACAGGGGAGGATAAATCTTTTTCTCTTAGCTAGTCATTAGAGTATGAAATGCACAACTTGGAATTGTGGTGGAGGTGGGTTCTATTAAGGTATTCAACTGGGCAGCAGATGTTTATTTGGATTGTAATGATGTGCAGGGATAAGGGGAATAGGTTGGAGATTGGCATTTGGGAATAGAGCTGCTGCAAATATTATGGACCGAATTGCCACCTTCTGCACTGTTAACAACAAAGAAGCTGTATGACTCGCCCAGCGGCATTTTGCAGTACACTTACACAGCCTCCCTGTACACTGTGTCACCAGCCTCTGCCCAGATCCACTGTAAGTACATGGTGACAGTGAAGTGAAGCCAAATTGAGGAAAGGCTGAGTCGTGTTCATTGGGAGCTGGGCTGACTGATCCTCTGTTCCTTTCACTGTCAGGCCAGATTTCCTCAACGTGCTGGAGTTATGGTTCAGAGGGCGGGGGCATGTGCAGGAATTGGAAGGCGTTAGTGATTGCGATGAAACAAAAAATGTCCATGTGGAGCAATAGTTCCTCTTCATTGCAGGTAAAAGCCTGGCTGATAAGTTCAGGGTGTACTTGCTGTTGATGTTTTGTGGCAGAATTCTGGCCCATTGCTCACTCCTGAGCCATGTTGATCTAATGCTTTATCTGGAAGTCAAAAATTGACAGAGTTCACAAGGACATTGAGATACAAACCACCAACAGGGGAGAAATTTGCTCTAATAATCGCTCCTGTGAATGGCTGCCTTTGTTAGCAGCTGATTAAGCTGTACAGAGACACTCAGTACGCAAGGACAACATGTAACTACAAGTTGAGGTTCTACTTAGGCTGACAAAGGATGGGTCTGGTTATATTGCTACAAATGCTCCAAGTGTTTTGACTGTGTCATACCACCTGTCCTTCGTGGAGAACGTTATGGAGAAAAGGGCTTTTTGATCCCAAGTCACAGGTAGACAGGGTGATGAAGAAGGCATTTAGCGTGCTGGCCTTCATTGTTCAAGGCACTGTGTGTAGGAATTAGGGTGTTACATTTTGTTTGTACAAATTGTTGGTGAGGCTGCACTTGAGGTATTGTGTATGGTTTTGGTCACTCTGTTATAGGAAAGTCATAGTTAAACCGGAAAGTGTGTTAAACTACAAAGTTATTACCAGAACTAATAGGCCTGCGTTGTAGGGAGAGATGGGCAGGGACAGTACTTCATTCCTTGGAATGTAGGACAATGAGGGGTGAACTTATGGATGTGAATAAAATCATGAGGGGCATAGACATGATAAATACATATAGTCTTTTTCCTGGGGATGGGGAATTGAAAACCAGAGGGTATAAGACCATAAGACATAGGAGTGGAAGTAAGGCCATTCGGCCCATCAAGTCCACTCCACCGTTTAAATCATGGCTGATGGGCATTTCAACTCCACTTCCCTGCACTCTCCCCGTAGCCCTTGATTCCTTCTGAGATCAAGAATTTGTCGATCTCTGCCTTGAAGGCATCCCATGTCCCGACCTCCACTGCACTCCGTGGCAACGAATTCCACAAGCCCACCACACTCTGGCTGAACAAATGTCATATCATTTCAGTTTTGAATTTACCCCCTCTTATTTTAAGCCTGTGCCCATGGGTCCTAGTCTCCCCACCTAACGGAATCAACTTACTAGCGTCCACCCCTTCTAAACCATACATTATCTTGTAAGTTTCTATTAGATCTCCCTTCAAAACTCTAATGAGTACAATCCCAGGATCCTTAGCCGTTCATCATACGTTAAACCTTCCATTCCAGGGATCATCCATGTGAATCTCCACTGGACATGCTCCAGGGCTAGTATGTCCTTCCTGAGGTGTAGAGCCCAAAATTAGACACAGTATTCTAAATGGGGCCTAACTAGAGCTTTATAAAGCCTCAGAAGCACATCGCTGCTTTTATATTCCAACCCTCTTGAGATAAACGACAACATTACATTCGCTTTCTTAATGACGGACTCTACCTGCAAGTTAACCTTTAGAGAATCCTGGACCAACACTCCCGGATCCCTTTGTACTTCTGCCTTGTGAATTTTCTCACCATTTAGAAAATAGTCCATGCCTGTATTCTTTTTTCCAAAGTGCAAAACCTCACATTTACTCACATTGAATTTCATCAGCCATTTCCTGGACCACTCTCCTAAACTGTCTAAATCGTTCTGCAGCCTCTCCACCTCTTCATTACTATCTGCCTGTCCACCTATCTTTGTATCATCGGCAAACTTCACCAGAATGCCCCCAGTCCCTTCATCCAGATCATTAATGTATAAGGTGAACAGGTGAGGCCCCAACACTGAACCCTGCGGGACACCACTCGTCACCGGTTGCCATTCCAAAAAAGAGCCTTTTATCCCAACTCTCTGCCTTCTGTCAGACAGCCAATCCTCAATCCAAGCCAGTAGCTCACCTCGAACACCATGGGCCCTCACCTTGCTCAGCAGCCTCCCTTGAGGCACCGTATCAAAGGTCTTTTGGAAGCCCAGATAGATAACATCTACTGGGTTTCCCTGGTCTAACATACTTGTTACCTCTTCAAACAATTCTAACAGGTTTGTCAGGCACGACCTCCCCTTACTAAATCCATGCTGACTTGTTCGAATCTGACCCTGCACTTCCAGGAATTTAGAAATCTCTTCCTTGACAATGGATTCTAGAATTTTACCAACTACTGAGGTCAGGTTAATCGGCCTGTAATTTTCCATCTTTTGCCTTGATCCTTTCTTAAACAAGGGAGTTACAACAGCAATTTTCCAATCATCTGGGACTTTCCCTGACTCCAGTGACTTTTGAAAGATCACGACCAAAGCCTCTGCTATTTCATCAGCCACCTCCCTCAGAACTCTAGGATGTAGTCCATCGGGGCCAGGAGATTTATCAATTTTCAGAGCTTTTAGCTTGTCTAGCACTTTCACTTTTGTAATGCCTACTATACTCAACTCTGCCCCCTGACTCTCCCTAGTTGTTGGCATACTACTCACGTCTTCCACTGTGCAGACTGGCACAAAGTACTTATTAAGTTCTTCAGCTATTTCCATATCTCCCATCACTAGCCTTCCAGCATCAATTTGGAGCAGCCCAATATCTACTTTTGCCTCTCGTTTGTTTCTTATGTATTGAAAGAAGCTTTTACTATCATTTCTAATATTACTAGCTAGCCTACCTTCATATTTGATCCTCTCCTTCCTTATTGCTCTCTTTGTTATCCTCCGTTTGTTTTTGTAGCCTTCCCAATCTTCTGATTTCCCAGTGCTCTTGGCCACTTTATAGGCTGTCTCTTTTTCTTTGATATATTCCCTGACTTTCTTTTTCAGCCATGGCTGTCTAATCCCACCCCGGATAATCTTTCTTTTCTTTGG
The DNA here is from genome assembly GCF_030684315.1 of Stegostoma tigrinum. Taxonomy (NCBI): domain Eukaryota; kingdom Metazoa; phylum Chordata; class Chondrichthyes; order Orectolobiformes; family Stegostomatidae; genus Stegostoma; species Stegostoma tigrinum. The sequence continues at coordinate 60,019,919 of NC_081370.1, read as the reverse complement.
GATGAACCTCTGTCCTGTGTCGTCAATTACACCCAGAAACTCCTGCCATTGTTGCTCTACTGTCTTCCCCGCTAGGCTCTGCTTCCAGTCGATTCTCATCAATTCCTCTCTCATGCCCCTGTAATTACCTTTATTTAACTGTAATACCATTACATCCGATTTTGCCTTCTCTCTTTCAAACTGCAGATTGAACTCTACCACATTATGATCGCTGACACCTCAGTGTTCCCTTACTTTTGAGGTCTTTTATAAAGTCTGGCTCATTACATAGTACCAAGTCCAGAATAGCCTGCTCCCTTGTGGGCTCCATCACAAGCTGTTCCAAAAAGCCATCCTGCAAACATTCCATGAATTCCTTTTCTTTGGATCCACCGGCAACATTATTCACCCAATCCACCTGCAAATTGAAGTCCCCCATGATCACTGTGACCTTGCCTTTCTGACATGCCCCATCTATTTCTCGGTGCATCTTGCATCCCTCGCCCTGATCACTGTAGGGGGTCTGTTCATAACTCCCATTATAGTTTTTTTGCCTTTGTGGTTCCTCAATTCCACCCACACAGACTCCACATCTTCTGACCCTATGTCATTCAGTGCCGTAGATTTAATTTCATTCTTAACTAACAAGGCAACCACACCCCCTCTGCCCACCTCCCTCTCTTTTTGATATGTTGTGAATCCTTGGATGTTTAACTGCCAGTCCTGAACTCCCTGCAACCATGTCTCTGTGATGCCTACCACATCATAATCATTCAAGAGGATTTGTGCTGTTAATTCATCTACTTTGTTGTGAATACTACGAGCATTTAGATAAAGTGCCTTAATGCAAACTTTCTTATCATTATTGGAGATGTTGGAAATCCTAAGATGTCTTAAGCTATCCTTCCTTTTTGCTGCATTCCTAGTCTGCCTCGAGCTTAAATCCACCTGTACGCATGCTATCCTGTTGCTTATCTTTCCATTTAACTCCATACTCCCTGTCTCTTTCACTTTCCCTTCCCCCCGACTCAGAAGTTTAAAGTCCTACTGACCACCCTATTTATCCTTTTCGCTAGAACACTGGTTCCAGATCGGTTCAGGTGAAGACCGTCCCAACGGTACAGATCCCCCCGGTTCCAAAACTGATGCCAATGCCCCATGAAATGGAATCCCTCTTTCCCACACCAATCCCTTAGCCATGTGTTTACTTCCCTAACTTTCTTTTCCCTATGCCAAGTGGCACGTGGCTCAGGCAGTAATCTGGAGATTATGACCCTTGAGGACCTGCACTTCAATTTCTTTCCTAGTGCTTCATAATCCCTCCCACTCCAATATCCTTTCAACCCGGTCGAAGATGTCCCTCACCCTGCCGCCGGGCAGGCAACACACCATGCGGGACTCCCGATCTGGCTTGCATAGGATACTATCTGTCCCCCTAATAATAGAATCCCCTGTAACAACTACCTGTCTTTTTGTTCCCCCCTCTTGAATGGCCTTCTGCACCAAGGTGCTCAAGGTCAAGGGCTGAGGCTCCTGCGCTCCTGAACTCAGAATCCCTCTACCTGCCTCACTTACAGTCACACCTTGCCCCTGAACACTTTCTGAATTTGAGTTATTTAATCTACCGGATGTGACTGCCTCCTGAAACAAAGTGTCCAGGTAACGCTCCCCCTCCCGGATGTGCCGCAGAGTTTGAAGCTCAGATTCTAGATCATTTACTCTGATCCGGAGTTCTTCCAGCAACCAACACTTGCTGCAGATGTGGTGGCTGCGGTTCACAATGGGATCAGCCAGCTCCCACATCATACAGCTACAGCACATCACCCGTCCGGCCATTACTACTTATTTAGTTAACTTTTACAATTTATGTATTAAATGCTTTCTAGTACTTCTCTGCCACACGATTTTTCAATTAAGCAATTAAACTTTTAATCAATTATACGATACACAAGGATATAAATTGAAAAGCCTTACCTAAACAACACACGAAAGTCCTCGGTTAGAGCTCCCACTCTTTCTGCTGCTGGAACAGGAATGGAGGGCTCTGCCAGCCAAGGTAGGTATTTGCTGATCTTTAAAGCAGAGACTCACCCACCTGTAGGCCTCTGATCGACGCTCCCGCTCTTCCTGCTGCGAGTCTGTGGACTTTTAATTAGGTTAGAGGAGGAGGGAGGGAGGGAGGCCCTACTGTGTAGGACCTGGGGCTTCGAGGTAAGTGTTTAAATAACGGTCACTTACCTTCCCAACTGCCTCTCGGCTACGACCTCACTTCCGCCCGGCTCCCACTGCTCTCTGCTGAAGAAAAGACCGCTGGCTTCGAGGTTTAAGGTGAGAGGGGCAAGATTTAAGAAGGACCTGAGGAGAAACTTTTTCATGCAGAGAATGGTGCATACACAAAATGAGGTGCCAGAAAAAAGTGGTTGAGGCAGGTACAAAAGCAACAGTTAAAACTCCTCTGGATAGATACATGTATGGGAAGGGTTTAGAGGGATACGGACCAAATGTGGGCAATTGGAACTAGCTGAGTGGGCACCATGGTCAGCATGGACCAGTTTGTGCCAAAGGGCCTGTTTCCAAGCTGTATTACCCTGACTCTATGACTGTGAGTGTCGGGGTTGGTCATCACAGAACACCTTTGCGGTTCTCGAGATCTTGCAGTAAAGGTTAGTCAATTGTGTCAAACGGTTCCATGGACTGATTGTTTGAGTTATTCGGCAGGATGCCCAGAGCTTACAGACACCAAGATGGTGGTGAGAAAGGTCCTTTCTGTATCTCCAGAGTCTCTCCTCCACACCTTGGCTATGCTGGGGAAGAGATCACCCCTGCCCACATCCTTATGGAATGTGCTTTGGAGAGAGATGCTGTTCTTTTTGCTGCAGTTCATCTGTGTAGTTCTGTGACACAGTACTCTGTGTTGTAAGGACTGTTCCCTGGGATGCATACCTAATTAAATATCAAATTGCACCAGGAGCACTGTCAACTATTTAATCTGTCTGAAAGTTCACAGAATCACAGAAGTGATGCAGCATAGGAGGAGGCCATCTGGCCCGTCGTGTCTGTGCTGGCAGTCCAAAGAGCATTATGACTTAGTGCCATTCTCTTGCTTTGTTTCCACATCATCGCACATATTCAGATAGTCATTGAATGCCTCAATTAAACCTGCATCCACCACACTTCCTGGCAGTGCACTCCAGCCCCAAATCACCCTTTGTGTGATGAAGATTTTTCCTCACATCACATTTGCTATCTTTGCAAAACTTTTAAAATCTGTGCCTCTGCCCTCTTGTTGATGATCATTTTACCAGCAGGAGCAACTTCTCCCTATCGACTTTATCCAGTCTACTCATAATTTTGAAAACCTTTATTTGATCTGCTTTTGTACTGAGCTATTTAAGGATAGAACATGCTGAATGGAGAAAAGTCTAACTTTGTAGTGAATTCTGTCGTGTTCAAGTTGACAAGGCTTGAAATGCATTTCTACAAATTGCATGAATAAGTTACGTTTGGAAAAAGGGTGTGGATGAATGATCTGAGGATCTTAACAGGCCCAGCTCCCAGTATGCTAACGCGTAGCCGAGCTGAATTTACACTTCAGTGATTAAATGACGCGGTAACAATTCTGAACCGTATTTTGCTTGGGGTGAGTGTTTCTTGTGTCATTGGATAAGATCATCTACATATTGTCAGTTTACACAAACAACAAGTTTTACCAAAAGAAACCTCTACTTGGGAAGTAGAAGGAAGGATTTGGAGGGCAGCTGTGGGTCTGGCATGTAAAGAGTGATATTTTCTGTAATTACATATAATAACTGCATAATAATTACATATAATGATAAAGGGGAGGCAATGGCCTAACAGTATTATCACTGGACTGTTAAACCAGAGACCTGGATAATATTCTGGGTTCGTATCGGCCATGGCGGATAGTGTTTGCCGTGTAATGATGCTCAAAATTCTAGAATTAAGAATCTAATGTTGACCATGAATCCATTGTTGATTGTCAGGAAAAGCCCACCTGGTTCACTAATGTCCTGTAGGGAAGGAAATTGTATCCTTACCTCATCTGGCCTACATGTGACTCCAGACCCACAGCAATGTGGTTGACTCTGAACTGCCCTTTGGGATGGGCAATAAATGCTGCTTAGCCAGCGATGCCCTCATCTCAAGAATGAACAGAGAAAATCAAACCTGAGTAATGTTGGAAGCAAAGGTTAATTGAAGAAATCTGAATGTGGTTACCACCTTGAGTGTTTCAAAAAAAAGCTGGGGAGATGATGGGAAACTAGATCTGACTGCATGGTAACAATTATGCAATCTAATGTGGTGAATTAGATAAATTTGTTGTTAGTTTATGGCTGCTACGATAAACATCATAATCTACATCACTGCCTTTGGGAGATTAAACTGAGACCTGTGTTATTCATTGAGAAAGTAAGCAGTGTAGAACATGGACTGTTGAAAATGTTGACTTCAGTTGATTGGAAGGGCTGGTTTTGGACCAGTTGAGAAATTTATTTTCGACAGTGTTAAAAGAGGTCAAAATGCTTGAAACCTTCAAAACCACATAGCGGTGGCAGGTTCAATTGAGGCATTCAAGAGGGCACTAGATGGTTATTTGGATAGAAATAATGTGCAAGGATAGCAGGGGAGAGCAAGAGATTGGCAGTAGGTAGTAATGCTCATTTAATGAGACAGTGCAGACATGACGGGCTGAATAGCCTGCCCGTATGCTGTAACATGTATGATTCTGTGACAGTTTTGTGGAGCACCTTATATTCCAGGATGTGAATGTTTATTTGAACACTTTTTGTATCCTTCATGATGCCACTGTATGATTTTGAATCCTTGGTGCATGAAATAGACTTTATTTATGTGTTACGTATCAGCCATTAGTCTTGCTGTTCTGTGGTGGGTTTCTATTTGAATCAATTTATAAGTTACTTACGACCTCTGCAAAAGAATGCAGCGATTGTGTGCTTGCAAGGCTTTGATTAATACCCAACCATATTGAATTTCTTACTACTTAATAAATTATCACACTGACTCATTTTTGTTTGTGGGAAAATCTTAAGCAAGATAATTTTTTGTTGAAAAAGGTCACCAGACTACGTTGCAACAGTGTTCAGTCCCTCTCTAATAAAAACCAATCCAGTGGCTGCAGATATACTCTTGACAATGCATATTTTAATATTTTTTTAAAAGTAGCCAAGTATAACATGAGCAACTTGGCAAGTCAAGTACTTTCCTTTCGCCTCCGTTATGAACTCTGAGTAAGTTGGAGACTAAATCCTTTCTTTTTCCAGATATAATCTATCATTTATTACCAAAATACATTGATCAGTCCTGTTAAACGTGACAACCATTTGGAGATTTTTCTCTGTTTAAGTGACTGACTTACACACACGGGCTGATTCTAATTTCACAGCTAAGTCTGTGCCCACACCAGGACCTTTTGCGTTGCTGTCTTTCAACCTGTACAGGATCTGCATTAGCGGTATCTGGCCCAAAACCAGGTTTGCTATGTAAAATTAATTGTCCTTTCAATCTGATCATTCACTAATTTGTGTTAATTGCTTTTTTACAGTGCCATACAGTATCCTTTATCACTTGATTTTTGTGCTGCTGACACAGCGGAGATGGCTGGATCGCTAATCGGGTAATAGCATTGAGCATGGTGACAGTTTGTTGTCCCTAATCTAATTCTGGGCAGACAAAGCCTGAAGGATTGTGTTATTGAGCCTGGATATTGAGCAGATTAAGAAAGGTGCTGCATCATTCCTGCAATGTGTCACATCTGTGTGAGCCTTTCATTCAGCACTGGTTTCAGAATCCATTGATTATTTGCAGTAGCTGTAGGTTGATGAGGTCATGTTTGACTCTCAAAGTACATTTATTTTACATTAACCACAGCTTTTCTTTCTAAAATCTGTGTTGGTACACTTGAATCATTGGACCTTGTTTTTGATTTTTCACAAAATTATTTCTGTTAACTAAAAACAATTACTTTTCAGACAAGGTTGACAGTCACAATGGGAAACATGAAAATTGTTATATGCGCAACCAGTGTTTGACTATAGTGATTGGAACCAGGTGGACCTTGTTAAATACGAGGGTCTTGATTGGAGTTGTTAACCTGGGCCAATAAGGAAAGCCTTGGGTGACAAATATAACCAGGAGATTAGATGCTTCTCAGTTGAGGACTGACTGTACAGCCAGTGTATTGTTCCTTCACAGATGCTGCCAGACCTGCTGAGCTTTTCCAGCAACTTTGCTTTTGTTCCCTAATAAATGAAGGGTGACTTGACGATGGAACCCAGCCTCTGTGCAGTCATTTCATTGGCTGTTGGAAAATTGTGCTCAGTTTTACAGTCAAAAGTCACACAGTACCAGGTTATAGTCCAACAGGTTTATCTGAAATCACAAGCTTTCAGAGTATTGCTCCTGTTACACCTGATGAACTATCTTGTGTTATCAAATAAACCTGTGGACCATAACCTTGTCTGGTGTGATTTCTGACCTTGTCCAACTCAGTCCAACACCAGCACCTCCACATCAGTTTTATAGTGGTTTAGGGGACTTATCTGTCTTTGATGTGGAGTTAAAGCTGCGTTTATCATGGCACCTTTTGGGGAGAAGAAAACTATTGACAAGCAGTGATGAATGTAGAATTTGTCAAAAGAATGAGTAAGATCTGGTGTGTTGTAAATAACACAACGTAAAGCCCTTCCACAGGAGCAAAGCTGCAGCACTGTATTCCACAGGTGGAACTGAATGTTCCTTTCACATAGCATTTAATTTTTAACTATTGTGTTCATTGTGTATGCAGCATATATAAATGCAGATATATACTTATGCCCTCTGCAGACATCTTCAAAGTACACACAATAGTGAAGTTCATGATGTATTTTTGTATTACAGTAACCAGGCACAAATCTGTGTAGTTGGCTTTAATGATAGCTGTGAAAAATGAAAAATGTGTGACAAGTATCTCCTGACAAATTTAATCTCCTCTTGCACAGGTTGCGTGTATGGATGTGAAATGTTCTTATTGCCGTGCAACAGTAAAGTCATATTTATCAGAGGGAAGATTAGGAATAAATAGGTGGAAGATGTTTGACATCTTAAGTACAATAATTTTTATGGTCTTCCATCCTCCTGTCCTCCTCCTCCTTCCACCACCACCACCCCACCCCATTTTCTTTTTCTTAACAGTGTTTATCCTCCAACAGGATCTGAGGTCAAGTTGCATTTAAACCTCGACCTCAACTATCTGTGTCAACCCAAAAATCTGTCCGTTTTGAAATTGTGACCCTCGCATGCAGAAACATGAATACATGTTTGCTCATCACTGCACAGAGAGGCTGTGTGATTGTGCTTCCCAGCGCCTCAATGGCTGTATAAAAAGACCTGTTCCTGATAACTGGTTCACTCCTTATTGAGTGCTACTTTCCGTTCTTCTCGATTTATTTACTTATGTGGCAACAACACAGTCTAAACACTCAGTTTGCTAACATTCAAACTGCCCAAACCTTTGAATAAAAATGATGCAGTGGATCTAATCAACAAGAACACTCGGCAGCGTAAAACACAGATAAAAAGGTTTGATCATTGTTCTGCGGACCTGTCAATTTATGCTGATTGCCTCTTAGATGAAATGAGGAGATACATGCCTGCCATTGTAACCTTTAGCTCTTCTTGCCTTTCCTGGTCATTTCCAATTTGTTTCTTCCTGCAATTTATAGCCTGTGAAACATATCTCCTGAGTTTGATTTCATCAAATCTATTACAAGCTTTCCTGTAGCTTCTTGTAAACTTTCTTTCAACCCCCACACTCTGCAGTATTTGCCTTTATCCTTCATCTAAGTTTTCTAATCAAAACAAAAGTGACTTGCTTGTTGATTTTCTTAAAACGTCAGTCAGTGCCTTCTTCAAAATTCAAACATAAGGTTTATAGCAATCCTCTCCACTTCCCACATCTCCCAGTGGATCATTTTGGCTCATTTAGTTTCAGCCAAACTTTCCGAAAGACCAACCTACTACTTTCTTGGCACTTGATGACTTGTACCACCACACACAATGCTTTTATCTACACAGCTATGCATGGGTACATTTTTATAAACTTGAATTTCAAAATAAAATGTTTCTTTTCTATCTGGACGCTTTCGGCTTGTGTTACTTCTCTACTTTTAGTTTCCAACATTGAGTCCTGGCCGACACAGATTCCTTTGAGTGCTGGGATAACAAATTGTGGAGCTGGATGAACACAGCAGGCCAAGCAGCATCATAGGACCGGATACACTCATTGTCAGATGTGCAGATGAACATCTGCTTGATGTGGAAAGTCTTCTTGCAGTTTGGGATGGGGGTGAAGAAGGAGATGTGGGGGCAAGTGTAGCACTTCCTGCGGTTGCAGGGGAAGGTGCTGGGTGTGGTGGGGTTGGTGGGGAGAGTATAGCGGACAAGGAAGTCACAGAGAGAGTGGTCCCTCCGGAAAGCAGATGTTCACCTGCACATCTGCCGATGTGGTATACTGCATCTGCTGTACCTGTTGTGGCCTCCACTACATTGGGGAAACCAAGCGGAGGCTTGGGGATCGCTTTGCAGAACATCTACGCTCGGTTCGCAATAAACAACTGCAGCTCCCAGTCGTGAACCATTTCAACTCCCCCTCCCATTCCTTTGACGACATGTCCATCCTGGGCCTTCTGCATTGCCACAATGATGCCACCCAAAGGTTGCAGGAACAGCAACTCATATTTCGCTTGGGAACGCTGCAGCCCAATGGTGTCAATGTGGATTTCACAAGCTTCAAAATCTACCCTCCTCCTACTGCATCGCAAAACCAGCCCAGCTTGTCCCTGCCTCCCTAACCTGTTCATCCTCTCACCTATCCCCTCCTCCCACCTCAAGCCGCACCCCACCTCCCTACCTACTAACCTCGTTGCACTCCCTTGACCTGTCTGTCCTCCCTGGACTGACCTACCACCCACCTACACTCACCTCAACTGGCTCCATCCTTGCCTCTTTAACTTGTCTGTCTCCTCTCCACCTATCTTCTCCTCTATCCATCTTCAATCCGCCTCCCCCTCTCTCCCTATTTATTTCAGAACCCACTCCCCCTCTCCCTTTTCTGATGAAGGGTCTAGGCTCGAAACGTCAACTTTTGTGCTCCTAAGATGCTGCTTGGCCTTCTGTGTTCATCCAGCTCCACACTTTGTTATCTCGGATTCTCCAGCATCTGCAGTTCCTACTATCTCTTCCTTTGAGTGCTTACAGCTTCCAATACATGAAACAGTAGATAGTATTTGTGTGTGAGCTCAAATTTTTTTCAAAATTATTTGCTCACTGGATTTGACTGTCAATGGCAAGGCCAACCTTTATTGCCCATCCCTAATTGACGAGAGCAGTTAAGAGTCAACCACATAGCTGTGGGTCTGGAGTCACATGTAGGCCACACCAGGCACTTATCCCCCCCAAAGGACATATTCATTGGAGTTTAGATGAGGGAAGATCTAATTAAACTTACAGAATACTGAATGGCCTGGACAGAGTGGATGTTGGGAAGGTGCTTTCATTGTTAGGAGAGACTAGGACCTGAGGATACAGCCATAGAGTAAAGGGAAGACCTATTAAAACAGAGATAAGGAGAAACGTCTTCAGCCAGAGAGTGATAAATCTATGGAATTCACTGCCACAGAAGGCTGTGGAGGCCAGGTCATTGAGTACATTAAAGACTGAGATAGATAGCTTCTTGACTATCAAGCGGATCAAGGGCTACAGGGAGAAAGCAGGAGAATGGGGTTGAGGAACTTATCAGCCATGATTGATTGGCAGAGCAGACTCGATGGGCCAAATGTCCTACTTACTTCTGTCTTATGGTCTTATGGACATTAGTGAACCAGATGGGTGTTATTTTTTTCCTGACAATTGACAATGATTTCATCATTGGACTGTCAATTCCAGATTTTTGTGAAATTCAAATTCCATCATCTGTCACCATGGGATTTGAAACTGGTTCCCCAGAAGGTTACCTGGAAAATACTACTAGGTCCTCACCTGTCCATTTGATTGTTAGCATGCTGTTTATCCTAGCCCCAACCTTCATGTGCTTCCTGTCACTAGTTAGTCAACTGTGACCCAGTTGATAGAACACTTGTCTCTGAATCACAGAGCTGTGGATGATGGAGTAATCAAGGTTGACATTCCAATGTAAAACTGCTGAGGTGCTGCTAGCCTGCACACTCCTGAACACTACGGGCAGTTTAGCATAGCCAATCCACCTAGCCTGCACATCTTTTGACTGTGGGAGGAAACCGGAGCATCCGGAGGAAACCCACGCAGATACGGGGACAACCTTGCAAACTCCACTGCACCCAGAATGAACTGGCAACTAAACACAGTGTGCTACCTGCTCCTTTAGGTTCAGTTATTTTCTGCCGTAGTCATTTACAACTGTTAGTGAAATGTACAAATTGTCAATTTTTGCATAAAATTGACTTGTCTGCTTTGATCACCTCCTGACTCCCCAAAGCCTGTCCACCACCTACAAGGCATACGTTAGGAGCGTGATGGAATACTCCCTACTTTCCTGGATGGGAGTGGCTCCAATAACACTCAAGAATCTTGACACCATCCAGGACAAAGCAGCCTGCTTGCTTGGCACTACATCCACAAACATTTACTTCCTCCACCACCGACGCTCAGTAGGAGCAGTGTGTGCTATCTACAAGATGCACTGCAGAAATTCAGCAAAGATCCTCAGGCAGCACCTTCCAAATCCACACTGTTCCATCTAGAAGGACAAGGGCATTGGAAATATGGGAACACAATCACCTGCGAGCTTCCCCCATCCTCCAAGCCACTCACCATCCTGACTTGGAAATATATCACTGTTTCTTCACTGTTATTGGTTAAAAATCCTGGAATTTCTAGCCAAAGGGCATCATATGTCTACCTGCAGCAGTTCAAGAAGGAAGTTCACCACCTGCTCCTCAAGGGCAGCCAGTCAATGATGCCCAAGTCCCACAAATGAATAAAAAAAATCAATTTATTAAAATGATGTAGAAGATATTTTGGTAATAAATTGAGTATTTTAAACGTTGCTGCCAAAGTGTCTCAATCCTTCCTGCTGTTTGTACATCTTACCATTTCGCCACAACCTGCACAGAATACAGAACAAAGGTGAATGACCTTGATTTATATTCGTGAATGGATGTCTTCATTTTGCAGACTGAACATTGCCAATGAGGCTGGCATTTTCAGTCTCCCGCAAGCTTTCCAATTAGCACTGTGTCCTCCTATGAGAGCCCAGTGTTCATCAGGTTCCATTCTCCAAAATGCAAATGGTTTACTTTATCACACCTTCTACCGGTGCAAGTTGGGATTAACGCACCTGTGCTGGCTAACTGGTCACAAACATTTAGGCCAACAGGCTGGTAACAAAATCATTAAATGTTGTAGCACTGAGCCTGCAGCCTGCATTGCCTACTTGTCAATATACTTTTTAAACTTAAACAAAGCGTGGTTTGTCAGTGGTTTGTGCAAGGTTGGAGCATCTATGAAACTGTGAATTAGTAACCCAGCTTGTGAGTTTACAGGCAGTAAATTTTGAGGTTGATGTGATAACACAGAAATAGAACAAAGGTTCTTTCTCCCCTTGCTTTCACTGTCCCTCCACCATGACCAATATAATTATTTGAATCAAGCTGCTCAGACAAGTTGTGACACACCTCTGAGGTGGATGGGACTTGAACCAGGCCCTTTGGGCCCAGATGTACAGACATTACCTCCATGATACAAGACTTTTTTAAAAATCATAATTGATGTATACCAGAACAGCTTCCTTCCTTATCTATTGAACTATACAGATTTTCGCACTGAAATCATTCCACCTTTGTGAATGCATCTTGCTGCAGTGCTCTCATTCCTGTTTATGGTCTCAACGATGGCACAGTGGGTGTATTGATTTTGTTTTTGTGATTCACACGCTCATTAACACCAAGCTGCTTAACTCCTTGACCAATTAATTTTATTAATTAGAAAGTGCCTTTATGTGCACTTCAACTTGGCTTAAGTATTTAGTTCAATGGTTGGGTGATCTGGAGTTGCATTTGTAGGTTTGGCTCCTACCTCTAAAGTACCTGCTAGTTCCAGAGCTTCTGCTGTCTGTCTTGTTTGCTTCAGTTAAAATTGATTTGTGTCCACTTTCAATCAGTTTGTAAGACAGAGCACCACACAGAGGTGAAGTATTCATTTGCTTGTAATGTTTTCCTTGGCTAATCCCAGAGCAGTGTTGCCAAATCTTCAGCAAAGGCCCTTCAAATAAACCTAAAAGACTGTCATAAGTACTGTTGGGTTGTTGAACGCGTATCTTTTTGAGGTGGGCTGGGAATTGTACACTGTGTTTCTGTGCAATGCAGCATTGCTTGTCAAGGATGTGTCTCCTCATTATTTCTTGGCTTCCATTGCTCATGATCTAAAGAGAGATATTGGAGTGATTTGCTTCTGTGGGAATTCATTTCTCTACTCCACCACTTGCAGCTAGTAATACATCTTGCCAGTTATGGTGCTGTGGGAACTGGTCTATTTTGTATTTCAAGATAGTTTGGGCAGATGATGAACTCATTTAACACCTTTGTTTTATCCAGATAATTGAATCTAACATTCTGGCAGTCCAGCAATTTGAGGAGCCTGCAATTTTCTCATAATTCTCAAAACCAGTTTGGTGCAAGAGCAATAAAATGCTAATTTTTTAAGTGGGGAAAACTCAAATGTTGATGATTGAACCAGTGTAAGACTAGAACATTGTTAGGGTTGACTTTCTGAATCTTGCCTGCAGCATGGTCCAGAATGGGGTAGAATAAGTGTACCATACTGCAGGCTTCACACTGACCCCTGTGAGATGGATTGGGGTCAGGTTTTTTAAAGAAGAGTGTTGAACCCTCTGATGAAGGGTCTAGGCCCGAAACGTCAGCTTTTGTGCTCCTGAGATGCTGCTTGGCCTGCTGTGTTCATCCAGCCTCACATTTTATTATGTTGAACCCTGTGTTAGCTGTATGGCTCTTGTGATGCTGTTTTCAAATTTACAGCATAATTGGGCAGCGAGCAAGCTTGGTGCCCTATTAGAGGTCTGGCCTGTGTGAACTGCCAATCATATCCAAGCTGGTGCAAGGCATGTTAGAGTCTTCTGTGACTTTGCCAAGTAGAGTAGGCAGCTACTATGGTGGCTAACAGTTCTTGATAGGAAGCGAAGTATCTTGAATTGATAAATCATAGAATGCCTACAGTGAGCAAACAGGCCCTTTGGCCCAACTGATCCTTGGAGCATCCCACCCAGACCCATCCCTTTATAACCCACCTAATCTACACATCCCTGAACACTATGGGCAATTTAACATGGCCATTCCACCTAGCCTGCACATCCTTGAACTGTGGGAGGAAACTGGAGCATCCGGAGGAAACCCATGCAGACACTGGGAGAATGTGCAGACTTCACACAGACAGTCGCCCAGGGTTGGAATCAAACTCAGGTCCCTGGTGCTGTGAGGCAGCAGTGCTAACCAGTGAGCCACTGTCCTGCCCCAAATTCATAAGAAAGAATAGTCCTCTTTGTGGCCATGAAACTCAGTCCTCCACTAATAATACAAAAAGTTCTTATCTTAGGATAAAATGGTGGCACAACGATAACATCAGCGGGCTGGTAATCCAGAAGCCCAGGTTAATGCTGTGGAACATAGATTCAAGTCCCACCATTGGAGGTGGTGGAATACAGGGCTGGTCCCAGTGATGGTGTGCATGACACCAATCTTCAGTAAAAAGCTTCAGTTCTGAGGAAGGGTCACCGGACCTGAAAAGTTAACTCTGTTTTCTCCTTCATAGATGCTGTCTGACCTGCTGAGCTTTTCCAGCAACTTTGTTTTTGTTCAGGAATAACCAGCCTAGTTCATTCATGTCTGTTGTGTTTTAACAGCTTTTTGTTATTATCCAGTGGATTGAATCCAGCAGCAAGAATATTTTGCCTGGCAACCCAACAGTTTAAGACACCTTCTTTTAGGGAAAGTAATCTTTACCCAATCTGGCCTATGTGTGATTTCAGACCCACAGAGACTCTCAACCAGTTTCTGAAATGTTGTAGCAATGCTCAGGTCAAGGGGAGTTGATGATGAGCAATGAATTATGGCCTTTCCAGCTGCACCACTTCTGATGGAAACACTTTGTTGAACTGAAATATTGTGCAATCCAGCGTAAAGTTTGATACGGTACTTGTTTGAGGAAATTCAGGATTAGCACCTCCCTTCTAGAAGATTGTGCAGTGCAGTTGAGTACATCTATGCCTCGAAGGCAGAAGCATGCACTTCATGTTCCTCTCCACCTTGATGATCAGATGAGTTGGGTATTGACTTGTAAATCCTTCCAACACATGCTAATGGCGGACAGTAGGAGCAGGAGAGGTTCCTGAAGGACAGGAAGTTAGAGCCTCGACCATCACTGTCTCTGGCCCCAGACTACAACATGCATGGAAAATGCGTCAGAAGTGCATGTTGCCGTAGCAATCCTCATTCCCTGACTGAAAGTAACACAGCATCGCCAACACCTCAGTTCTGTTAATAATGGTGCCTTTAACCAGAAGTGAAAATGGATTTTCACTTTCTGCCATTACTTCCCAACATGGTGATGCTGGTGAGTCAGGCTGGTAAACTCAGAACAGCACCTGAAGGATAGACAGTGCTGTACTGGTAACATCCTGGGACCAGAATCCCAGACTGATGTTCTGGCAACGTGGGTTCTGAGGTGAAGTTTTTTTATTCAATAAAAGACTAGCCTAATGGTCACTAAGTAACCACTGTTGATTCTCTGATGTCCTTTGGGGACGGAAATCTGCCCCCCTTACTTGGCCTACAGGTTACTCCAGACCCATAGCAATGTGTTTGACTCGAAACTGCCCTCTGGCCAATTGGGGACGAGCAATAAATGCTGGCTACTGAGTGAAACCCCTATCCCATAATACATTTATTGAAACGACGCACAGGTTGTGCTCTCACTATACTGTTGTATGTTTACAATGAGCCTTTCTTATTGTGAAGGGCTACTGAACAGGTAGAAACAACGAGCCTTGCAGTGGGCAGAAACTTATTTCCTGTCTGTCCAGCAAAAGCATTTCAATGAGGACATAATATTTTAGCAATCTTAGCTGCTGAAGGCTGTTAATATGGTCTTCATGCTGGAGTTGGAAGCTTAGATCTACATCACCTCTTCTAATTGTGCTTGTGTAGTCCTGCTTCATTTAGATTGCTGGATTCCTGCCAGCAGTGGAGCAGCTGTTTGAGACAAGTCAGGAATGTAAATGGACTTTTAGATTAGGAAAGTATTATGTGGGAAATCACAGATATTTGATATCTCTGTGGCATGTGGTGTTGTATTACCAATGCATTGCACTGCTGTGCCACCATTTCAGTGCTCTTTAGTTGGAGATCCAGTCATTGTGTTACTGTAGTTCATTCCTTCCACAATATGGGCAAAGTAATGAGAAAAATTGGCTACAAACCTTCAAACTCCTTAACCAATTAATAACTCATGATTATGGAACTAAATGGATAAAATATTACTTATTTGGCTGTAATTTTATTTTTAGCTGTGTGGAAGAACTCCAAGAGGAGCTGTAGAAGACCACTTGGCTCCTCAAGCTTGACATTCCATTTAACAAGATCATGGCAAACAGCCCCAGGCCTCAACTTTTAGAGTCACAGTGTCATACAGCACAGAAGCAGACCCTTCGCCCCAGCCAGTCTACACCAACCATTAATTCCAGACTAAACCAGTCCCACTTGACTGCATCTGGCTCATATCCCTCCAAACCTTTCCTATTCACGAACGAATCCAAATGTCTTGTAAACATTGTAACGGTACCTGCATCCACCATTTCTTCTGACAGTTCATTCCACACACTGATAATGGGAACTGCAGATGCTGGACAATTCCAAGATGATAAAATGTGAGGCTGGATGAACACAGCAGGCCAAGCAGCATCTCAGGAGCACAAAAGCTGACGTTTCGGGCCTAGACCATTCATCAGAGAGGGGGATGGGGAGAGGGAACTGGAATAAATAGGGAGAGAGGGGGAGGCGGACCGAAGATGGAGAGAAAAGAAGATAGGTGGAGAGAGTATAGGTGGGGAGGTAGGGAGGGGATAGGTCAGTCCAGGGAAGACGGACAGGTCAAGGAGGTGGGATGCGGGTTCGGCTTGGGGTGGGAGGAAGGGATGGGTGAGAGGAAGAACCGGTTAGGGAGGCAGAGACAGGTTGGACTGGTTTTGGGATGCAGTGGGTGGGGGGGAAGAGCTGGGCTGGTTGTGTGGTGCAGTGGGGGGAGGGGACGAACTGGGCTGGTTTAGGGATGCTGTAGGGGAAGGGGAGATTTTGAAACTGGTGAAGTCCACATTGATACCATTAGGCTGCAGGGTTCCCAGGCAGAATATGAGTTGCTGTTCCTGCAACCTTCGGGTGGCATCATTGTGGCACTGCAGGAGGTCCATGATGGACACGTCATCTAGAGAATGGGAGGGGGAGTGGAAATGGTTTGCGACTGGGAGGTGCAGTTGTTTGTTGCAAACTGAGCGGAGGTGTTCTGCAAAGTGGTCTCCAAGCCTCCGCTTGGTTTCCCCAATGTAGAGGAAGCCACACCGGGTACAGTGGATGCAACATACCACATTGGCAGATGTGCAGGTGAACCTCTGCTTAATGTGGAATGTCATCTTGGGGCCTGGGATGGGGGTGAGGGAGGAGGTGTGGGGGCGAGTGTAGCATTTCCTGCGGTTGCAGGGGAAGGTGCCGGGTGTGGTGGGGTTGGAGGGCAGTGTGGAGCGAACAAGGGAGTCACGGAGAGAGTGGTCTCTCCGGAAAGCAGACAGGGGTGGGGATGGAAAAATGTCTTGGGTGGTGGGGTCGGATTGTAAATGGCGGAAGTGTCAGTCTCAGGGGATGATAGATTGGCTCCAAATCAATGTACTATCTCCTGTGAAAAAGAACAGGAAATGACATCACCAACGCAGGAAATGACATCACCAACCCAAGGAAACCTAACCAGATAAATAGAAAGCGGGACATAACACCAGCGCTTCGTCGGAGGCTCACTGATGATGTTACCTAGAATGGTGACGAAACATCTGAAAATGAACCTTCCAGCTCAGTGAGCAAACTCACATCCATTAGGGTCATGTGTTAAATTCCAGCATAGATAACACTGAAATCTTTTCTCTTGTGCAGATGATAGTACATTTTTAAAGGTTCATGTTTCAGCTTAATGTCAGCCAATACCTCTGGGATTGTAAAGTTATTGCACTGACCAGGGTCTCTGAACAGTTAAACTTCTCGAAGAACATTAAGTCCTGTTGTTACTTAATGCCCACAGCATTGAAATAAGTCTGAGTTTCTGCAGCTGGTATTTTATCAGCTCACTGGAGATGGGAGTGGTCATCATGTGAGATACAGTTTACACAATTATCATTTATCCATGAAAATTGCCTGTACTTGTGGGGGCTGGAGCTCTGAAATTAAATAAATAGGAGGCAGAAAGATTTTACAAAGATCGGGGAGTTGATGGTTATGATGAGCTGGCACAAATGAGGATTTGAGCCCTGGGGCAGATCAGCCATGATCTTGGTGAATGTCCGTCATGCGGGAATCTAGGACAGAGAATCATACTTTACAAGTAAAGCATTTGTCATTTAGAGTCACAGAGTTATAGACCATGGAAGCAAACCCTTCAATCAACCTTGTCCATGCTGACCAGATATCCTAAATAAGGTCCATAACTCACTAAACTCTTCCTGTTCCTGTACCCATCCATATGCCTTTTAAATGTTGTAATTGTATCTGCTCCCATGACTTCCTTTGGTAGCTCATTCCATACACATACCACTGTCTGCATGAAAAAGTTGCCCCTGATGTCCATTTTAAATCTTTCCTCTCTCACCTTAAAGTATGCTCTCTAGTTTTAGACTCTTCTACCCTGGCGAAAAGGCCTTGGCTATTCATTCTATCTGTGCCCTTCATGATTTTATACCTCTATAAGGTCATACTTCAGGGAGAATAGCCCCACCCTATTTGGCCTCTCCCTATATTTCAAATCCTCCAGCCCTAGCAACATCCATGTAAATCTTTTCTGAATCTTTTCAAGTTTCACAATGTCGTTCCTATAGCAGAGAGCCCAAAATTGAATGCTGTATTCCGGAAGTGGCCTAACCAATGTTGTGTACAACCACAACATGACATCTCAACTCCTATACTCAATGCACTGATGAATAAAGGCAAGCATGCTCTGTCTACCTCCGATTCCACTTCAAGGAACTATGAACCTGCTCCCCAAAGTCTGTGTTTGGCACCTCTCCCCAGAACCCTACCATTAAGTATATAAGTCCTGACCTGATTTGCCTTACTAAAATGCAGCCTTTAAGAAACAAAGAAACCTACAGCACAGGAACAGGCCCTTCAGCCCTCCAAGCCTGCGCTGATCAAGATCCTCTGTCTAACCTGTCATCTATTTTCTAAGGGTCTGTGTCCATTTGCTCCCCGCCCATCCATGTACCTGTCCAAATATATCTCAAAAGATGCTAATGTGTCTGCGTCTACCACCTCCGCTGGCAATGCATTCCAGGCACCCACCACCCTCTGTGTAAAGAACTTTCCTTGCATATCTCCCTTAAACTTTCCTCCTCTCACTTTGAACTCATGACCCCTAGTAATTGAGTCCCCCACTCTGGGAAAAAGCTTTTTGCTATCCACCCTGTCTATACCCCTCATGATTTTGTAGACCTCAATCAGGTCCCCCCTCAATCTCTGTCTTTCTAATGAAAATAATCTTAATCTATTCAACCTCTCTTCATAGCTAGCACCCTCCATACCAGGCAACATCCTGGTGAACCTCCTCTGCACCCTCTCCAAAGAGTCCACATCCTTTTTTTAATGTGGCGACCAGAACTGCACACAGTACTCCAAATGTGGCCGAACCAAAGTCCTATACAAGTGCAACATGACCTGCCAACTCTTTTACTCAATACCCTGCCCAATGAAGGAAAGCATGCCAAATACCTTCTTGACCACCCTATTGACCTGTGTTGTCACCTTCAGGGAACAATGGACCTGAACACCCAGATCTCTCTGTTCATCAATTTTCCCTTGGACTTTTCCATTTACTGTATAGTTCGCCCTTGAATTTGATCTTCCAAAATGCATCACCTCGCATTTGCCCGGGTTGAACTCCATCTGCCATTTAACTGCCCAACTCTCCAGTCTATCTATATTCTGCTGTAATCTCTGACAGTCCCCTCCACTGTCAGCTACTTCACCAATCTTAGTGTCATCAGCAAACTTGCTGATCAGACCACCTACACCTTCCTCCAGATTATTTACAAATATCACAAACAACAGTGGTCCCAGCACAGATTCCTGTGGAACACTACTGGTCTCAGGTCTCCAATTTGAGAAACTCCCTTCTACTACTACCCTCTGTCTCCTAGATAATAAAATGTGAGGCTGGATGAACACAGCAGGCCAAGCAGCTCTGATGAAGGCTCTAGGCCCGAAACGTCAGCTTTTGTGCTCCTGAGATGCTGCTTGGCCTGCTGTGTTCATCCAGCCTCACATCTGATTATCAAGCATTGTTCACTTTTAAATCTGCAACTTGCCTCAGTGCTTTCATCCTTGCTTCAGAAAGTTACATGTTAAAGTCCCTCATTCAGACTTGAGTGCTGTGATTATACTTGGGTGCCATTTTTTTCATGTGATGGGATCTCCAGCAACAGGTAACAGTAGTGATGGAAGATACTGGGCAAGGGAGCTGACCACTTCATACAGACCTCCACCAACAGGTGGTGACGGTGAGGGAAGACAAGTGACCTTCAGTGAAAGGAGAACTTGGATTGGAAGCAGAGGCAGATGAGACAAACAAGTCTTCGGCCCACTATAACTCATATGCTTCTCTGTACATATTGCAAGTAGTTCCTTGTTTAGCATCTATTTCCCTTCCTATTTGTAATAACCTGTGGTTAGTAGAACAAAGAAATCCTGCTTCATGATCTTTAGGTTGTCCATGTGATCAAATCTCATGTTCCATTCAGTTAAGATGTAAAAAATACTGTTATATGATTTGACGTACAGAATACCATGTGTCCTAATATACATTTCCTACATCAACCTCCACAATCAATGTCAGCAATAAGTGGTAATTCATTAATCTGCCTTTCTCATTGTCTTGCTCTATGTAAGTTGGTGACTAAATATTGTGGCTATTGAGATTACCAGGAAGGACTCTCCCTCTCAACTTCTCCCCTCACCTGAGATGGTGAAGCCATCACCAGTCGTCTCTCTCTTTCTCTCTAATGAGAGAGCAGTCCTATGGTCTGATTGGACCAAGATTACTTTGTATAGTATCTAAAGGGTACTTCAAAAAGTCTTCAAGTATTTTCTACATTAACACATTCAGAGATATCATTATACATCACTGGAGGAAGAGGGCCTTGAACCCAGGCCTCCTGGCTCAGAGGTAGGAATGCTAACACTTCACCCCAAGAATCCCTGACAAGTCATAAATGCTTTAGCTACATCCTCACCAATATCCACAATAATGTGAAAAATGTCCCCTTAAGGCCCATTATGATATGAAGCCCCTGGAAAATAATAAGAAATAGACTGGAGTTGGCCATTTAGCCCAATGAGCTCACACCACTACTCAATATGATTGTAGCTTATCTAACTCTGGCTTTAATTTCCCTCTCCTGTCACTCCACAGCCCCTCCCCATAACCCTTGACTCATGGGTCAGTCAGGAATTTAGCTGAGTCTTGCAATCATTCATTTACCCAACCTTCACTGCTCTGAGGAAGTGAATTGCAAAAACTATCAATCCTCTGAGAGAAGACATTGCTCATCTTCCACTTAGATGTAATATACATGGACTTCAGTAAGGCGTTTGATAAGGTTCCCCATGGCAGGCTGATGGAGAAAGTGAAGTCACATGGGGTCCAGGGTGTGCTAGCTAGATGGATAAAAAACTGGCTGGGCAACAGGAGACAGAGGGTATCAGAGATAATGGGAACTGCAGATGCTGGAGAATTCCAAGATAATAAAATGTGAGGCTGGATGAACACAGCAGGCCAAGCAGCATCTCAGGAGCACAAAAGCTGACGTTTCGGGCCTAGAGCCTTCATCAGAGCTGCTTGGCCTGCTGTGTTCATCCAGCCTCACATTTTATTATCTAGGAGACAGAGGGTAGTAGTAGAAGGGAGTTTCTCAAATTGGAGACCTGAGACCAGTAGTGTTCCACAGGAATCTGTGCTGGGACCACTGTTGTTTGTGATATTTGTAAATAATCTGGAGGAAGGTGTAGGTGGTCTGATCAGCAAGTTTGCTGATGACACTAAGATTGGTGAAGTAGCTGACAGTGAAGGGGACTGTCAGAGATTACAGCAGAATATAGATAGACTGGAGAGTTGGGCAGTTAAATGGCAGATGGAGTTCAACCCGGGCAAATGCGAGGTGATGCATTTTGGAAGATCAAATTCAAGGGCGAACTATACAGTAAATGGAAAAGTCCAAGGGAAAATTGATGAACAGAGAGATCTGGGTGTTCAGGTCCATTGTTCCCTGAAGGTGACAACACAGGTCAATAGGGTGGTCAAGAAGGTATTTGGCATGCTTTCCTTCATTGGGCAGGGTATTGAGTAAAAGAGTTGGCAGGTCATGTTGCACTTGTATAGGACTTTGGTTCGGCCACATTTGGAGTACTGTGTGCAGTTCTGGTCGCCACATTAAAAAAAGGATGTGGACTCTTTGGAGAGGGTGCAGGCTCTGATGAAGGGTCTAGGCCCGAAACGTCAGCTTTTGTGCTCCTGAGATGCTGCTGGGCCTGCTGTGTTCATCCAGCCTCACATTTTATTATCTTGGAATCTCCAGCATCTGCAGTTCCCATTATCTCTAATGCTTGATAATCATATCACTTTCTACCTCACATATATTGACTTATTTTTACCACATAAAAGTCTCCCTTATTCCTTTGATCCTAACTGCTCATCCAGTATGATTGATGTAAATTAAATGCCTGATGAAAATGATAGAATAAAGATTTTATCCACGTGCCTCAGATGATGATTCGATGCTGGGGAGTTTGTGACAGTGCCCACAGGTCTTCATTCTTTTGACCTCCACCATCTGTTCCATTCCTGCAGAATGCGTTTGGTGTACACAGGTGTATAAAATGACTTGGAGCTCAGAGCTTCAGGGTGCCTTCGTTTTATTAAATAATAATATACCTCCACTGCTGCATTCAGACACATTATTCTCTCAGAACATTGTTCTATGAATTACAGGAGATTGCCACAGTAATAAGTCTTGTTGCCAGTGGTGATCACTAAAAATGAAAGAAGACTGTGCTGGTAGACCTGGCCTGATTTGTTTTTTTATTAAGGGAGGAGAGGATGTTATAGATGGTTGTTCGTGATATATTGCTGCCGACTAATACTGTGTATGAATAAAGAACCTGTGAGTAAGAGCTTAATTATCGATAAACAATTCGGAATTGAAGAGCTGAAGACAGTTCCTGTTGTTTCTGCCTTGATCACAGTGCTTCAGAATTTAATTCCTTGTAAAGTTTTTGTTAATTACAGACCAACATTTAGTCTTAATCATTGATCTGATATTGAAATTAATTACTTACAATTACTGTTATAATTTATTCTTCTGTATGGATTTCTCATGCTGGTTTTTGTAATATTAAAATCTAGTGCGTGTTAAATGGTATAATTTCCCATACAATCACACTGTTTCTGGATGAGTCTCTGAGAGAAGACACCCAGTGACAGTTGTGGCATTCTGGATGTTGATAACAGTGTCATGCACTTTGGACCAATAATCACCAGTAATCTGTCCTTTGATGTCGAACTCAGTACCAGGATACTTAAGGCTGTAAATGTCATGTCAAAGTTGAGAAGTTGTGTTGGCCAGTAGCAAGCAAGCTGAAAGTACAAAGCAGCGTTCAGTGCAAGCTGGAAGAACAACATCTCCATTTTCTCTCGGGGATTCTGCAGCTTTCAGATCTCCATATTGAGCTCAATCATTTCAGGGACAGAACACATTCTTCTTTATCTACCGCCACATCCCTGGCCCTGTCATGACATGGATTGCTTTCAGCAGAGCCAACGAATTTTCATCTTCTAACTGCCCCCATCATCAACTTTTCTTTCATTCTGGCTTACAATTATCCATCCTTTGTCAGTGTCACTATCTGTTCCTCTTTCTGGTCTCCATCTCTGCCTATCCCCCTTCACCCACTCCTGGAGAAGGTCATACTGGACTGGAAATATTAATGCTGCTTTCTGTTCACAGGTGCTGCCAGACCTGCTGAGTTTTTCCAGCAGTTTCTGTTATTGTTTCAGATTTCAGTTCTATGTTTTATGAAAATACAAAGTTCCACATGTATGGAGCAGATTTTCCCTATGCCCTCCACAATACCTGAACCAATGCATGTGAAGGAATGAGGCTGAACAGCTTCTACCTTCACTGCCTCAGGAAACTGCTCTGGCATGCTAAAGTTCCAAACGTGGAATACATCAGCGTGTAGGGATGCAAAGCAAACTTTCTTCTGGAATCAGGGGGAACTCCATTGCCTAAGACACAAACGATGGTGACCATTTCCCCAAAGACATGCTCAATAGTGAGCTTGCTATTGGCATGAGACCACCACCTGCCTGCATCTGTGGGACAAGGATAACTGCAAGTTAATCAGGACTGGAGGCCGTGCATGGGAATTCCTTGTTATGGACTGAAGTATCTGGAGACAAGTAGTCAGGAAGGGCATGGAAGCAGAGGACCTAAAAATTGACCAGATGGAGAGGAAAGATGGAGAGGAAGCAGCATTGTCTGCTTGGCCTGCTGTGTTCATCCAGCTCCACAATTTGTTATCTCGGATTCCCCAGCATCTGCAGTTCCCACCCTCTTTGAGAGGAAGAGAGCCTGCTGAAAAGGAGGAAGGGACTGCTACGCTTGAATCAGCATGTATGGACGCAACAATTGATATTCAATCAGAAAGTGACATGCATCCTAAATGCTCCACCTCCCAAGATAAATGCTGTCTAATCATCACAAGGTTACTGATTGTTTCTGCAGCTAGGCCATCTTCTAGAAAGTTTAATTAATTAGGTCACCTATTTGTGTGTTCAAGGTCTTGGATCAGCTGCTGATTGACCGAGCTGCTTCATGTTTGTTGAGATCTAGTGTTGTCGTGGCTGTACCCATCTGGGCAAGTAGAATGCATTCCGTCACATTCCTGACATTGACCATGTGGTGGAGTTGATTTGGTGAATGGGGAAGTGAGCCATTTATTGCAGGGTGCAGTTCCTCTGAGTTACTCTATTATCTCCAGCATCTTTGTGACTGATCCAGCTGTGATCGAACAGTTATGGCTTTTGAAATAAGCAACCTGCAGCAGAAATGAAACCATAACTTACACATTAATTTAGTTAAATGAATTGTTAGTTTTACAATCACGTTGAATTAAGAATGAAGAAATATTTCCACTTGTATTCCCTTTCAGTGGCAAATTGCATACGTTGCTGTGTGGCTTGCGGCATGTTGAAAAGCATTTGAGCAGGGAACTCTTCGGAATTCAAGTGTAACGTTCAAGCTTACCCACCACATTGGGACGTTCTCAAATGTCATTTTGAAAGTCATAGCTTCTCACCATGAATGCATGAAACAGATAACCTTACTTTCTATGATGTGTGTTCAAGAAAGGAATATACTTCTGGAAGATATTTTAAAATTCCCTTCTGGGATGTGTGTATCACTAGCTGGGCCAGCATTTATTGGCTGTCACTAGTTACCCTCGAGAAGGTGGTTTTGAGCTGCTTTAGGTAGATTCTCTATTACAATTCTACATTGGACAATAGTGTAATCGTAATGACTGCATTGTGTGCTTGTCTTGGTGTAGTGTCAACTTACTATAACCTTGATGGATTATCAGGCTATAACCTCCCTATACCACAGCATCTTTTTTCCCATTCCAGAACTAACCGCTTTCACTGCATTACTTACAAATGAAAAAAAATGCAATTCCTACAAGGGTTGTTAGGCATTAACTGCATGGTGCATGTGCCAGTCTGTAGACGATGCTGGGATAATTTCTTCTGATTCATTGTTTACAGTTGGAGAGGGTCTGGCATGTGGCTTGTGCAGTGCATCATTTATCAATAATATGTTTCAAATTCATCGTTAACAAAGTGGGGGAAGGGATTGTTGTCTTAGCCAGAGCTACAACGCGCTGACTTGCGTGTTTCATATTATAATGGGGGTACTGAATACATAATAAGCAGAATTTGTTGCGTAGTGTAATAGCCAAAAGAGGGAAAGAAACTAAATTGTTTGTATAAGTATATAATTTTGATCAGTGTTTGTTTAACTGAGTCTCTAAACCCATCAAACATATGAACAGGAGGAATCCATTCAGCCTCTCAATCTTACTTCTTCTTTCAATAAGATCCAAATGTGGACTGAACTTGACTTTTCTGTTCTTCCCCTCTTAACACTTGACTTCCTTGTCAATCAAGAATCTATCTTAGCCTCGGATATAATCACTGCTTTCTGAATGAGTGAGTTCCAGACATGAATGGAAAAAGAAAGATTCTTCGTCATTCCTGTCCCAAATCCTGAATTCAGTTTCAGTCTCCCCCATAATTTCTGGGGTAGATCAGACCCAGTGAACATATTCCCTGATTCATTCCACATTTTTTTGAGATAAAATTGCTGGTTGCTCTCTATGTTTAAATGTTTATTGCCACTGTTTTCCATTTTTAGTTTTATTTTATTTTTGGACTTTAGAACAGTGAATCACGGTACTACAGGTTTGTAATGATTCACAGTGAATTAAGTAACCCAGCTCTGCTGGATTTGGCTGCGGTTGAGCAGAAAAAAGACATATTTCCCTGCTCAAATGCATCTTTCATGAGTAGAGGCAACTGGTAATTGCTGGCATTTCTCTTACTGGACAGTTTGTTGCTGAAGATGGGGCTATCCCAGCCTTAAGGAGTTGTAAACGGTTATTATTAATCTAAAAGGATTTTCATTACAGTTTACAGCACTGGAATAGCGCTGCCTCCATTAATGTCCCTTGCTCTCTTTGTCTGTCCTCTGGGAGAAAGTGAGAAAATCCTTGCAATCTCCACATTTAGGCAATCTGTGAAGAAAGAAACTGAGAGGAAAGTGAATACAATGGGGAATCTCAGGAAGAGAAGAGAAAAAGGGTGCATTAATTCCTTTTAGCTGTCTGCCCCATTGCACAAAGTGACAAATTCAGTCAGCTGCTTTTAATTATCTTTATGTTTTGCCTTAAGTGGGTGCCTTGGGATCGAATATTTCTCACAGATGATTTCTCCATCATTTACCTGCCCCAGTTACAACGCAAGAGAAATGTTGCAAAAGCTGTCTGATTGCCACATTTGAACAGACATTCAGCAATGAGTATCTTTATTTGTCTCAGCCATTTGTTCTAAATATTTAGAAAAAAAACTTAAAGGATTGTAATATAAGATTAAAACAACTGGCCAAAAACAAGGTTGTGTGAATACAGAGTCACTTGTACCAAAGTTTGAATAATTTACATGCATTGATCATTCTATTGTATCCATATCGGTGGTCACTCAGAATCAAGGATGATGCCCTCAGTTTTAGGACCAGAGGATGTAATCCCAGAACAAGGGGTTGCACATTTAAGACAAAGATGAAGAGGAGCCTCTTCTCACCAAAGGGAGTGAATCTATGGTATTCACTGCAGAAGGCTGTCGAGGCTGGGTTGTTAAGTGAATTCATGCTGAAATAGACATGTTTTTAGTCAAGAATGGTAGTAAGTGTTATAGAGGAAAAGTGGGAGAATGGAGTTGTTGAGGATTGTGAGATGACTAAGGTGAGTCATGATCTCAATGAATGGTGGAGCAGACTCACTTAACCGAATGTTCTCCTTCTGCTCCTACATCTTATGGTATTAACTAATGATGCAGAATTATTTGGGAATAATGGGAAAATCCTGGAGAAAAGTGTAAGGAGGCAAAATTAGCTGAAGACGATCAGCCGGGAGAATAAGATATACCTTCCCACCAGTCTAACCAAGCTCTCAGGTGTCATAAGGTCATAAATTGACATGGCAATACATAGCTGCAGAAATAAGGACACTGCTGTTAATGAAAGTAGGGTTAGTTTTGGTAAAATGTACATTTGATTCTGTACAAATTCTTGAACTTATTGCGACTTGATTTTCCCACGCATGTTGTGTGCAGTATTCCTTAAGAGACACACTCATGGTAACATCTCTGAACTGTGACATATGAGTCACGGTATGTCTGATTTTTCTTGTTGCTGCATAGACCTCTGAGATCTGTGCACAGCAGCAACTTGCTGGGATCAAAGGTCAGTGATCTGCACTGTGATCACATATATACACTCTCCGACCTGCCACACACTTGGGGGGAACATTGTGTGTGACCTGAAAATCTCTGTGGCCACCTGAACAATGAAACTCTGATGGAAGCATGTAAGCAAATAGCTTAATATTAGCCCAGCCACTAAAGTGTTCTGCTGCTGACATATTTGTATATGTCAAGAGATGTAATAATTGCATTATTCTTGACGTACTATGTGATTCCACATCTAGTTCCTATACTATTGGAAGCCAATATAAATATTGCCCCATCAGGTACAAATACCATGTTCGAAATAAAACATTCACAATATGGTGGCAGATCACAGAGCATCTCTTGTGTTATTCACCCATGAGATGTGTGTGTCATTAACTCGACCGCAGCTATGGCCAACACATAGTTATTTCCCGTACCTAACTGCCTTTCAGAAGGTGGGGGTGAACTACCTTCTTGAACTACTGCAGTCCATGTGCTGTATGTGGGTAGACTCGCAGTGCCATTTGAGAGGGTGATTGACCCAGTGATCGTGAAGGAACAGCGATATATTTCCAAGTCAGGATGCTCAGTGGCTTGGAGGGGAACTTGCAGGTGGTGGTGTTCCCTTGTATCTGCTGCCCTTGTCCTTCAAGATGATGGTGGAATTTGAGTTTGGAAGAATGAAGATCTTCGGTGAATTTCTGAAGTTCATCTTGAGTATAGTACACACTGCTGCTACTGAGCATTGATGGTGGTGGGAGTGAATATCTGTGGATGTAGTGCTAATCAAGTGGGCTGCTTTGTCCTGGATGGTGATAAGCTTCTTGAGTGTTGTTAGAGTTGTACAAATCTTTTGTGCATCTAGAGGAATTAAACGGCACAAGTTGAAGAAAAAGATAGTTGGTCGCATGAAGAAAGAATTTCCTTAGAACAGTGATTATTTAGTGCATAAAAAAATTCACAGGATAAGCACAACCTTTAAATTCCAACTCTTGGGTGGCTTTTCTTTGATAACCTACTGCAATGGCCTTTATAAATCACAAAAAATGCCTTGAGTGTGAATGCAGATTAAAATTTGATTAAAACTTGTGTTGAAAAGCATACAAATCAAATTTTGCTTAACATCTGATTTAAGTCATGTCATGTCATATAACAGCTCAACAGCATTAGTCTTGACCTTCACAGTGAAGGGGGAAAGTGCTCAACTTAATTACTTCATTTGTTCTTATTTCACATCAATATTAGGTTTTCTCGTGAAACAGATGGCTTTCAATGCCACTTAATTCCTTTTTTTTAAAGCTGCGTTCGCCTCACCATTGCATAGCTTGCTGGAGAAGTTGGAGAATGAATTCTCTACTGGGGCATTCTGCAAGCTTGTGGGTTGATCTCCTGGAATCAAAACTGCAGGATTTGTCAGCTTTCCTGTTCCCCTGATGCTGCTTGGCCTGCTGTGTTCATCCAGCTCTACACCCGGTTATCTCAGATTCTCCAGCATCGGTAGTTCCAACTATCTCTGCAGGATTTGTTAGCCTTGACTTGGGAAAGATTATGGGTGCTTGTCCAAGTGTATGAAACAGCTCATCAGTTCAAATTAGAGAAACATTATAATAAGTCAAAAACAAAAAATGCTGAAGAAACTCAGCAGGTCTGGCAACATCTGTAGAGAGGCAAACAGAGTCAACACTTTGGGTCTAGTGACCTTTTAATCAGAACAGGAAGATGATAGGGCAATGGTCAGGAAACGTTGATTCTATTTCTCTCTCCACAGATGCTGTCAGACCTGCTAAGCTTCCCCATCACTTTCTGTTTCAGTTAAGATTTCCAGCTTCTACAGTTGTTGGTTTTACTTCAATATTTTAATGAGGATTGATTGAGGTTTTTCATGGTTCTGTCTGTCTTTTGTTGGCATTGCTTTATAGAGCGTTTCACACAGAGTCTGAGGAAGTTGAGCTTAATGCTACACTGCTGAATAACTGCTGATGAAACGTGGATAGCAGATGGTGCTGAAGAAAGATGGATACAAGATTGATTATTTTATAACAATGAAACCTGCTACTCCAGTAGTCCCCAACAGCACAGATGTCAGCCTTTAGCCAATTTGATTCACTCAACATAATAAGAAGAAATGGCTGAAAGTACTGGAAAGGCTATGTGCTGTGACATCATTCTGCAATAGTACTGAGGACAGGTGCTCCAGAACTTGCTGCTCCTCTAGCCAAGCTTGTCCAGTGCTGTTGCAACGCTGGCATCTACGTGACAAAAAAGAAAATAATTCAGGTATGACCTGGACACAAAAAGCAGGACAAAATCCAACCCCGGCCAATTACTGACGATCTACTCTTGATCGTCAGTAAAGTGATGGAAGGTGTCAGTAACAGTGCTATCAAGCAGCACCTGCTCAGCAATAACCTGCTCAGTGACGCCCAGTTTGGGTTCCGCCAGGGCCTCTCAGCTCCTGACCTCATTACAGCCTCGGCTCATAGACAAAAGAGCTGAATTCCAGAGGTGAGTTGAGAGTGACAGCTTTTGATTTCAAAGTCGCATTTGACAGTGTTTGGCTTCCAGGAGCCCTCACAAAATGGAATCAATGAATCTGGGGTCAAACTCTCCACTGGCTGGAGTCATACCTGGCACATAGAAAGATGGTCACGGTCGTTGGAGGTCAGTCATTTCAGCTCCAGGACATCTCTGCAGGAGCTCCTCGGGATGGTGGCCATCATGAGGTCAGAAGAGAGGATGCTCACTGACGATTGTTCAGCGCTATTTGTGACTCCTCCAGAAACTAAGTAGACCATGTTCAAATGGAACAAGATCTGAATAACCTCCAGATTTGGGCTGGCAAGTGGCAAGTACCATCCCTGCCACACTCATGCCAGGTACTAACCATCTCCAACAAGACAGATTACAACCACTGGCGCTTCACATTCAACAGATCATAGAACAGTACAGTGCAGAAGCAGGCCATTCAGCCCATTATGTCTGTGCCAACCCTGATGCCATTCTAAATTAATCCCATCTGCCTGCACATGGTCCGGATCCCTCTATTCCCTCCCTGCCTGTTCACGTGTCTGTCTGAATGCCTCTTACATGTTGTTTTTATATCTGCCTCTGCCACCTCCCCTGCCAGTGCATTCTAGACACTTGCCGCTCTGTAAGAGAGACTTTCCTTGTGCAACATTCTCCCCCGTGTCTGTGTGGGTTTCCTCCAGGTGCTCCAGTTTCCTCCCACGGTCCAAAGAAGTGCAGGCTAGGTGGTTTGGCCATGCTAAGTTGCCCGTAGTGTTTGGGAATGTGTAAATTAGGTGGATAGGTCTGGGTGGGATGCTCTGAAGCTCAGTGTGGACTTGTTGGGCCGAATGGCCTGTTTCCACACTGTAGGGATACTATGATCGATGGCCTATGATCTCCTTGAAACTTTTTCCCTGTCACCTTTGAACTTATGAATCATAGAATTCCTACGGTGCAGGAAGAGGCTCCTCAAGTCTGCACTGACCCTCCAAAGAACATTCCCCCAGATCCAGCCACCTACACTATCCCTGTAAGCCTGCATTTATGATGACCAAATACCTTGACTGAACATCTTTAGACTGTGGGAGGAAACTGGAGTAGTGGTGGGTAGGTTTCTCTGGCAAATTCTGTTTTTGTTGTGAATAACTCATCTCCTGACTGCCCAAAGTCCACTATCTACACAAGTCAGGATTCTGATGGGATACTCCCCACTCGCCTGGATGAGTGCAGCTTCAACAACACTCAAGAAGCTTGACACCGTCCAGGATAAAGTGACCCGCTTGATTGGCACCACATCCACACACATCCACTCCCTCCACCACCGATGCTCAGTAACAGTGTGTACCACCTACAAGATTCACCTAAAGTCCTTGGACAACACTTTCCAAGCCCATGGTCACTTGCATCTAGAAGGACCAGGGCAGCAGACAGATGAGACCACCACCATTTGAGGTCCCCCTCCAACATACTTCATAACCTTGGAAATACGTCACCACTTCTTTACTGTGGCTGTGTCAAAATCCTGAGATTCATTTTGAGTGTATGTGTAGCAAATGGATTACAGTGGCTTAAGAAGACAGCTCACTCTCACCTCCTCAAAGGAAAGTGAGGACAGGCAATAAGTGTTGGTTCAGACAGTGACACCCATATTCCACGAAAGAATTAAGCAATAAAATAATATTGGGGAAACAATGACCAGATATATGTACATGTTCCTGCATGCTTTGTTTTCAACTCCTGATGACATGTTCTGATTGTTAATTAATGCAGTAACTAAATTTGCTGTGACTGAAGTAAGTTCCTGGCCAGCCTTTACCATTTAATAGGCAGCTAGGTACAAGACCAATAGCTGCAGTTTGTTTGTTTGCAACCGTTAAGGTAGAGCAGCCTTCCGAGGTATTTCACAACAGGAGGAGACAAAAATTAACACTGGAATAAAGGAAGACTTATTAGGAAAGGTGGTGTTTTTTAAAGAAAGGAATTATTAGAAAAGGTGATTAAAAGTGCTGTTCAAATAGATTTGGTTTTAAAGAAGGAAGGAAGGAAGAGAAACGAAAAGGTGAAAATTTATGAAGAAATCCAAAACTTATCCAGTGAGAGGCACATCTCTTATGGTGAGTTGAACGGGAAGGAGGGTGTCATTTTAATTTTAATGATCTAGTAATCAATCCCTCATCATGCACTGATTAAACCACAACCTAGTTCATTCAAAACCGTGAAACCTTTCATAAATTATAAACCTAACGTTTTTGCAAAGCAACTGATTTGTATTTACAGCTCGCAGCCTCAGCGCAGACTAACTGGCAAGCAGAGTTGTAGCTTTGTGTACATGGTGCACATGGAGCCCTTCACAGCAAAGTACACACACAGCAATGGCACGTGCAAGAGGCTGGTGCTGCTGTGGCTCTTCTTCGTTCTGAGTCACCGACATCAAAGTATAACTGCTATGTCGAGCACTTATAATACAGGGGCACGATGATCCTGCTCCTTCAGACAAGGTTGTGGTGTTTACTGTATATGCTTACATTATAAATTGAGCTTGTAAAACTAAATGTTTAATCAATAATTGGGGTGCTTGACCATTACTGGAGCGCTTACTCTGAGGAGTAAGGGTAGCTATTGTTTCAAGGTAGCAGTTATTGGGTACAATAACTGAGTACAGAGCACAAAAAGCATGTTGTTGCATTGATAGAGTGAAGGAATCATTGCATCGTTCTTTGCCCATAACAAAACATTTTTTTTGATGATTCTTCAAAGTCAGCAAAAATTGGAAGTTTGATGTTGTGTCACACAGTGCATTTAATGAGGCAGGTGCATGGTTAGAGAGAGTTACTTCTGTCATCGTTAGAGAAAGGCTGTACTTGATGTTATGAGCAAAAGAGATTGAGCAATAAGAAGTGAGCTTCTGACGTCCTCCTAGGGGTTGAAATCTGTATTTGCACCTGTGTGTGTGCACATGGGTATGTACACCTTGAATCTGTCATCTGCTCTGAAAAAAGGAAAATGAAAATGATTCACAGCCTCTCCAGAAAGTGAACACAGAGCTCCACCTTCTCTTTCTGAAATTACATTCCCTGCCAGCTGATCGTAGAGCACTGATGGACAGTTAAAGGCTTGAGAAATGCAATTCTATCTGCATTTGTGAACATTTTGGCTTGTGTCGGGGTTTCTGTTTTTATCTCACTTGAAGGTTTATTTAAGACCATAAGACATAGGAGCAGAAATTAGGACATTTGGCCCATCGAGTCTGCTCTGCCATTCAATTATGGTTGATAAGTTTCTCAACATCATTCTCCTGTTTTCTCTCCGTAACCCTTGATCCCTTTGATAATCCAGAACCTAGAAATCTCAGTCTTAAATGTACTCAATGACCTGGCCGCCACAGCTTTCTGTGGCAGTGAATTCCATAGATTCACCACTCTCTGGTTGAAGAAGTTTCTCCTTATCTCCATTCTACAAGGTCTTCACTTTACTCTAAGGCAGTGCCCTCGGGTCCTAGTCTCTCCTACCAATTTGCCTGCCCTCCTGTTGGCAGGTGAATCTATCTCAACTTGTCCTGTTTTTATTTGAGGAAGGAAATAATCTATTTTCCAACAATGCAACAAAATGTGATTGTTTAAAAATAAAATGTACAAAAACATGCATTGGATGGTGAAACTTAATCAGAAATGTAACAGCAAATCAAATTTGATATTTATTTAAGAGAAAGCTGAAAAGCTAGCTTTGCTGCTTTTGGAAAGGTACCCCCAGGTGGGAACCCTCCAAGGCATGCATTTTGTCTGTTCACCAATAGGGGGTGTCCCTGTGGAGTTTCTGGCTAATTTTAATGACTTGGCTTCATTTTTAAGTGGGGTTAAAGAGCCAGGAGGGTGTTTATTGCCAGCGAGGAGGTCGATGACCCAATGGCACTTATAAGGAAGAGGAAGTCAAGCTTCTGTGGTCAGAGGCTTACTTCTTCAAAAAGCATTGGATACAAAATCTTTTATGTTTTTTGGCAGAGGTAGATTCTTGATTGCCAAGGAAGTGAAGGGTTTTTGGGGATGGATAGAAGTGTAGAGTTGAGGTTAAAATAAGATCAGCCATGACTCAGAGGTGAGCAGGATTGGTCATGCTAAATTATCCATAGATGTTGGAAATGCAGGGTTACAGGGATAGGGTGGGGGGGTGGGTGGTGAGTCTAGGTGGAATGCTGTTCTGAGGGTCAGTGTGGCCTCAGTGGGCTGAATAGCCTGCTTACACACTGCAGGGATTTTAGGGATTCTGTTAAACAGACTTGAAAGTTCTTGTTCCTCATCTTCATGTTTAACTCCTATGGCCGTGCCCCTTGACCAGGATTGCCTCTCTTCTCCTGTGACTGAGCCCTCTTTCTACCGCTTCTTGCTCCAGACCTGGCTCTGTCACTTCAAATTCCCTTCATATCCCTATCTGTCTCCTCACCTCCTTTTCCCTTACTTTGAAAATCATTTCTGATTCTGATTTTGAACTTCACATCTTTTGGCTCAAAGTTCCTCTGTTTTATAATTACACCTCCTAAGTAAAGCCTTAGACATTTTTCTTACCTCCCTGTTTTGAAGGCAGCATGTGGCAGAAAGTTGTTTCTCTAAAGTCAAGTACAATGCTACAATTTGGACATTGGATGAGTTAATTATCTTGGCTTGCAAAAAACCTTGCTGTGATAATGCAAAAGTAGATTTTTTGCTTTTGAATGAATTTTCAACTTTGCTTTTTGAGTCTGCTGGCTTACCAGTTAAGAATGGGAGATCTTGCACTGCGATGAGCATTGTGAGCAATACTGTTTTTACTGCATTTGAGGAGGCTGCAAGACCGCTGTGAATTGTTTGTTTGATGCTATCTTGATAACTCCTTAGGAATGTATGTTTTGGTAACAGTAATAACTAATGCCAATCTGCTTCCTTGGCCTGTTGTGACCTTGATTGCCCACCTCAGAGGAGGAGGACCACATTTAAACAATTATCTCATCTTCTCTCACGTCCCTCAGCCACCAGCACCAAGTTATGCTCATGTACTTTGCTTAGCCTCTGATTTCCTAGACTTAACATTTTCTGTTAACCAAGAAAAGGAATGATTTACATAGCATTTCATCACAGAAATGGAACACTTAGCTCAACAGGTCCATGCTGGTGTTTATGTTCCACATGACTTGGTAGCAGACTTGTGCTGTGAAATGGATGAGTTGTTGATTGACTGCGAGGTGGAAGACAAATGCTTTTTATTTATTTATTGAGATTTGTGGATGGCTTTTTGTTAAATTTTTTAAACTTAAAGTTTATGTGCCACCTCTTGTCACAACTCATTGATCCCACGTGAGAGCCAGTGGCTTCAGTGGGTCATTGTTCCTGTCTGTTGTATAAAGTAATAAGCTCCTCCTTCTCCTCCTTGTGACCTTGAAAATTGTATTGGCCATTCTGATCGGTTGATTGCTGCTGGAGGTGGTATTGAATAGGCTATATGAAGTAATGAGTCTAGAGGGGTTCCTGGAGGTGTTCCTACTCATGTTACATCAGCTTCAGCTACTCTGCTGATGTGCTCACAGTCTTTGGGTGGAGACCAGGATGTTTACTTAAGTTTGCAGGGGAGCAGATGTATCTGTGCCATCTCCCTAAGATCCACATCATTGTGTCTGAGTCAGTGGAGTTACAGATCATTGAATCCCTGCAGTGTGAAAACAGGCCATTCGGCCCAGCAAGCCCACATCAATCCTCAGAGCAACCGCTCAGACCCACTCCCCTACAACCCACCTAATCTACACATCCCTGAACACTACGGGCAATTTAGCCTGGCCAATCCACCTAGGCTGCACATCTTTGGACTGTGGAAGGAAACTGAAGCATCTGGAGGAAACCCACACAGACAGTCGCCTGAGGGTGGAATCAAACACAGGTCCCTGGCAGTGTGAGGCAGCAGTGCTAACCACTGAGGCACCTCAACTCACTACTGTGGAGAATAATCATTTTATTGTCAAAGAATAGGGTCCTCTGTAGATGCTCTACATTGCTAGAAAGTGATATGAGATAATAATCTAGATTTCATTAATAATTGCACCAGTAACCAATATAAGATTATCAGTCCAGTTTATAGTATGTTTTGTTTGAGTGTGTTGAGACTACATATATTTACTTCCAGGACCCTGCACATCATCTTTAAAAAATAATTGAGAAACAATTAGAGACTGCCAATCCTTGCTATACTTCTGATGACAATGCCCCAATCAGAGTCTATGTACCTGGTCTGACTTTCACCAGCTGACTACAATTAACATGAACAGGTCATGTTCCATCTCCATGGTCCAACACTCTGCTCATAAATTGGTGTTCCCTTTTCAAATTCCTGGATGTCAGTGCTGATGAGAGCAAGGCAAATAAACCATTCAACTTTGCTTTTTCTCTCAGCAGTGCTTCAATTCTGTACCACAAGCAGTTACTCAGAAAATCTACGGTGGTGTATTCTCTATCACTAATTACAGTCCTAGACAAAGCAAAGACAAAGGAGGATCGGTGATAGTGAGCTGCCTGAAACAAAGCTCACGCAGAGCCACATACTGGTAGAGCTTGCAGATACCACAAGGTATCGGGAGTGGTCACCAGGGAAAGTACAACAGTGGTTAGTGTTTGCTGGCTGTCTATCTGCCTGTAGGGCAAGGTACTGCTGAGCCTATCTACCATCTTATGTGATAGTCTCTCGATACAGATTCTGATGGAGGTCTCTGGTAATTAAAGATAATTTTATTTAACCTAATACCAGCAACGGAGCCCTGTGATCAGAGATAATGGGAACTGCAGATGCTGGAGAATCCGAGATAACAAAGTGTGGAGCTGGATGAACACAGCAGGCCAAGCAGCATCTCAGGAGCACAAAAGCTGACGTTTCAGGCCTAGACCCTTCAGTGCAGCTTCCTGTCTTGCAGCAATTTTCATCGTGTCTTCAGCATTAAAGCTATAAGACAGGACTGCAAGCTTATTGGTTGAATTAAATTGTCACATGTACTCACATGAGTACAGTGAAAAGTTTACAAGTTGCTACTTGCGGTATCTTAGGTATAAGATATCTCGGTATGAATGCAGACCGTGAAAGTGGGGCAAATCGGTCATCTGCCCTTTCTGGGTTTTAGGCAGGAGGTGTCAGATGGGGACAACTGGCTCATGAGGAGCCAGGAGTTCATAGCCAAGTTGCTTTTTGATCCTTTGATGTTGGCTCTTGTTATCATTGTGAAGCAGAATTCACCAAGCATTGGATTGTTCACCCACTAAAAGGGAATGTGAGCTGGGTTTAGATTGTGGTGAGACAGGTTAGTTTTACCCTACTGATGATGCATTTTTGCAATAGTAATCCTGCTCAGTATGAGAGGAACTGCAGGTTCAGACTTTGGGTCTGTGTGCTTGGCTGAGGAGCAAGTGGTGTGAAGCTACTGTCTGTGGGATTGTGACTGAATTCCTCTAAGTCAGAATCCCACATAAACGTAACGATAGCCTTGTGCCGCGGATCACTGGTTGGCCTGGGATAACTGACTCTGGTCAGTGCGTAGTGCCGCTCAATTCAGGGCAGGAGCGTGGCTGTATGGGTGCTGCCACTCTCCTTTAAAGGCATAGCGTGTTTGTGGGGAATCTGGTGCTAGGTCATTTGTAGGCGACCTGATTCTGGCTCAGTGTTTCATAAGTAGTTGAGCAGTTACCTCGCTGCAATCTATTGAAAGTCATCGCTCGAGCCAAACAAAGAAAGGGGTAGCACAATGGCTCAGTAGCTAGCACAGCTGCCTCACAACACCGGGGACCCAGGTTCGATTCCAGTGACCGTGCAAACTCCACACAGACATCCTCCTGGTCCCTGCATGGGTTTCCTCCCACAGTCCAGAGATGTGCAGGGTAGACAGACTGGCCATGCTAAATTGGTCATAGTGTCCAGGGTGGGAAATGCAGGGATAGGGTAAGGGGTGAGTCTGGGTGGGATGCTCTTTGGAGGGTCAGTGTGAACCTAATAGGCCAAATGGCCTGCTTCCACACTGCAAGGATTCTATGATACAGATTCTTCAGTTCAATTATTTTAGAAGAGAAATGAAGAAATAAGAAGTCCAGCATTACAGACCTTCAAATGTACAACATCATTGTAATAAATTAGAAAACTAAAGTATTAACAGTTCATAATAATAGAATTGGTTTGTTCATTTGGAGAATTGGGATCTACCACGTTGTGCGTCACATTACATTAAATTACAGATTATAAATAAAACCCAAAATGGCAGTTGTGTCATGCTATAAGCAAGATGGACCACTTGCTGGGTCAGTGAGTAAACATACTGCCCTTTTTAACATGCCCCTGAGTAGTACAGAATAAAAATGCCATATTTCTCAGTTTGTTCCAAACTGACTGTTGTCAATCTCAGCTGGGATGTCAGGAGGAGGTGTAATTATTAGTTTTGGCAAGACCAAAGGAGCGGAAAGTCTGGAACGCTTCCCTGCTGCTGATTGTTTTCCAGTAACCTTTGCTGGAGGAGGGGAAGTGAGAAAGTCTAGCAAGGCTGGGACCGGGCTCAGCTGTGATAACTCCTCCCCCACTAGTTAAATAGCCATCTGGGTTCTCACTTGGAAGAGCAGTCACTGAGGCAATTTACCAGAAGTACCTGGTACCAGTTAAATTTGCACTTCAGCATTGGGAGCCACACATATATGATCTTGAGGATGATGGGAATTTGAAAGGGAAAACAGCTCAGCACTAGGATAGAGGCTACATATAAAAATAACACTAAATAGACAGAAGACCCAAATAAAGTCATTGTTCATTGTTAGTCTTAATAGTTACAGTTAAAAAAAATTCAACACTATCTAATTAATGCAAAATGTTTGACTCATAGTTATTGGTTAATCCTGTCCAGTTGACCCATATCCCTATGCTGCATTGCTTGTTCATGCTGGGCTATAGGTATCTTTTTACATTCCCTGTGTAGCTGGTCTTCATTTGTAATAGTTGCTGGGGTATGAGATTTACATTTAGAATGTGACTTTAAATGTGTTAGTAGTTGAGCTCACTGCAAGTTCACTGTGAAATGTTTTGTTATTAATTTTTATTTTCTCTAAAGCATGTGCACTCTCCTGTGTAATTCACAGCTTTGCTTGACACTGAATTGAAATTAACTTGGAGCTGTACATGGAGAAAAGGAACAAAATGATAGCCAGAATTTTTGCTATCAGTCACAAGGTGACATCGGTCACTGCTAGCCTTGAAGGAAACTGCTTGGAAAGTCATCACTGTCATGTGGATTTAGTTGTGTATGGGCATCCAGAACTTGGAGTAACCTAATTATTATGTCCTGGAGCTAAGTTGAATGACCTCAAATAACCACAATCATCTCCATTTGTGCCAGATATTGCCAGCAGAACAGTGAGGTAGTTCTGTAATGTTTCAGCGAGCTGGAGGGTGCAAGCCCCCAGAAAGTTAGTGGATTTTGGTTTACACTGTGGGATTCACAACAGGGCATGTAAACATTGAAGACATGAGCTTGCATTCAGTTGAGATTAATTTAAGACTTATTTTAGCTGAGAGAACTGAGAGATTGAAAGTTTTAGTTCAGAGGAGACCTGACTGGGGTCAGAAGCAAATATAGTTTGCCTTCTAGAAAAGAGCACAGAATAGCTCAAGAGAAGCTCATTTATATAAAACGTCTAGAACAGAAGTGTTTAGTTAGAAATTGGCAGATCGTTAAAAGAGTAGGCATGTCTATAAGCTTTTAGTTGTGTTGGTATTCATGTTAAGGAGACTTCACAGTTCACTGTAGAAAACTGGGGAGAAGCTGTAAGGTAAAACTTAATATTTGTTCTGAAAGAATTCACTGAGATTTGAAGCATTATAAAGTGATACATGAGACTTTGTTCTGCTGAGTCTTAAGATCTTTTAAACTATATTTCTATATCTAGAGATGCGTTCTATATTTAGATATCTTGTTGATTTTTTTCCCCTTTGTGTAACGAACTTCGCTTATCTTGTTAAAGAAAATTTGCAGCCTTGTGTGCCAGTGTTTCAATCAATGACATCTATGTTAGATAAATTTATACACAATATCATCTACCAAGCCTTATATCATTCTGGGATTTGGCTTACTCATAGAGTCATAGAGCCATACAACACAGAAACAAGACCTTTTGGTCCGAGCCAACCAGACATCTCAATCTGAACTAGTTTCATTTGCCAGCATTTGACCCTGAGCCCTCTAAACCTTTCCTATTCATCTACCCATCCAGATGCCTCTTAAATGTTGCAATTGTACCAGCCTCCATCACTTATTCTGGCAGCTCATTCCACACACTCACCACCCTCTGTGTGAAAAGGTTACACCTCAGGTCCTTTTTAAATCTTTCGCAGCTCATCTTACACCCCTGCCCTCTAATTTTAGACTTCCTCACCCGATGAAAAAGACCATGGCTATTCACCCTATCTATGTCCCTCCTTAGGTCACTTCCCTGCCTCTGATGCTCCAGGGAAAAGAGTCTTAGTCTATTCAGCCTCTCGCTATAACTCAAACCCTCAGTCCTGGTGATATCCTTGTAAATCTTTCCTCTCTCGTTTAACAACATCTTACGAGATAAGGATGACTCATTGCTCTGTCAGGTGGGCCCATAACAATGGGAGCTCTTGCTGGGATTTGAATTAATTGAGTTAAAGTGGTACGTGTGCCTCTTTAAAGAAAAGGATCTGACTCCGGTCCTGAATATATCACAGGAGTGTTGTGCTGAAATTTATTACATGAATTGAAGTTTCAAAATGGTTTTGAATATTGCCAAGATTTTTCTGGAAGTTGAAGAAATAGGAGTGGATTATTTGAACTCTTTGACCAGGGCGAAACTTAGGGAGTTAGCAGATAAGTTGTGGGCAGAAATAAGTCCAAAATCTTTTGTAAAGAGGAGTTACTGATGTGATTACTCAGTATTTAGAATGAGCAGAATAGAAACCTGAAATTGAGATGATACTGCTAGAATTAGATAAGGCCCAGTTACTAACAAAGAAAAATGTGATTAGAGAGAGAGAGAGAGAGAGAGAAATTTTTAAAAAATGTAAATTAAAGGAATAAGAGAGAAACGAAAAGTCTTGAATTGGAAGAAAAGGAGAAGGAAAGAGAAATTGAAAAGAAAGAGAAAGAAAATACAATAGGAATAGGAAAGGAGAAGACACTTGGAACTAAGAAATCTTGAAATGGAAAAGGAGATGGAACGAAAAAGTTTGGGAAATTAGACAACTAGGTAGCAAGAATAGCTGAGAGGATGAGTCTGATTCCTGTGAGGGATGGGCTTTGGCTAATAATCTGCACTTAGTGACTAATTTTACTGAGGTTTGAGTTGGAAGGCTTTTCGACTCACTTGAAAAGGCACCCGGAGGAAACCCAATCAGACACGGGGAGAATGTGCAAACTTCACACAGACACCTGAGGCTGGAATTGAACCTGGGTCCCTGGTGCTGTGAGGCAGCAGTGCTAACCCCTGAAGCACCGTGAATATCATAACAAACCTTTGGCTAGCTCAGATTTAAAACTAACAACTGATCCAACGCCCAGGACAACAAAATGTGAGGCTGGATGAACACAGCAGGCCAAGCAGCATCTCAGGAGCACAAAAGCTGACGTTTCGGGCCTAGACCCTTCATCAGAGAGGGGGATGGGGAGAGGGTTCTGGAATAAATAGGGAGAGAGGGGGAGGCGGACCGAAGATGGAGAGAAAAGAAGATAGGTGGAGAGAGTATAGGTGGGGAGGTAGGGAGGGGATAGGTCAGTCCAGGGAAGACGGACAGGTCAAGGAGGTGGGATGAGGTTAGTAGGTAGCTGGGGGTGCGGCTTGGGGTTGGAGGAAGGGATGGGTGAGAGGAAGAACCGGTTAGGGAGGCAGAGACAGGTTGGACTGGTTTTGGGATGCAGTGGGTGGGGGGGAAGAGCTGGGCTGGTTGTGTGGTGCAGTGGGGGGAGGGGATGAACTGGGCTGGTTTAGGGATGCAGTTGGGGAAGGGGAGATTTTGAAACTGGTGAAGTCCACATTGATACCATTAGGCTGCAGGGTTCCCAGGCGGAATATGAGTTGCTGTTCCTGCAACCTTCGGGTAGCATCATTGTGGCACTGCAGGAGGCCCATGATGGACATGTCATCTAAAGAATGGGAGGGGGAGCGGAAATGGTTTGCGACTGGGAGGTGCAGTAGTTTGTTGCGAACTGAGCGGAAGTGTTCTGCAAAGCGGTCTCCAAGCCTCCGCTTGGTTTCCCCAATGTAGAGGAAGCCGCACCGGGTACAGTGGATGCAGTATACCACATTGGCAGATGTGCAGGTGAACCTCTGCTTAATGTGGAATGTCATCTTGGGGCCTGGGATGGGGGTGAGGGGGGAGGTGTGGGGGCAAGTGTAGCATTTCCTGCGGTTGCAGGGGAAGGTGCCAGGTGTGGTGGGGTTGGAGGGCAGTGTGGAGCAAACAAGGGAGTCACGGAGAGAGTGGTCTCTCCGGAAAGCAGACAGGGGTGGGGATGGAAAAATGTCTTGGGTGGTGGGGTTGGATTGTAGATGGCGGAAATGTCGGAGGATGATGCGTTGAATCCGGAGGTTGGTGGGGTGGTGTGTG
This sequence comes from Stegostoma tigrinum, assembly GCF_030684315.1. NCBI lineage: Eukaryota > Metazoa > Chordata > Chondrichthyes > Orectolobiformes > Stegostomatidae > Stegostoma > Stegostoma tigrinum. The sequence continues at coordinate 59,977,397 of NC_081370.1, read as the reverse complement.
AGAACGAGGGGGATCCTCTTTGGGCGGTTGTGGCGGGGGCGGGGTGTGAGGGACATGTTGCGGGAAATACGGGAGACGCGGTCGAGGGCGTTCTCGATAACTGTGGGGGGAAAGTTGCGGTCCTGGAAGAACTTGGACATCTGGGATGTGCGGGAGTGGAATGTCTTATCGTGGGAGCAGATGCAGCGGAGGCGGAGGAATTGGGAATAGGGGATGGAATTTTTGCAGGAGGGTGGGTGGGAGGAGGTGTACTCTAGGTAGCTGTGGGAGTCGGTGGGCTTGAAATGAACATCAGTTACAAGCTGGTTGCCTGAGATGGAGACTGAGAGGTCCAGGAAGGTGAGGGATGTGCTGGAGATGGCCCAGATGAACTGAAGGTTGGGGTGGAAGGTGTTGGTGAAGTGGATGAACTGTTCGAGCTCCTCTGGGGAGCAAGAGGCGGCGCCGATACAGTCATCAATGTACCGGAGGAAGAGGTGGGGTTTGGGGCCTGTGTAGGTGCGGAAGAGGGACTGTTCCACGTAACCTACAAAGAGGCAGGCATGGTGTATAGGGACTGGACGTCCATGGTGAAGATGAGGTGTTGGGGCCCAGGGAATTGGAAGTCCTGGAGGAGGTGGAGGGCGTGGGTGGTGTCACGGACGTAGGTAGGGAGTTCCTGGACCAAAGGGGAGAAGATGGAGTCCAGATAGGTGGAGATGAGTTCGGTGGGGCAGGAGCAGGCTGAGACGACTGGTCGACCAGGGCAGGCAGGTTTGTGGATTTTGGGAAGGAGAAGCCATGGGCACCCGCATGGGCTCCAGCTATGCCTGCCTCTTTGTACGTTACGTGGAACAGTTCCTCTTCCGCACCTACACAGGCCCCAAACCCCCTCTTCCTCCGGCACATTGATGACTGTATCGGCGCCGCCCCTTGCTCCCCAGAGGAGCTCGAACAGTTCATCCACTTCACCAATACCTTCCACCCCAACCTTCAGTTCACCTGGGCCATCTCCAGCACATCCCTCACCTTCCTGGACCTCTCAGTATCCATCTCAGGCAACCAGCTTGTAACTGATGTCCATTTCAAGCCCACCGACTCCCACAGCTACCTCGAGTACACCTCCTCCCACCCACCATCCTGCAAAAATTCCATCCCCTATTCCCAATTCCTCCGCCTCCGCCGCATCTGCTCCCACGATAAGACATTCCACTCCCGCACATCCCAGATGTCCAAGTTCTTCCAGGACCGCAACTTTCCCCCCACAGTGATCGAGAACGCCCTCGACCGCGTCTCCCGTATTTCCCGCAACATGTCCCTCACACCCCGCCCCCGCCACAACCGCCCAAAGAGGATCCCCCTCGTTCTCACACACCACCCCACCAACCTCCGGATACAACGCATCATCCTCCGACACTTCCGCCATCTACAATCCGACCCCACCACCCAAGACATTTTTCCATCCCCACCCCTGTCTACTTTCCGGAGAGACCACTCTCTCCATGACTCCCTTGTTCGCTCCACACTGCCCTCCAACCCCACCACACCTGGCACCTTCCCCTGCAACCGCAGGAAATGCTACACTTGCCCCCACACCTCCCCCCTCACCCCCATCCCAGGCCCCAAGATGACATTCCACATTAAGCTGAGGTTCACCTGCACATCTGCCAACGTGGTATACTGCATCCACTGTACCCGATGTGGCTTCCTCTACATTGGGGAAACCAAGCGGCGGCTTGGCGACCGCTTTGCAGAACACCTCCGCTCAGTTCGCAACAAACAACTGCACCTCCCAGTCGCAAACCATTTCCACTCCCCCTCCCATTCTTGAGATGACATGTCCACCATGGGCCTCCTGCAGTGCCACAATGATGCCACCCGAAGGTTGCAGGAACAGCAAGTCATATTCCGCCTGGGAACCCTGCAGCCTAATGGTATCAATGTGGACTTCACCAGTTTCAAAATCTCCCCTTCCCCAACTGCATCCCTAAACCAGCCCAGTTCGTCCCCTCCCCCCACTGCACCACACAACCAGCCCAGCTCTTCCCCTCCACCCACTGCATCCCAAAACCAGTCCAATCTGTCTCTGCCTCCCTAACCTGTTCTTCCTCTCACCCATCCCTTCCTCCCACACCAAGCCGCACCCCCATCTACCCACTAACCTCATCCCACTTCCTTGACCTGTCCGTCTTCCCTGGACTGACCTATCCCCTCCCTACCTCCCCACCTATACTCTCTCCACCTATCTTCTTTTCTCTCCATCTTCGGTCCGCCTCCCCCTCTCTCCCTATTTATTCCAGAACCCTCACCCGATCCCCCTCTCTGATAAAGGGTCTAGGCCCGAAACGTCAGCTTTTGTGCTCCTGAGATGCTGCTGGGCCTGCTGTGTTCATCCAGCCTCACATTTTGTTGTCTTGGATTCTCCAGCATCTGCAGTTCCCATTATCTCTGATCCAACGCCCACTCCCATTTGTCAAGAAAGTTCCAAACCTTTCCCACCCTTGGTGTGTGGAAGTGCTTCCTAACATCTCTCCTGAATGATTTGGCCTGAACTCTCAGACTTATGCCCCTTAGTTTTCGAATTCCTCACCATTGGAAGTAGTTTTGTTTATCCTCCCTGTCTTTTGCTGTTAGTATTTTGAAGACTGCAATCAGATCACCCGATAACCTTTTCAATTCTAATTGGTTGATCCCAAAAGTGTTTAAGCTGAATTGGGGAGCTAACTCCAAACCGTTGGTGTTAAATCAGACCCACACACCAGTTGTTGAGCAATGTGAGCTTATTGCTGCCCCCAGTTTGTGCTCACAGTGCTAAAGGGAACTGCAGATGCTGGAGAATCCAAGATAATAAAGTGTGAAGCTGGATGAACGCAGCAGGCCCAGCAGCATCTCAGGAGCACAAAAGTTGACGGTATGGGCCTAGTCCCTTCATCAGAGAGGGGGATGGGGTGAGGGTTCTGGAACTAATAGGGAGAGAGGATGAGGCGGACCGAAGATGGAGAGAAAAGAAGATAGGTGGAGAAGAGAGTATAGGTGGGGAGGTAGGGAGGGGATAGGTCAGTTCAGGGAAGACGGACAGGTCAAGGAGATGGGATGAGGATAGTAGGTAGGAAATGGAGGTGTGGCTTGATATAGGAGGAAGGGATGGGTGAGAGGAAGAACAGGTTAGGGAGGCAGAGACAGGCTGGGCTGTTTTTGAGATGCAGTGGGGGGAGGGGAAGAGCTGGGCTGGTTGTGTGGTGCAGTGGTGGGAGGGGACGAACTGGGCTGGTTTTGGGATGCGGTGGGGGAAGGGGAGATTTTGAAGCTGGTGAAGTCCACATTGATTCCATTGGACTGCAGGGTTCCCAAGCGGAATATGAGTTGCTGTTCCTGCAACCTTTGGGTGGCATCATTGTGGCACTGCAGGAGGCCCATATCTCCATCTCAGGCAACCAGCTTGTAACTGATGTCCATTTCAAGCCCACCGACTCCCACAGCTACCTAGAATACACCTCCTCCCACCCACCCTCCTGCAAAAATTCCATCCCCTATTCCCAATTCCTCCGCCTCCGCCGCATCTGCTCCCACGATAAGACATTCCGCTCCCGCACATCCCAGATGTCCAAGTTCTTCCAGGACCGCAACTTTCCCCCCACAGTGATCGAGAACGCCCTCGACCGTGTCTCCCGTATTTCCCGCAACATGTCCCTCACACCCCGCCCCCGCCACAACCGCCCGAAGAGGATCCCCCTCGTTCTCACACACCACCCCACCAACCTCCGGATACAACGCATCATCCTCCGACACTTCCGCCATCTACAATCCGACCCCACCACCCAAGACATTTTTCCATCCCCACCCCTGTCTACTTTCCGGAGAGACCACTCTCTCCGTGACTCCCTTGTTCGCTCCACACTGCCCTCCAACCCCACCACACGTGGCACCTTCCCCTGCAACCGCAGGAAATGCTACACTTGCCCCCACACCTCTTCCCTCACCCCTATCCCAGGCCCCAAGATGACTTTCCATGTTAAGCAGAGGTTCACCTGCACATCTGCCAATGTGGTATACTGTATCCACTGTACCCGGTGTGGCTTCCTCTACATTGGGGAAACCAAGTGGAGGCTTGGGGACCGCTTTGCAGAACGCCTCTGCTCGGTTTGCCATAAACAACTGCACCTCTCAGCCACGAACCATTTCAACTCCCCCTCCCATTCTTTAGATGACATGTCCATCATGGGCCACCTGCAGTGCCACAATGATGCCACCCGAAGGTTGCAGGAACAGCAACTCATATTCTGCATGGGAACCCTGCAGCCCAATGGTATCAATGTGGACTTCACCAGCTTCAAAATCTCCCCTTCCCCCACCGCATCCCAAAACCAGCCCAGTTCGTCCCCTCCCCCCACTGCACCACACAACCAGCCCAGCTCTTCCCCTCCCCCCACTGCATCTCAAAAGCAGCCCAGCCTGTCTCTGCCTCCCTAACCTGTTCTTCCTCTCACCCATCCCTTCCTCCCACCCCAAGCCGCACCTCCATCTCCTACCTACTAACCTCATCCCACCTCCTTGACCTGTCCATCTTCCCTGGACTGACCTATCCCCTTCCTACCTCCCCACCTATACTCTCTTCTCCACCTATCTTCTTTTCTCTCCATCTTCGGTCCGCCTCCCCCTCTCTCCCTATTTATTCCAGAACCCTCTCCCCATCCCCCTTTTCTGATGAAGGGTCTAGGCCCGAAACGTCAGCTTTTGTGCTCCTGAGACGCTGCTTGGCCTGCTGTGTTCATCCAGCCTCACATTTTATTATCTTGTGCTCACAGTGCTGTTGTTCACCAAAGAGTTAAACAGAGAAATGGAGAAAACTGACAGGACAAGCTGGAGATTGATTTGAAGTTTTTCTATCACAACTAATTTATCACTTCAACATTTTACACGTCTTGGTAAGGCACCAAAGATTTCAAATCTGCATGTATGAATTTCCATCTCTATTATGTATGAATTGAAGATTTGTTGAATATTGAAAGCCGTAAAAGGCTGTATTTCTCCCAATTCTCTGTGGTTATCAGGATTACACATGACTGCATTTTCATCCGTGTTAAGTTCGGAGCGTCCGCACTGTTTCCCACTTGAACTGAAATGGAGGTGTAAAGTTTAAAACTGCCTGGAGGCAAATGTCTACTTTGGGATAGATGACTTCTAATTGACTTCAGATCTTGAGATGGATGGCTTTTTTTTCATCATGTCATCTTAGCTTTTGTATGCACAGGAGCATGCAGGTTAATCATAAGTAGTTTGTGACCATGTTACCGTGGGAATAGCTATTTTGCCCTTCAACTTGCCTGGTATTTGTGTGGCGTGTTTTTGATCAAATGACAAATTGAGTTTGGTTCTTTGTTCAATTTATAAAGTGTGAATCATGATGACAGTGAGAGTCCAATCATAGGAAAGTAATCTTAGCTTTGATCTCACAGTACTGTGTAGCTTCCTAATGGCATCGGATTGCTAGTTACTGATCATTACTGATATGTTACATTCATGTCTCATCTGTGCTGAGCAGTCGATTCAAATTCATCCTTTCCAGCACATACCACATAAGCTGAGCCCATTGTGCTTCGGGATCTAAATTCACTTTGGACTTTCTGTGCCTTGTTATGTGGAAACCCAAAATTTAGAAAAGCTTCTCTTTAGCTAATTGCAGTAAAGATTGGCAGAATGTGCTGAGAAAGAGCAGTCTTAGAGCTTACTGCATCTTTCAACCTTCATTCATTCAGTTAGCTTTCCTGAGGACCTCTTTGTAAAGTGATTTCAGAACTGCTCCTGCAAATCTGTTCAGAGCACCACATTATTTTTGGGTATTTTTCAAATCTTTTTTATTATTCTTTCATGGGATGTAGACATTGCTGGCACTTATTGCCCAGAGAGTAGTTAAAAGTCAACATCACTGTAGGTCTAGAGTTACAGACCAGGTAAGGATAGTACGTTTCTTTCCCTAAATAACATTAGGTCAAGCATATGGACGTACATGGAATAGTGTAGGTTAGATGGGCTTCAGTTCGGTATGACAGGTCGGCACAACATCGAGCGCCGAAGGGCCTGTACTGTGCTATAATGTTCGATGTTCTATGTAGGTGGGTTTTTCCTGATAATCAACAACCTGATCAGTGTTTTCTGTGTATCTGGGTTCATCACTCAGGAAAATATGGGATTTTGAGTATTTTGATGAAATCTGTAACTCTTGTGACGACCCAGAGGTAGTTGGGCTTCGGTATTAGGGCTGTTTCAAAGTGAGTCATGACAGCTACAAAAACCACAAAACACATTAGTGAGTACAGCAGCATTGAAACTGTTTTATTTAATGGGACCGTGTACAAGCTTGGCCAAAAACTAAATACTGAGCAACAGTGAAATTTCAAGAATTGGTATTTACCTCTCCTCCAGATCCGAGGCCACCCTTTGCTATGAACACGCTGAAGATAAATGTTCCTTTTTTTTAAATCAAATTTTGCTGCAGGAGTGATGGGGAAAATTGACTTGGGCAGAGGTTTTGGATGAGCTCAAGTTTACACAGGGTAAGATATGGGGAGGCCAGTCATGCATTCGAACAGTTAAATCTAGAGTTAAGAAAAGATTTCATTCGTTGATGAGCTGAGGCAGTAATAAATTTGAGATGTTAAGGAATGAGAAATCAGTAGGCTTTGTGCTGGTGTGAATGCATTGCCAGAAATTTATCTCAGAGGCAAATACCATACAAAGTTTTACTGTTACCATGAAGAGGGATTGTGTCAGCATCTAGGAAATTGAGATTGGAGCGAGGACTTGAAACTAACAGTTTCAGTCATGCCAATATTTGACAAGAAGAAATTTCTGCTCACCTACCACAGGATATTGGATGTTATGTCAAATAATGTAGGCATAGTAGAGGAATAGAGCGAGATAATGGTGTGGCAGAGTTAGGGCCTTTAGCATGAAACTATGGCTGTGCAGCCTATCAATGAAGACAAATAAGAGAAACTAAAGAATTGATCTTTGGGTGATGCCAGAGGTAAAAATGTGGAAGTGGAAAGAGGAACCATTGCAAAGGATCCTCAAGCTACAATGAGATAGAGAAGCAAGAATGGAACTGCGAGAAGGCAGTCTCATCCACATGATTGACAACAGAGAGTGGTGTATGCAACTGTGTTAGGACTGCAGACATATGACAGGGGCAGTAGGGATATTGTACTTTGTTGTAGTTACAGCATCGGATGTCATTTGTAACTTTGAGGAGAGCTGTTTAAATAATGTGATGGGCAGAGATTTGATTGAACTCATGAACTTTCAGTATATACATAAGATATAAGACCATACAAAATAGGAGCATAATTAGGCCTACTTTGGGTCGGCTCCACTATTCAATCATGGCTGATATTTATCTCAAACCCCTCCTCCTACTTTCTCCCCAATAAGCTTAGTCCCCTTACTAATCAAGAACCAATCTGTCCCTGTCTTAATTACATTTAATGCCTTCTGTGACAATGAGTTCCACAGATGAAACACCCTCTGGGTGAAGACATTCCTCCTGATCTCAGTTCTAAAGGGTTCTCCCTTCACTCTGAGGCTGCGCCCTTGGGTCCTAGTTTCTCCTACCAGTGGAAATGTCTTTTCCACATCCACTGTATCCAGGCCTGTCTCACTACACCACACGCTGAAAGATTTTTAATTAGTAAGGGGAATTGAGCGTTATGGAGAAGTGGCAGGGAAGAGAAGGTCAGGATTAGTGAAACAGATTTGATGGGTTGATGTGCTGAATGGCCTACTCCTGGTCCTAAATTTCTTGGAAACACACACACACACACACACACACACACACACACACACACACACACACACACACACACACACGCGCGTGTACCTTGTTTCATCAAAGGTTCATTCCTTATCAATTTAATTTATTTTAATTTTAAAGGCTCTGTGATGATGGCAAAATAATGGAATCATTGCGGTTTCAGCTGCAGTATTCTGATAGGATTGTAGCTCACTGTGGAGTGGAAGTCACGACTGATATATAAGAGATAATGGGAACTGCAGATGCTGGAGATTCCAAGATAATAAAATGTGAGGCTGGATGAACACAGCAGGCCAAGCAGCATCTCAGGAGCACAAAAGCTGACGTTTCGGGCCTGGACCCTTCATCAGAGAGGGGGATGGGGGGAGGGAACTGGAATAAATAGGGAGAGAGGGGGAGGCGGACCGAAGATGGAGAGTAAAGAAGATAGGTGGAGAGGGTGTAGGTGGGGAGGTAGGGAGGGGATAGGTCAGTCCAGGGAAGACGGACAGGTCAAGGAGGTGGGATGAGGTTAGTAGGTAGCTGGGGGTGCGGCTTGGGGTGGGAGGAAGGGATGGGTGAGAGGAAGAACCGGTTAGGGAGGCAGAGACAGGTTGGACTGGTTTTGGGATGCAGTGGGTGGGGGGGAAGAGCTGGGCTGGTTGTGTGGTGCAGTGGGGGGAGGGGATGAACTGGGCTGGTTTAGGGATGCAGTGGGGGAAGGGGAGATTTTGAAACTGGTGAAGTCCACATTGATACCATATGGCTGCAGGGTTCCCAGGCGGAATATGAGTTGCTGTTCCTGCAACCTTCGGGTGGCATCATTGTGGCAGTGCAGGAGGCCCATGATGGACATGTCATCAAGAGAATGGGAGGGGGAGTGGAAATGGTTTGCGACTGGGAGGTGCAGTTGTTTGTTGCGAACTGAGCGGAGGTGTTCTGCAAAGCGGTCCCCAAGCCTCCGCTTGGTTTCCCCAATGTAGAGAAAGCCGCACCGGGTACAGTGGATGCAGTATATCACATTGGCAGATGTGCAGGTGAACCTCAGCTTAATGTGGAATGTCATCTTGGGGCCTGGGATGGGGGTGAGGGAGGAGGTGTGGGGACAAGTGTAGCATTTCCTGCGGTTGCAGGGGAAGGTGCCGGGTGTGGTGGGGTTGGAGGGCAGTGTGGAGCGAACAAGGGAGTCACGGAGAGAGTGGTCTCTCCGGAAAGCAGACAGGGGTGGGGATGGAAAAATGTCTTGGGTGGTGGGGTCGGATTGTAAGTGGCGGAAGTGTCGGAGGATAATGCGTTGTATCCGGAGGTTGGTAGGGTGGTGTGTGAGAACGAGGGGGATCCTCTTGGGGCGGTTGTGGCGGGGGCGGGGTGTGAGGGATGTGTCGCGGGAAATGCGGGAGACGCGGTCAAGGGCGTTCTCAATCACCGTGGGGGGGAAGTTGCGGTCCTTAAAGAACTTGGACATCTGGGATGTGCGGGAGTGGAATGTCTTATCGTGGGAGCAGATGCGGCGGAGGCGGAGGAATTGGGAATAGGGGATGGAATTTTTGCAGGAGGGTGGGTGGGAGGAGGTGTATTCTAGGTAGCTGTGGGAGTCGGTGGGCTTGAAATGGACATCAGTTACAAGCTGGTTGCCTGAGATGGAGACTGAGAGGTCCAGGAAGGTATAGACTGATATATAGTTGTGAGACGAAGTTATAGCTTTACAGCTCGCTACTTGGAACCTATTCAGTTTTAAATCCAATGACCTAAATGTGGATTTTACCAGTTTCAAAATCTCCCCTCACCCCGGCCTCATGCCATGTCTAACTCTCCCTCTCATTCCTGCCTCCTTGACCTGACACAACCGATCCATCTTCTCCCCTACCTATCCGCTCTATCTCACCTCACTGACCAATCCCCACAACTCCCTATCTGCACTCACCTATCACCATCCCGCCTACCTTCTCTAGCCTCACCCCTCTTCTCTCTATTTCAGAGCTCCTTTCCCCCTCCCCCACTTCTGATGAAGGATCCCAACCCAAAACGCCAGCTTTCCTGCTCCTCCGATGCTGCTTGGCCTGCTGTGTTCATCCAGCTCGACACCTTGTTATCCCAGATTCTCCAGCATCTGCAGTTCCTACTATCTGTCAGTTTTAAATCCAAATGGGCATTAAAAAGCTTCAAGAGCTAAAGGTGTGTGTCAGAGCTGCTATGAAAATTATTTAGTCCACACAACACAAATGATACAGTGAAGAGAGAAAGAGACCTATACAGGTTGCAATTATAGAAAGTTAGTAATTCTTAAACTGTGCATAACATGTGGTAATGATGACAGACAGTTTTATTTTTTTCAAGGATAATCTTTCACAAAGCTAATTCTTCTTTCCTAGCTAAATAACCTTTTTGAATACCAGTTTAGCTAGTCTACATAGTGATTTGTTTCTGTTAATAGTCTACCTAACACAAAAGCAAAAGACTATCTCTGGAAATAAGTAGACCTCGGGACAGGGCCATAGTGTCTGCGAAGGATGGTGTATTATGGGAATTATATGAACATCCTTGAATTGTGAACTCTGTGCAAAGTACTTTCTCTGATGCATTTATCGTGTACAATGCAATGTTAATGTGGAACAGTACTGTACAGAAGATGTCCCCTGGGAATAAAGGTGTAAACAGATTATTGAAGAGGTATTTTATTCTACAAGCTGCAATTTATTAAACTGACTTCAAGGTCTGATGTTGCCTGTGTATAACCATACATTTTCACATCTTAGCAAACTTGGCCTTGTTTAACATACTGTATTCTGTAATTAAATTTATGATGTACAAGACAAAATCCATTTTTAATATTTTTGTGACACCATTTCTTGTTCCAACATCACTATAATTGTTGGATACAGCATTTCTGGTAAGATCTGTCTCTTGCTCTCTGATGTTCTATGATCAGAGTGCGCTTCCTACATCCAGTATTGGACCAGCAGAAATTTTTCCTTCAACTAAGCAAAACCAAAGCCATTGCCTTCAGTTCCCACTGCAAGCACCACTAGGTCTGTTACTCTCCCTGGCAAAAGTCCAAGGCTAAGTTAGATTGCCCACAGCACTGGCGTCATATTTGACTGCAGGATGAGTTTCTGAGCACATGTAGGAATGGGCAGAGGACAGCCAGAGGAATGCAGTTCTCAAAGGCCTCGAGGAGGCTTCGGGAATAGGGAGGGAAGGGGTGGGAAGGAGTGCTGGCACTTGGAGACTTCGTAATTCAAGGTACACTGGGGTGATGGTTAAGCAGTACTTAATGCCAATCACAATGTGCTCAGCAGAGATTTGGACGAGCTGAAATTTCGGGAAGGTTGGGAAACAAAGGTCTGACCGCAAAACATTGAAATAATCACCTTTGGAGATATCTTTGTAACATCGCTCAATTTTGCGTATCAACTTATCAGTTGTGGAAACCTGAACCTTTCCTTTGTTACTTTGAGGCATGATTCCAACAACTTAATGCTGGCTAACTAACCACATTACACCCTCTGGAAAGTCAAGATCATTGCAAGACTCTACTGTCCATGTGGTTCTCTCCAAGTCAGCTCATCCATTACCTGTGAGGCACTGACATGGAGTGAATCCTTGTCAAACAATGCTTGAATTTTAAAATTCTCACTCTCCTTGAAATTTTCCATGGGCTTGCCTTCTCCCTGCTTTTGTAGTTGTTGCAGCTCTGCAAAGCTGTGAGATATTTGGAGGCATCCCATTCTAAACACTTGATTGTCCCCATTTTGAATCACTGCAACAGTGGCAGCCAGATCTTCATTTAAAGACTCGAAGTTCTGGAATTCTCTGCTTGATGCTTTACATTTCTCTATTTCTCTTTTCCTTTGTAATTGTGCTGCTTAAAATCTACCTTTTGGTCAACCACCCTCACCCTCAGCCAATACAATGCTGACCCTCTCATCCATTCATTTGACATCTCCAAATGTTTCAATGTTTTGCGGTCAGACCTTTGTTTTTCAAACCTCTTGAAATTTCAGCTTATCTAAATCTCTGCTGAGCACATTCTGATTGGCATTAAGTTCTGCTTATCTGTCATCCCAGAGTACCTTGAATTCCCTCCCTATCGCTGAAACCTCCTTGAGGCTTACAACTCCCTGGAGAACTGCCCATTCCCCTTTGCCTCAACATTGGCAGTCAGCTAATTGGGTACCAGGTTCTGAAATTCCCTCTCAAACGGCTTATTTGATGTTCCTTTAAGGCAAACCTTAAAATTGAATTCCTCAATTGAATTTCAAATTTCTGAATTAGGAAGTGGAGTAGGCCACTTAGCTCCCTCAAGTCTGATCTACAATTCAATAAAATCATGGTTACTTAGTTGCTCCATGTTCCTGCCTGCCCTACTGACTTTCCACCCCTGGCTTTATCAAGAGTTTACTTACCTCTGCCTTTATAGATATTCAAAGACTCTGCTTTCACCACTTTCTGAGGAGGGAGTTCCAAAGGTTGCACAGAGAGAAAAACACTTTACCTTATAGCTGTATCAAATGGCAACTCCTCAGTTTTTCGATAGAGACTTTCCCACAAGAATAAGCATCTTTTTCACATCCACCCTGTGAAGACCCTTCAGAACATTAAATATTTCATTAATAATTCATTAATTATTTCTATTCTGAGGAAGGATCACCAGACCCGAAACATTAACTCTGTTTTCTCCTCCACAGATGCTGCCAGACCTGCTGAGCTTTTCCAGCCACTTTGTTTTTGATCCTGATTTACAGCATCCACAGTTCTTTTGGTTTCTATTAAATATTTCAGTCGAGTTACATCTTACTCTTCGAAACTCCAGCAGACAAACCCAACCTATCCAACTTTTCCCCAAACTAACCTGTCCATTCCAGGTATTAATCTGGTCACCTTTTTTCTGAACAGCTTTCAATGCTTTTATATCTTTAAATAGGGAGACCAATACTATACACTGGACTCTACCAATGCCCTGGATAACTGAAGCATAACCCCACTGTGTTCGTACTTAATTCCCTTTGCAATAAGTACTACCAATCAGTTAGGTTTCTTAATTTCTTGCTGTACCTGCATACTAAGCATTTACAATTCATGCACAATGACACCTAAATCTGTCCATCTATGAAATGTGCATTACATTATATTCTAGTTTTTAGCCTCATTCCAAATAATTGTACAAACATTATAATGCAGATTTTGTACTTTCTAGGTGCCTTGTCTGACATGAAATAGGTAATGTTTTGCACACAAAAATGATCCAATATGGGGCTGCAATAGAATCGAAAGGCCATGGTGCAATAGTGACATCCATACAGTTAAATAATTTCACAATAGGTTGCCCGTTTGATTTTTAAAAAAACAAATTCACAGGATTAGGGTGTTGCTGGCTAGGCAACATTTATTGCTCATCTCTAATTGTCTAGAGGGCAGTTAAGAGTCAACCACATTGCTGTGAGCCTGGAGTCACATGTCGGCCAGGCCTGGTAAGGGTGGCAGCTTCCTTCCTTAAAATATATAAGTGAACCAAATATGGTTTTCTGACAATCAAGGGTCATCATTAGATTGTCATTTCCAGATTTTTAATTGAATTCACATTCAGCCATCTGCCATGGCAGGATTGGCTCTCAGGTCCCGAAAACATTGCCTGGAATAACAATCTAGCGATAATACCACAAGACCATCACCTTCCATGGTTGTTACAAATGCCATAAGCACAAGAAAGCACAGAAATGAGGAGGAAGTGTAGGGCATTCAGCCCCTCAAGAGTTGGTCCACCTTTCAAAGAAAAAAACCCCAAAGAATTGCAGAAATCAGAAACCAAAGTGTAATTTACAGATATAATGGGAACTGCAGATGCTGGAGAATTCCAAGATAAGGTTCCCCATGGTAGGCTCATTCAGAAGGTCAGGAGGAATGGGATACAGGGGAACTTAGCTGCTTGGATACAGAATTGGCTGGCCAACAGAAGACAGCGAGTGGTAGTAGAAGGAAAATATTCTGCCTGGAAGTCAGTGGTGAGTGGAGTTCCACAGGGCTCTGTCCTTGGGCCTCTACTGTTTGTAATTTTTATTAATGACTTGGACGAGGGGATTGAAGGATGGGTCAGCAAGTTTGCAGACGACACAAAGGTCGGAGGTGTCGTTGACAGTGTAGAGGGCTGTTGTAGGCTGCAGCGGGACATTGACAGGATGCAGAGATGGGCTGAGAGGTGGCAGATGGAGTTCAACCTGGATAAATGCGAGGTGATGCATTTTGGAAGGTCGAATTTGAAAGCTGAGTACAGGATTAAGGATAGGATTCTTGGCAGCGTGGAGGAACAGAGGGATCTTGGTGTGCAGATACATAGATCCCTTAAAATGGCCACCCAAGTGGACAGGGTTGTTAAGAAAGCATATGGTGTTTTGGCTTTCATTAACAGGGGGATTGAGTTTAAGAGTCGTGAGATCTTGTTGCAGCTCTATAAAACTTTGGTTAGACCGCACTTGGAATACTGCGTCCAGTTCTGGGCGCCCTATTATAGGAAAGATGTGGATGCTTTGGAGAGGGTTCAGAGGAGGTTTACCAGGATGCTGCCTGGACTGGAGGGCTTATCTTATGAAGAGAGGTTGACTGAGCTCGGTCTCTTTTCATTGGAGAAAAGGAGGAGGAGAGGGGACCTAATTGAGGTATACAAGATAATGAGAGGCATAGATAGAGTTGATAGCCAGAGACTATTTCCCAGGGCAGAAATGGCTAGCACGAGGGGTCATAGTTTTAAGCTGTTTGGAGGAAAGTATAGAGGGGATGTCAGAGGCAGGTTCTTTACGCAGAGAGTTGTGGGAGCATGGAATGCGTTGCCAGCAGCAGTTGTGGAAGCAAGGTCATTTAAGAGACTGCTGGACATGTATATGGTCACAGAAATTTGAGGGTGCATACATGAGGATCAATGGTCGGCACAACATTGTGGGCTGAAGGGCCTGTTCTGTGCTGTACTGTTCTATGTTCTATGTTCTATGTTCTAATAAAATGTGAGGCTGGATGAACACAGCAGGCCAAGCAGCATCTCAGGAGCACAAAAGCTGACGTAAGGGTCTAGGCCCAAAACGTCAGCTTTTGTGCTCCTGAAATGCTGCTTGGCCTGCTGTGTTCATCCAGCCTCACATTTTATTATCTTGTAATTTACAGATGACCATTTGGCACCTTACACAGAAGATATTCTTTCTTGTACAGGAAGATAGTAGGTTTTGCTAAAGGACTTGATTTCTGCTATAATTCAGAGGTTTGGAGTCAAATCATTGTTAAAAATGTATTTTTTTAAACCATATATCCTATCAATCCACACGTGATCAAACCATTTTATTTTGAATGAAGGCTGTCCCTATCTTACTCGATAGTATTATATTACCGCTCTGTGCTTCAGTAATCACACTGTTGTTGAAGGCATTCATTACCATCAAATTGTATCACTTAATGACAGATTGCTGGGCGTGAGATATTGCAAGAAAAAGAATTAGTGAAATTAACTAGCCACAAAATTAAATAGAAATTTGATGAACTGTATTGAAATTTGCATCCTGAGTACTTCCAAACTCAATAAAGGATGTACCTATCTCTCTTCGAATTTCCTTTATTATTTAAATTCAATATCCTATGCATTAATATTATTGATAAAAACAGGTGAATGCGTGATGCATTCATGTAATATTCTCATTTAACAATAGAACAATTATTTTAAATTAGTGGCCTCTGAGTCGTCATTTTAATGTATTAACTATCGTGTGCTAATTGTGAAACCTATAATTTCCAGAATAACATGATTTGAAAGAGCTAAAGGACATTGTTATTATGGTGGAGATGATTTTATATAAGTTAGGAATCAACAATGAACTAAGTGCAGGTTGGCTTAATTTTTGCAGGTCAGTCACACAATACTGATGATTCTTAATGGTTTGTGCACTAGAACCTTGATCCTACCCTCATCTGAACTGAATTTGAATTTTACATGTAAATTCTCAAATATCCAATAGTTCTAAAGTTATTGTGCAAGGACTCCAGGACTCCAGGACCCTGGAGCCACCTTGAAATAATGTCATGTGCTGCTCATGTTAGAACAGTTTGGAAACTGCATGTAAGCACACGGACAAGAATATATGAAGAAGGCAGATTAGCCATTACCTAGTGTAACAGCAAGTCTGAGTCTGGTGTATTCATGATTACAATGAAGAGCAGTATTTAGTCCAAAAGAATAATGAATGGTGCTACTTTGAAGTCCAAGTCTGAAGGCAGTTCTTGACTCTATCCTCTGCTTCACCAATGTGTCTTGAACACAAATTCAGAGTGTAGCATCAAACCACACGATAAAAGAAAGTGGCTCTTAAAATAAAATTTCTTGCTTTAGTGGAATCCGAATATTCAGGTAACTGAACAAGTTACAGTAGTTTACAAGAGTACCTGGAAGAATGGCGCGTACTGTGCATGAGCAACTGGTCAATGGTTGGTGGCAGCAGCATTGGCTTTGGGTGGGATGGGGCTAACTATGGTGGCAGTGATGGAGAAGTACAACAGTGGCAAGTAAGAAGAGCTGAAAAACCAAGTTACCTTGACTGGAAGGGGATAAGGGGTGGGGTGGCACAGGGATAGAGAGAACAGGATGGTATATGGTATTAGTATTCAGGGACTGGGGTGCACCACCAAGGTAGACAGATACGGGGGACATGATTTAGCAAGAGATGTTGGGGAATGACAAGGAAAGGGAACTGCAAAGGGCAGTAGGCTAATGCTTAGGAGGTGAAATGGGGAGGCGATGGCCTAGAGGTATTATCACTTGACTATTAATCCAGAAATTTAGCTAATGTTCTGTGGATCTAGGTTTATTCCTGCCACGGCTGTTGGTGATATTTGAATCCAATTTTTAGAACAAAATCTGGAATTAAAAATCTGATGATGATTATGAAACTATTGCTGATTGTCAGAAAAATCAGCACGGGGAGAAAATCTGCCACCCTCACTTGGTCTGGCCTACATGTGACTCCAGACCTACAGCAATGTGGTTGACTCTCAATTGTCCCCCAAAGCTTCCTAGCAAGTCACTCAGTTCAAGGACATCCAGGGATGGGCAATAAATGCTGGCCAGCCAATGACATCCATATCACATGAGTGAATTTAAAGAAAACACAATTGGATAGGAAACATTGGGATGGAATAGAGATGATGTGAGAGATGAAAGAGACAATATGACTATTTCCTGTGATGATGGGATAGGGATTTGAAGAATTAGTACTGATAAAGACTTTTCTGTACTAATTTCATTAAAAATTTTGCACATCTCTATTAGTTTATTAAGTCCCAATTGTATTGTATTTCTGTGGTTATGAAAAGTTATGTAATGAAGCTTTGAAAGAGATCCATGTAACAGATCTCTCTTCCAATCTGATAAGTGAATAGTATTGTGAATAGAATGAGATGTCACTGGATTTAAGGAGCAAAATCATTAATTAGTGCTTAAAAAAACCTGATAAATAACTTGTTTGCTGAGAACTCTTTTCCTCAAATCAGGATTTCTGCCTCCGAATTTGAAATCAATGCTTCCTTAAAGCACGTTTTATCTAAACTTCAGCTTCTGACAAGAGCTCAATCCCTGCTTTTGCTGAGTGAATCAGAAAATCATGTAATTTTGGTCTTTTGTCAAAATTTGTCAAATTTGCCATTTTGTTTTCAGCATAATTGAACTCTGAGATTATGATGAAGAAACATTGAAAAGGTGTTGTGAGATATTAAAATCTTAATCCATCACAGATTTAGTATCTGCGAACATCTGCAATGACAGCTGATCAATGTCAGATGTTCTGTGTGTGACTTGTGAAACAAATCAAGACAGGCTGCAGTCAAGTAATGATTTGATTTTGAAATTCATATCCACCTTATTAAATCTCCCCTCGGCCTTGTCCCTCCCTATCCCTGCAAACTCATTCAGCCCGAGATAGCGACACTTCTCTAATTGTGTTATGTTGTACATCCCCGATTTTAAATTGCACGACTGTTGGCTGTGACTTCAATCAACCAGATCCCAAGCTCTGGAATACCTTTCCTTCGACTCTCTGCCTCTCTACTGTGTTTGTCAACTTTAAGACAATTCTCAAAACTCATCTCTTTAACCAAGCTTTATATTTTGATCAGGTATCTTGGCATTTCACTTGGTATTTTAATTTGATTTATAATGAACCTTACATTTTAGGTTCTTACGTGAGTGTAATATGTACTTTATTTATTCATGGATGTGAGAAATGCTGGCTGGCCATTATTTATTTCCTGTACCTAGTTGCCCTTGAGAAAGTTGTGATGAACTGTTACAGCCCATTTAGCTTAGGTAGACCCACAAACTTATTAGAGAGGGAATTCCAGAGTTTGACCTGACGACGTATATTTCCAAGTGAGGATGGTGAGTGGCTTGGAGGGTCAATTGTGGGTTGTGGGGTTCCTAGATATCTGCTGCCCTTGTCTTTCTGAACGGCAGTGGTTGTCGGTTTAGAAGGTGTTGTCTAAGGAACCTTGCTGAATTTCTGCACTGCAACTTGTATTGCTGCTCCTGAGTATCGGTGGTGAAGGGAGTGGATCTTTGTGGATGTGATTTCAATTAAGCTGTAAAATGCAATGTAACAACTAAAAAACATTACGTATGCATTTAAATTTATTTTCTGTAACACAGCATGGCAGAAATGAGCTGGCAGCAAAATAATGTTGGACAGTGTAGAACTCAAGTTACAATTCAGAACCATCAATGGAGATTTTTTTAAGATGACAATATAATGTTTTTAGGATGTATTGAATGAAAATTCAAGTTGTCAATGTAAAATATTAACCAGTTTAGTCACTGCTTATCTGTCTCGTTCTGGACCAAACTCCATTAGAAGTCTGAATTCACCTTTCTTGCAAAATTGAAGGATGATGTTGCTTTGTTTCAAAGGAAAGTGAAGACCAAATTCTGCCAACAATTGCTTGGAGCTTTATTTGCAGAGAAAGAATGAAGTACTGAAAGGCTATCGCTTAGACAGTGCTGCAGTTGTTTTCTCCTTCTCCCTCTATGTTTCATCCAGGTCTGTGCCTTGTCAGATGGTTGGCAAAATAATTGGGAATGTTCTTGCATGAACTTTAAAACCATCTGTGCAGAATCTTATTTTGACAGTGTTGTTTATCTTCTAAACTTGCTTTCGGTCACAGAACATTTGATTCATCCCCAATGGTAAGTATTGGTTTAAGAAGCAACATGATAAGTATTGAGATGCTCAATGTTTCTTTAGTTTCAGAGATTTCAGTTTGTTGTTCCTCAACCTATGGTCACAGTTTCAAGGTGATATCTGACAAGAGATTCAGGCCAATCCTGTGCAGGATGTAGTGATTTGGCTGTTTTTTTACATCATCTTACTACAATCTGGAATATGTTTGGTTTACTTTACTATTGGGCTGAGAGGTGGCAGATGGAGTTCAACCTGGATAAATGTGAGGTGATGCATTTTGGAAGGTCGAATTTGAAAGCTGAGTACAGGATTAAGGATAGGATTCTTGGCAGCGTGGAGGAACAGAGGGATCTTGGTGTGCAGATACATAGATCCCTTAAAATGGCCACCCAAGTGGACAGGGTTGTTAAGAAAGCATATGGTGTCGTGAGATCTTGTTGCAGCTCTATAAAACTTTGGTTAGACTGCACTTGGAATACTGCGTCCAGTTCTGGGCGCCCTATTATAGGAAAGATGTGGATGCTTTGGAGAGAGTTCAGAGGAGGTTTACCAGGATGCTGCCTGGACTGGAGGGCTTATCTTATGAAGAGAGGTTGCCTGAGCTCGGTCTCTTTTCATTGGAGAAAAGGAGGAGGAGAGGGGACCTAATTGAGGTATACAAGATAATGAGAGGCATAGATAGAGTTGATAGCCAGAGACTATTTCCCAGGGCAGAAATGGCTAGCACGAGGGGTCATAGTTTTAAGCTGGTTGGTGGAAAGTATAGAGGGGATGTCAGAGGCAGGTTCTTTACGCAGAGAGTTGTGAGAGCATGGAATGCGTTGCCAGCAGCAGTTGTGGAAGCAAGGTCACTGGGGTCATTTAAGAGACTGCTGGACATGTATATGGTCACAGAAATTTGAGGGTGCATACATGAGGATCAATGGTCGGCACAACATTGTGGGCTGAAGGGCCTGTTCTGTGCTGTACTGTTCTATGTTCTATGTTCTATGTTCTATGTGTAAATCAAAGCTCTTGATAAAGCAAATTAAGCTTTGTACCTGTCAACTATAATAGGTGAACAGGTGTTGAACTTGAATTTATTTTGTAACTTATTCTGACTTCAGTCCAGTTTAAATTGACCTTCTCCTCTGACACCAGGTTGTGTATAATGTGTTTCAGTTCTTTAGGAAATCATTTATTATTTGCATATTGCACTGTGGTTATAACAGTTGCCATGATCCCGGCTGATGTTATTACTGGACAAGTAATATATTCAGACTGAAACTGGCTTGGTAGATTTCTATCTCGCTCGCTTTTAATATCACGTGGTAGTCTTTAATTTGAACACACGAACACTGCAGATTTGGTTTGAACAGTTCAATAGTACTGTATTATGTGAAAAATGAAGATAAAATAGAGTGAACAAAACTATTTACATATAATGCAATTTGAAAGCTTTCAAAATACATAGTAAAAATAATCCTATTAATCCCAATACCATTACTTTGCAATAACTAGACACTAGACAGAGCTAACAAGGTGTAGAGCTGGGTGAACACTGCAGGCCAGGCAACATCAGAGGAGCAGGAAGGCTGGCGTTTCAGGTCTGGACCCTTCTTCATTTTTCTGAAGAGTCCAGACCCGAAACGTCAGCTTTCCTGCTCCTTTGATGCTGCCTGGCCTGCTGTGTTCATCCAACCCTACACCTTGTTATATCAGGCTCCAGGAGAGGCAGTTTCTACTATCACGAGAGAGAGATCTCATCTCGATCACATTGATGGACTTAATGTAACTGTTTGTTCCAGTTTCCAGTCTTCAGAGTTTGACAGCATTTTTCTTAATTAGCCACACAACTGATCTTAGACTTTCGAGCACCTTCAGGGTTTTAAAGGAATCCTTATGATCTGGAACTTTCAAATTAGTATCCTTACTTTAGGCAGTGGCCTAGTGGTATCATCACTGGATAACATTCTGCGGACCTGGGTTCAAATCCCGCCATGGCAGATGGTGGAATTTGAGTTCAATGAAAATGTCTGGAATTAAGAATCTGCTGATGACTATGAATCCATTGCTGATTGTCGGGAAAAACCCATCTTGTTCACTAATGTCCTTTTAGGAAGGAAACTGACATCCTCACCTGGCCTGGCCTACATGTGACTCCAGACCCACAGCAATGTGGTTGATTCTGAACTGCCCTCTGGGCAATTAGGGATGGGCAATAAATGCTGCCTAGCTAGTAACACCCTCATCCTGTGAATGAATTTAAAAAAAATCCACACTCGCCAGGAGCTGGATTGGTTCAGTGCTTTGAATAGAGGAGATTTCCTATTTTGCTGCTTCCAATACGTAGCAACTTCAATGCTGAGGGGGTGGATGATGCTAAGACAGTTTGGGGACAACAAGGACCAAAGCACCACTGGCTGGCCAGCATTTATTAACCATCCCTAACTAACGGGTGGGGGAGGGGGGAAGGGTGTACCTAAGAGTCAACCATGTGGTTATGGTCTGCAGTCACAAGTAAGCCAGGTCAGATAAAAACCAAAGCTTCCTTCCCTAAAGGAAATTAATGAACCAGGTGGCTTTTTCCAACAATTGATAATGGTTTCATGGTCATCATTAAACACTTAATTCCAGATGTATTAATGAATTGAAATTCCACCATCTACTGTGGCAGGATGCAAACTTTTCTGTTCTGCTCGAAAAATGTCAAGTTGTCACAAAAAGTCAATCAACACACACATTGCAAAGCTAATCACCGAAACCTCCCCACCTGATCTTGTCCATGTAACCACCTTGGGACCACACTCCAGCGTTGAATCAAAAGCCTGAATTTAATCAGGTCTGGGCAATGGGAACAAAGGCTCAGGGGCTAGCAGCTACAGTGGGATGCTCCCAGATGCAGACCATTTTGGGGAAGGTTCCCCTGAGTTGGCTTGATGGGGGTCTAGGACACAAATTAGCTGTACACTTCATGAAAGTGGCCAGCAGATTTGACATTATTATAGTAAGTATTCACCACTCTGCTGTGGCTCAAGGGACCATCAGAGCCAGAGGCCTTGGGAGACCAGAAGGGCTCCACAGGCAGGAAAGGTACTCCCTGGGGCCTACCAAGATCACTGAGGCCTGTGCTGTCAGACATCCTGATTTCATTATTTTGCCAATCCTGGCCTAGGGACTTCCACATTGGGTCATCTTTGTTGTCCCCAAACTGTCTTAGCAAACGCCAGCCTTCCTGCTCCTCTGATGCTGCCTGGCCTGCTGTGTTCACCCAGCTCTACACCTTGTTAGCTCTGCCTAGTGTCTAGTTATTGCAAAGTAATGGTATTGGGATTAATAGGATTATTTTTACTATGTATTTTGAAAGCTTTCAAATTGTATTATATGTAAATAGTTTTGTTCACTCTATTTTATCTTCATTTTTCACATAATACGGTACTATTGAACTGTTCAAACCAAATTTGCAGTGTTCTTGCATTTTCCTGTGAATGAATAAAAAAAGCAAAGTTGCAAATGGAAAGAGAAATTTGTGGAAAACTTCAGGCCTGGCAGCATTTGTGGAGAGAGAGAGAAAATGAGAGAGGCACACCGTTAATGTTTTAAGCCCAGTATGACTCTTCAGGGAAGTTGCAGTGTTTTGATGTTGCAATTCATGAGCTCTGAGCTACGAATGTTCTACATATTGTGAGCTTATTGTTGTGTCCTTTCTCAGCTACTGTTAGTGAGAAAGGATTGGCACTTCTATTTCTGCCCTGGATGACGTCACTCTACAAGAATGACCTGTGTTGAATCAACTAACAGTGGTCATTGATTAAAGGTATTTATGATTCATTAGAGGCATTGATGAGGGCATGAGATTAGGGGAGGTGATGCATTATCACAAGACTATTAATCTGGAGAATCAAGTAACGTCTGGGACGAAGTTTCAAACCTTGACGTGGCAGTTAGTAGAATTTGGACTGAATAAAAACCTGGAATTCAGGGTCTAGCAATGACCATGAAACCATTGTCGACTTGATGTAAAAGCTCATGTGGCTCACTAGTGTCATTTAGGGAAGGAAACTGCCACTGGTCTGGCCTACATGTGACCCCCAGCAACGTGGTTGACTTTTAATCCTTCTCTGAAACGGTCCAGCAAGCCAGTTGAAGGGCAATTAGAAATGGACAGCAAATGCTGGGCCCAGCCTGCAAGGAATAGTATGATAGTGTCCAGGGTAGCAGGACATGTGGGTGAATGGCTCAAAGTCCCAGTGCTCATTCAGAATGCCAGTGCAAGCCTGAAGGACTGAGTGTCCTCCTCATGCACGGGAACGATTCTGTGATGGAGAATGTTCATCACTGTAAGACCATAAAATGTTGGAGCAGAAGTAGGCCATTCAGCCCATCAAATGTGCTCTGCCATCAGTGTGATCATGACTGATATTATTATGCTCAATTCCACGTTCCTGCTTTTTCCTGTAACCCTCCCTTCCCCATACTGATTAAATATCTCGGCTCTAAGGAAGGGTCACCGGACCTGAAACGTTAACTCTATTTTTTCCTTCATAGATGTTGTCAGACCTGCTGCGTTTTTCCAGCAACTTTGTTTTTGCTCCCGATTTACAGCATTCGCAGTTCTTTTGGTTTTTGTTCAGATTAAATAACTGTCTATCTCAAACTGGCATCACCTGATGCTGTAAATTGTTATACAAGGAACCGGATTAAGAATTATTTTAACTGGTATTTTTGGTGCATTTTTTGATGGTGAGTACTCATCTTCACATACTTTACAATATAAGCATGCTTTTATTACTTGGATGGAAGTGGTGGGGGGTAGAGGCATTCTAGGGAGAGGCATAAAAGTTGACCACTGGAAAATTGACTCTTTTGACAGATATAAATTAAAGCAGAATTCTGGGTTGGATCTAGTTAGTCTTCAAATTGGACATAATGATACTTTTTGTTCTAAAAATCTGAAAATGCTGTACAGTACAGAACTAAAATCCCAATTGTCTCTGGATTGACAATTATTCACTGGTGAATTTGAAAAGCTTTGTTTTAATGTTTAAATGTGATAGTGTGTGAATGTATGGCTATCCCATCTTCACTTTCCTCTTCACATCACCACCCACCCCCCCCCCATCACAATGTCTCTCTCACACACACACACACATATACACACACACACACACACACACACACACACACACACACACACACACACACACACACACACACACACACACACACACACACAGTTTAATCTTGTTCCTGCAGGATGGCTGTTGATTACTCAATTGACTGAACCCTTGTCATGTAAATTGTGGCATCTTTCTCGATGACTGCACAGGCCAAGATTAGAGGCACAGAGCTAGTCCCACTGACCAGCTGCTGTGTGTTTTCTTTTTGTGCTGCCCTCGCTAGTTCCACCCCCACCACCTCCACACTCATTCTCACTTTTATGTGGCTGATAATGTTCTGATAAAGCCATCCCGAGGGGATAGGGCAGTGAGCTGATAGTGCTGTGTCACACCGGGCTATACGCAGCTGCGTGCCTGTGTAATGTGAGGGCAGCTGGCATACCTTGGGGAACGGGTTTGTCTTGTCTGGCTCCTGCTGAAAGCTGCATGGGCAGGGGGAAGGGAGCAAAACCTACTTTCTTCTTCCAGCCGGCACAGAAAATTCCTTTTCTTTCCCCCAGATATTACTCTTCCAATAACCCAGCACCTCCAGTCACTCACCTTGTGCTTCCAGATGATCACTGCTGATTGATTAGATTAGATTAGATTCCCTACAGTGTGGAAACAGGCCCTTCAGCCCAACAAATCCACATTGACCCTTGGAGCATCCCACCCAGAACCATGCCCCTATAACCCACACACCCCTGAACACTACAGGCAATTTAGCATGGCCGATCCACCTAGCCTACACACCTTTGGTCTGTGGGAGGAAACCGGAGCACCCAGAGGAAACCCACACAGACACAGGGAGAATGTGCAAACTCCACACAGACAGCTACCCGAGGCTGGAATTGAACCTGGGTCCCTGGTGCTGTGAGCCTGCAGAGCTAATCACTGAGCCACCGTGCCGTTATTCATTACTGTGTCTTGGAACTTTGGGGTGGGAGGTTTTTTTGAGGTGCAAGGACATAGAAACATGGAAGATAGGAGCAGGAGGAGGCCATTTGGCCCTTTTGAGCCTGCTCCACCATTCATCACAATCATAGCCCAATCACCCAACTCAATAGCCCAATCCTGCTTTTTCCCCATAACCTTTGATCCCATTCACCCCAAATGCTAGATCTAGTTATCTCTTGAATACATTCAATGTTTTGGCATCAACTACTTCCTGTGGTAATGAATTCCACAGGCTCACCACACTCTGGGTCAATAAATGTCTCCTCATCCCTATTCTAAATGGGTCTACCCCAAATCCTCAAACTATAATCCCTGGTTCTGGACACACCCAACATCCTCCCTGCGTCTACCCTGTCTAGCCCAGTTAGAATTTTACAAGTCTCTTAGATCGCTCCTCATTCATCTGAACTCCAGCAAAAATAATTCCAACTTAGTCAATCTCTCCTTGTACGTTAGTCCCACCAATCCTGGCCTGGTAAACTTTCGCTGCATCCCACAAGAGCGAGAGCGTCCTTCCTCAGAAAAGGAGACCAAAACTGCACACAATATTCTGGGTTTGGCCTCACCATAGCCCTGTACAACTGTGACAATGCATCTCTGTACTTGTATTCGAACCCTCTCGCAATGAAGGCTAGCCTTCAAAAAATATCACAGGGTGTTAAGTCAAGAATATCTTGAATGATTTGGTGGATGAGTGCCATACCTGATGTGGTGCTGAGTGCTGGACAAGAGCAGGGTTCCTGGTTTAATCCAGTCCGTTCTGAGTTTCCCAGCAGGTAGCACCAGAATTAATCCTGGGCTGGGGAGCACCAAGAAACTGAACCATTCTGAAAACAGGATGAGTTCAGGAGATGGGGTGCAGCATAACGGGTACAACAAAATTTGACAGCCTTGGAACGTGTACTGATAAGCTTTACCAAAGGACAGATTGACATCAGCATGTGGTACAATACCACATGGACAGTAGACCATAGACAATAGGTGCTGGAGTAGGCCATTTGGCCCTTCGAGCCAGCACCACCATTCATTATGATCATGGTTGATCATCCACAATCAGTATCCTGTTCCTGCCTTATCCCCATAACCCTTGATTCCACTATCTTTAAGAGCTCTATCTATCTCTTTCTTGAAAGTATCCAGAGAGTTGGCCTCCACTGCCTCCTGGGGCAGAGCATTCCATATATCCACCACTCTCTGGGTGAAGAAGTTTTTCCTCAACTCTGTTCTAAAGGGCCTACCCCTTATTTTTAAACTGTGTCCCCTGGTTCTGGACTCACCCATCAGCGGAAACATGCTTCCTGCCTCCACAGTGTCCAATCCCTTAATAATCTTATACAGCTCAATCAGATCCCCTCTCATCCTTCTAAACTCAAGAGTATACAAGCCCAGTCGCTCCAATCTTTCAATATATGATAGTCCCGCCATTCCGGGAATTGACCTCGTGAACCTACGCTGCACTCCCTCAATAGCAAGAATGTCCTTCCTCAAATTTGGAGACCAAAACTGCACACAATACTCCAGGTGCAGTCTCACCAGGGCCCTGTACAGCTGCAGAAGGACCTCTTTGCTCCTATACTCAATTCCTCTTGTTATGAAAGCCAGCATGCCATTAGCTTTCTTCACTGCCTGCTGTACCTGCATGCTTGCTTTCATTGACTGATGTACAAGAACACCTAGATCTCGTTGTACTTCCCCTTTACCGAACTTGACTCCATTGAGATAGTAATCTGCCTTCCTGTTCTTGCCACCAAAGTGTATAACCACACATTTATCCACATTAAACTGCATCTGCCATGCATCCGTCCACTCACCCAGCCTGTCCAAGTCACCCTGTATTCTCATAACATCCTCCTCACATTTCACACTGCCACCCAGCTTTGTGTCATCAGCAAATTTGCCAATGTTACTTTTAATGCCTTCATCTATATCATTAATGTATATCGTAAACAGCTGCGGTCCCAGCACCGAACCTTGTGGTACCCCATTGGTCATCGCCTGCCATTCCAAAAGGGACCTGTTTGTCACTACTCTTTGCTTCCTGTCAGCCAGCCAATTTTCAATCCAACTCAGTATTTTGCCCCCAATACCATGTGCCCTCATTTTGTTCACCAATCTCCTATGTGGGACTTTATCAAAGGCTTTCTGAAAGTCAGGGTACACTACATCCACTGGCTCTCCCTTAACCATCTTCATAGATACATCCTCAAAAAATTCCAGAAGATTAGTCAAGCACGATTTCCCCTTCGTAAATCCATGCTGACTCTGACCTATCCTGTTACTGCTTTCCAAATGAGACGTAATTTCATCTTTTATAATTGACTCCAGCATCTTTCCCACCACTGACGTCAGGGTAACCGGTCTGTAATTTCCTGTTTTCTCTCTCCCTCCTTTCTTGAAAAGTGGGACAACATTTGCCACCCTCCAATCCGCAGGAACTGATCCTGAATCTATAGAATATTGGAAAATAATTACCAACACGTCCACAATTTCTAGAGTCACCTCCTTAAGTACCCTGGGATGCAGACCATCAGGTCCCGGGGGCTTATCAGCCTTCAGACCTAACAGTCTATCCAACACCATTTCCTGCCTAATATAAATACCCTTCAGTTCGTCCATTACCCTCGGTCCTTCAGCCACTACTGCATCTGGGAGATTGCTTGTGTCTCCCATAGTGAAGACAGATCCAAAGTACCTATTCAACTCTTCTGCCATTTCCTTGTTCCCTATAATAAATTCATCCGTTTCTGTCTTCAAGGGCCCAATTTTAGTCGTAACCATTTTTTTTCTTTTCACATACCTAAAAAAGCTTTTACTATCCTCCTTTATATTGTTGGCCAGTTTTCCTTCGTACCTCATTTTTTCTCTGCGTATTGCATTTTTAGTTATCTGCTGTTGCTCTTTAAAAGCTTCCCAGCCTCCGGCTTCCCACTCATCTTTGCTATGTTATACTTCTCTCTTTTATCTTTATACAGTCCTTAACTTCCCTCATCAGCCACGGCTGCCCCCGCCTCCCCTTAGGATCTTTCTTCCTCTTTGGAATGAACTGATCCTGCACCTTCTGCATTATATCCAGAAATACCTGCCATTGTTGTTCCACTGACATCCCTGGGAGGGTACTGTACCATTGAACTTTGGCCAGCTCCTCCCTCATAGCTCCATAGTTCCCTTTATTCAACTGCAATACTGACACTTCCGATTCTCCCTTCTCCCTCTCAAACTGCAGATTAAAACTTATCATATTATGGTCACTACCTCCTAATGGCTCCTTTACTTTGAGGTCCCTGATCAAATCTGGCTCATTGCACAACACCAGATCCAGAATTGCCTCCTCCCTGGTAGGATCCAGTACAAGCTGTTCTAAGAATCCATCTCGGAGGCACTCTACAAACTCCCTTTCTTGGGGTCCAGTACCATCCTGATTCTGTCAGTCTACCCACATGTTCAAATCTCCCGTAACAACTGTAGTGATACCTTTGTGACAGGCCAATTTCAGCTCTTGATTCAACCTGCACCCTACCTCCTGACTATTGTTTGGGGGCCTGTAGATAACTCTCATTAGGGTCTTTCTACCCTTAGAATTTCCCGGCTCTATCCATACTGACTCTACATTTCCTGACTCTATGTCCCCCCTCACAAGGGACCGAATATCATTCCTCACCAACAGGGCCACTCCACCCCCTCTGCCCACCAGTCTGTCCTTTCGACAGCATGTATAACCTTGAATATTCATTTCCCAGGCCTTGTCCACTTGAAGCCACGTCTCAGTTATCCCCACAACATCATACTTGCCAACTTCCAACTGAGCCTCAAGCGCATCCACCTTATTTCTTATGCTTCGTGCATTCATATATAATATTTTTAATTTGTTTCTCCCCTCACCCTTCCTATCAATCCCTATTTCACTTGGCCATAGTATATGATCCCTTCTTGAGTTTTCTGCTCTGTTGATTCTGTTGTCCTTCTTAACCTCTCTTATTCTCACTTTCCCTTTAACTTCATTCTTAAATTTCCAGTTTGGCCCCTCCCCCCCATTACTTAGCTTAACTTAGACCACGATACTCGGGAGCAGAAGTAGGCCATTCAGCCCACTAACTCAGCTCTACCATTTACTGAGATCACGGTCTCTTTCTAATAATCCTCGATGATTCCCTCACTGATTTTAAAAACCTGCTCCCAGCTAGCTTCCTCCTGCTCCTGTCTACTACGTTTCTATTTTAATATTTACCTCTCAAGCAACATCGCAATGAAATTATGTTCTGGTTATAATAAGATCAAAATATACCTGTCAGAGGTAGGTGATGAAGTAGGCCATTCAGCCCATTAAGTTAGCTCTGCCATTCAATGAGATCATGAATGGCTTGATAATCCTCAACTCCATTTTCTTGCCTTTTTCCTCGAATCCCTTATTAGTGAAAAATCTGCCTGTCTTCAGCCTTGATTACACTTAATGGCCCAATTTTGACAGTTGTCTGTGGTACAAAAATTCCTCTGATCCAGTACTCTCTGAGAGAAGAAATTCCTCCATACCTGTATTTTAAACAGGCAACCCCTTATTTGAAGATGATTCCCCCGGTCCTACACTGTTGCACAAGGGGAAACAACCTTTCCATAGCAACGCTTCTCGGTCCCTTAAGAATATTATATATTTTACTTGAATTGTCCTTCATTCTTCTAAATCGCAATGTGTACAGGCCCAATCTACTTAAAAATTCTGAAAAAGATACTACCTCTGTACCTAGGATCAAACTTTTGAACGTCTGTGGACTGCCTCCAATGCCAGAATACCTTTTTTCCCTTCTTTATTCATTAATGGCATGAGGGTGTCACTGGCCAGGCAGCGTTTACTGCCCATCCCTAATTTCCCAGAGGGCAGTTAAGAGTCAACCACTTTGCTGTGGGTCTGGAGTCATATGTAGGCCAGACCAGGTAAGGATGGCAGTTTCTCTCTCTAAAGGACATGAGTGAACCAGGTGGGTTTTTGCAACAATTGACAATGGATTCAAGGTTATCATTGGACTCTTAATTCCAGATATTAATTGAATTCAAGTTCCACCATCTGCCATGGCAGGATTCGAACCCGGGTCCCCAGAAGATTATCTGGGCCTCTGGTTTAACAGTGTAACGATAAAACCACTAGGCCACCATCTTGCCTTATCTAGCTAAAGTTAGCACACAGATGCAGCAGGTAATCACGAAGGCCAATGGAACTTTGGTCTTTGTTTCAAGTGAGTAAGTAAGTCTTACTGTAACTGTACAAAGTGCTGGTGAGACCACATTTGGAAAACTGAGAGCTGTTAAATACCCCTCATTTAAGCAAATGCGTCACTTCATTGGAGGCATTTCAGAGAATGTTCACTAGGATGATCCCCTGTATGGAGGGATTGTCTTATGAGCCGAGGCTAAAGGTTTGGGACTCCCTGGAGGTTTGAAGAATGAAAGGTGATCTCATTTGAAATATATAACCTCGTGGGAGAGCCTTGGACCAGAGGGGTTTGTCTCAAAATAAAGCGGCACCAGTTTAAGACTGAGATGAGAAGGAATTTCTTCTCTCAGAGGGTTGTGAATGAAACAACTCCACAGAGGCCTGTATCCAGTCACCGAGTTATTTTCTGACAATGAATCACTCAATTCGAAGCATTAATTATGATTTCTCTCTACAAATGCTGCCAGACCTGCTGAGTTTTCCAGCAATTTCTATTTTTGTCTCTGATTTACGGCAGCTGCAATTCTTTCAGTTTTTATTCCTGTTTTTACATGTGGAGAGTCCTTGACACTGATCCAGCTCCCTCATAGCGCCTCTCAGAGTGAACAGGATGTCTGATGCTCTTGTCCGGCAGTCAATTGGGGAACTCATTACTGGAGATCCACCTGGCTGACCTCGTTACAATCACGAAAATGAGTCTTTGAAATTCCTTGCCACATAGAGCTATGGGGTTGGAGAGCTTGTGTATGTTTAATATATGGAGGTGCTAGTTCCAAACATGCGTTTGGAACATCAACTGATGGTGTCTACCTCCACACCAGATCGGACGGAAGGCTATTCAGTCTGTCCCGGCTGAGGGCAAAATCCAAGGTTTGTGAAGTACTCATTAGAGACATGTTGTTTGCAGACGACACAGCGTTGGCAGCACACTCTGAAGAGCAACTGCAGCGCCTCATGGACAACCTCTCAAGAGCCTGCCAGGAATTCAGCTTGACCATTACCCTGAAGAAGACCAAAGTGCTGGGTCAAGGCCTTGAGCACCCCCCTTGTCATCACCATCAACAACTATGAGCTGGAGGTAGTCCACAAATTCACATACCTCGGCTCCACCATCACAGACAGCCTCTCCCTGGGTTCCGAGATCAACAGGAGGATCGGACGAGCAGCCTGACCGAGAGAGTCTGGGAGAACAAACAGCTGACTACGAACACTGAGATTGGAGTCTGCAGGGCGTGTGACTTCAGTGCACTGCTTTACGGCAGCGAGGCCTGGAGCCTCTACTCCAGGCAAGAGCGGCGTCTCAATGCTTTCCACCTTCACAGCCTGAGACGCGTTCTGGACATCAAGTGGACCGACCTTAATCACCAACACCGAAGTCCTCACCCGCGACCAGGTACCCAGCCTCTTCACCCTACTCCAACAACGCCACCTCCGCTGGTTGGGTCATGTACATCATATGCCAGACGGGAGGCTCCCGAAAGATGTGCTGTACGGGGAATTGGCCATCATGACCCCATCTTCATTTCAAGGATGTCTGCAAAAGGGACATGAAGTCAATGCACCTGGACATCGACAGATGAGAAGACGTCGCAAACGATCGCTCACACTGGAGACGGGAACTATGCAGAGGGTTGGAGTGAGGAGAGAAGAAACTGAGGCTTGCCACTGAGTAAAAGAGCACTCGACGGAAAGAAAGCAACACGGCATCACTGGAGGATAGTGTCTTCAAATGCAGCCGCTGCAACCGAGACTGTCACTCCCGTGTGGGCCTGGACAGCCACAACAGACACTGCGCTATCACCAGCAGCTGAATCAAAACTCTCCAGGCGCAGATCCATGGTCTCTCGAGACTGTCAGATGCCACACAAATGCTAGTGTTAGACTAGGGCAGGCAAAGTCAGAAGTTACAGGACATCAGATTGTTGTCCAACAGGTTTATTTGAAATCACAAGCTGAAGGAGCACTGTTCCTTCAACAAGTAAAGTGGAGGGAAGTGCACAGGCACAGAATTTATAGGCTGAGAGATCATTGCAAGATAATTCTAGGTAATTAAGTGTCAAAAGATAGTACAAATGGTGTGAGTGGAGTGTCAACAGGCTGAATGACAAGTCTTTGCAGATGATCAAAAGTGTCAAACGGTGTGAGTAAAGTGTCAATAGCTGAATAACAAGTGAAGGGGTGATTTATGATCTGATTAGTTAGGGTAGAGAGGTAATTACAAAAGAATCAAAAATAAGATAGTGCTAGCGACAAACCAAATGGCTAGAATGACGTGATAGGTATAAGAGTCACACGCCGAGGGCCGAACCAATGTAACAACTAATCTAAAACTGCACAAATTAAGGTAGAGAGATCATGGTGATGTTGTCGAAACAGAGCAGTAAGGAAGAATCGCTGAGCAGAAACTGATAGTGACATTCTGTACCCATGAAGATGGCCTCAACTGTGTAACCCTCAATATGTAACCCCACCATTGTGTTCTGTGTTTGTAAAATATTCTTTACCTAAGATCTTCCATTGGTTTGTTGCTAGAACCATTTTAATTTTATTTTTTGTAATTACCCTGCTGCCTTGGATCATAGGCCATCCCTTCATTTGCTATTTAGCTATTGACACTTTACTCACACTGTTTCATACCAGATCATCTGCACAGACTTGTCATTTAGCCTGTCGACACTCCAGTCACACCATTTGTAGTATCTTTTGACACTCTTGATTACATCTTACAATGATCTTTTTGCCTTCAGGTTCTGTGCCTGTGAGCTTCACTCCACCTCACTTGACGAGGGAGCAGCTCTCAGAAAGCTTGTGATTTCAATAAACCTTTTGGACTGTAACCTGGTGTCATGTGACTTCTGACTTTGTGTATATTTAAGGCTGAGATGGATATAAAGATTCTTGATCTGCCAGGGAATCAAGCGATACGGGGAGAGACCGGAAGTGGATATGAGGAATGTCAGGTCAGCCGTGATCCCATTGAATGTTGGAGGAGGCTCAAAAGGGACCAAACAGCCTACTCCTGTTCCTATTTCTTACATCATGGGACCAAAACTGTTCACAGTATTCTAGCTGTGGTCTGACTAGAGCCTTATACAGCAAAGCCCTCCTTTTATAATTCATTCTCAGAAATAAAAGCCAACATTCTATTTGCCCTGTCAATCACCTGGTCTACCATCCCATTGTTTCACATTGTGATTCATGGGATCTTGCTGTGTTAAAATTGGCTGCCCATCACTTACATTATGGCCGTGACTGCACCTTAAAATTACTACTTGGGTGTAGAATGCTTGTTGAGACTTCTGCCGTTTTAATAGTCACTATATAAATACAATTTTTTAATAAGTGTTTGACCCTTAAAATAGGGGAAAGAAAAACCCAATGAGCTGTGGCTATCAGAAACAAAAAGAGTGGTTGCTGGAGAAACTCAGCTGGTCTGGCAGCATCTGTGGAGCAAGAAAAC
This sequence comes from Stegostoma tigrinum, assembly GCF_030684315.1. Lineage (NCBI taxonomy): Eukaryota > Metazoa > Chordata > Chondrichthyes > Orectolobiformes > Stegostomatidae > Stegostoma > Stegostoma tigrinum. The sequence continues at coordinate 59,943,670 of NC_081370.1, read as the reverse complement.
AGAGTTAACGTTTCAGCTCCAGCAGAGTTCTCAAGAAGGGTCACTGGATCCGAAAAGTTAACTCTGCTTTCTCTGTATAGATGCTACCTGAAAGTAGAAGTTTGTTCAGCTCAGCCACAAAGCCAAGACTTTATTGCATTATTCATACAACTTTACAATACAGTGCAATACAGAATAGGAACAGTCCCGGTGGCCCACCAAGCAGCACTGATTCCCAGTCCTTATTTCGAACCACTACTTATTGCCTGTATGTGGTTTCTGTCCCTCTGTTCGATTTCTATTCACGTGTCTATCAAGTTACACCCTAAACATTGCTAATGTGCCTGCTTCCACCATCTCCACTGGCAGTTTGTTCCAATCACACATCACGCTCCATGGGAAACATTTTCCCTGCACTCCACTCTTAAACTTCCCCCCCCTCACCTTGAGCCTGTGCTCTGTTATAGTTGACCTTTCCACCTTGAGAAAAAGCCTTTGACCATCCGCTGTATCTGTGCCTGTCATAATTTTGTAGACCTGTATTAAGTGGTCAGATTTCGAATATAAGACAGACAATGTAACTAATGGAGAGCGGTGCTAATATTAAATAAAACTGGAAATGGCAATATTATTATTTATAATAATTCAAAGAACTGTGGATGCTAGAAATCTGAAACCAAAACAAAGTGAGGGAGAATCTCAGCAGATTGGCAGCTTGTGGTGGGAAGGCAGAGTATTTCAGAATCTAAACTAGTATGGCAGGGGGGTGGGAACCTGAGCTGTATACCAGAGGTGAGCGTTGATGCAGGTGAGGCAGTAGCAAGAGGTAGACCAGCTAGTGGGAAGGATTTTCCTGGGAAGGAACCAAGGGATCGGTTAAAGTGTGTTTGCTTTAATGCAAGGAGTATCAGGAATAAAAGTGATGAACTTAGAGCATGGATCAGTACCTGGTGCTATGATGTTGTGGCCATAACAGAGACATGGGTTTCTCATGGGCAGGAATGGTTGCTGGATGTTCCAGGGTTTAGAACATTTAAAAAGAATAGGGAGGGGGGAAAAAGAGGAGGGGGTGTAGCACTACTAATCAGAGAGGGT